>NC_058131.1:375180372-375251508 GCF_016433145.1 Gracilinanus agilis | reverse complement strand
TAAATGTTGAAGTTGTAATTTAGACAAGGGAAAAGTATGGAGGGTTAGTTAAATTTCAAAATATAGGATAATGCCCAGGGAGATAAAAAACAAAACAAAACATGACTGAGTTATTTAAATGATGCCTCTAGGGAACCATAGGGTAATATGAAATACCACATCCTTGGGTAGAAATAGGGAAGGATTAATTTGCCCATGATTATTCTTGCCTTTTAAAAATAATCAATTCTTGTTTATAGAACAGTGTGACCTAATGGATAAAGAGCAGGTCTTCAAGCAAGAAAAACCTGGATTCAAGTTCTGCCTCTGTTGTCTACTGATTGTGTAACTTTGGCAATATATATATATATATATATATATATATATGTATGTATGTATGTATATATATGTATATAACACATCATACTTTTATAGGCAATGTGTTTATGTCAATAAGATATATCAAGAAGGCTGATCTATATTATAAGAATAAATGCATCATTTGGAAGTTCTTTGTACTATATAATCAAAGGTCAAACCCAAACTTATTATTGATAATGATGGTGTTTCCCTACACAAATTCCACAATAAATTCAAAATAAATCTTTAACTTGAACATTAAAGTTCATGTGAGAAAATAAATATGAGGTAAATGCATCATAAATCTTTTATAGCTATGGATAGGAGGCATGTTCTTAATTAAAAAGAGAGGCAAGTACTAATACTAAAATAGATATTTCTGATAACATGGTACTGAAATGCTTTTTCAGAAACAAAATCACTGCACATTGGATAAAAGGGGAAGACTCAAATATGTCAAATAGAGAACAAAAAACTCCTTTAATAGTACACTTCTCAGAGTTTAGTATCCACAAAATATGGGTGACTAAAATATATACATATCTATAACTATGTTTCTCTATCATTTATATATCTCTCAGTGTATATCTGTATACATTCATGTACACACATATATACATATTACAGATAGATTGATATGTATATATATGTGAATCTATTTGTGTACATGCATTTTGGGAAATATATATGTATATACATATACATATATATTTATATGTATATATAATGTTGTTCATATATTCAGTCATATCCAACTCTTCATGATCCTGTGGACCATATAATTTATGAAATTTTTTGACAAAGACACTAACATGATATGCCATTTCTTCCTCTAGTGGATTAAGGGAAACAAAGGTTAAGTGATTTGCTCAGGTACACACAGCTACTAAGTGTCTGAGGTCAGATATAAACAAATAATTCTAAAAAGAATTGTGAACTATTCCAAAGCATAAAAAGAGAGCAGTACACCTAACAGATTGGACAATATGACAGTAAAGGGAAATAATAAATGTTGGAGGGGATGTGGCAAAATTGGGACACTAATGCATTGCTAGTGGAGCTGTGAAGTGATCTAACCATTGTGGAAAGTGTAATGCAGGGTTTGCAGCAAAAGCTTTTGCTTTTGCAAATTTAACTGTAACAGTCCTGGCAGTCAGAAGTTTTAGAATGTTCACAGAAAAGCAGCTTAAGACTGGGACTATAAATAGTCCTGAAGCTCCAACTGGGGGGCTTTTTCCTGTTGGGTCTTGGCTTTTGGGGGCTTTTGCTTTTTGGTTTCTGCCTTGGCCTGTGCTTATTGTCTTTGGGACATTTGGACCTAACCTGATTTCTCTGGACCTCTCCCTGATCTCTCCATTTACATCCCTCCTGTTTCCCTGAATTTCCCATTGGGCCCTGTGAGGAAGGGTGGTTTTGTTGTTCGGACATTGTGGGTTTAGCTTCGGTAGGCAAGTAGGACATCCTTAAATCAAGCAACCCCCTTATTTAGTTATCTGATAAATACATTACTTCAGAGCATAATTGCAATGAATAAGCACAATCTCGAAAAATACACTTCTCCCACTTATTTGCAAAGGTGAAAATTCTACATATATGGAACACTGCAAATATTTTCACATTTTCCCATACTCTGTTTTTGCTGATTTTTCTTTTCTTTCTTGTTTTTCTTTTATAAATGTGCTTTGTTTTATGGGATGGATCACTGGAAGAGGAAAAATGAGGGATATAAGGGTAGATGTAGGTGATGCAATAAAGAGAAAATTATCTGAAAATAAAAAAATAATGATTATAGGTAACATTAATATAGTACTTTAAGGATTATAAAGTGCTTTATATGCATTATCTCATTTGATACTCTCAGAAACTTTTGTTGTTACAAGGAAAACAACAATGTATTATAGGCAAAAGGAAACATGTTAAGGTAGCAAAGAAAGTGTCTTGAAATTCCAATCCTCCAGAATCAATATTTCAAAAGGAAAAGAAAAAATTGGATTGAATAAAAATATGTAATTAAAAGATATAAGATAAATTTTATCATTTAAAAATTCTCATTTAGAATGAACAAATGTAAAATATCAATTACATAGCTTAAGTAACTGAACACTGTTTATGACATATGTGCTCCACTCAGATTTATACAAACTAGCAGAAAGGTAAAGAAGTAAATATGTAAAGAGAATATTGGCAAAATTAATGTCTTTTCCACTAAATTGATATGGTGGACATTTATGATCATTACTAAGTGATGACTTTAAGGAATATAGATGTCTTTTAACCTTAAACAAGAAAAACAAAATCTAGATTATAAATAACACAAGTAAATATGGAAAGGCAAAACTATTAAAAACTTAAAACCATAACACAATGAAAAGTAATATGAATCAAGAAAATATAAAGAACTAAGGTTTAAGTGGACACTAAACACTATAATCCTAAATATAAAACTATGGGATAATTTACAACAGAGAAGAAATTATTATAAATTATCATGACAATCATATACCAAAAAAATCTAAAAAAAATAAATGAAATGGATAAATATTTACAAAAGTATAAAATACTCTGATTAACAGAACAGGAAATAGAAAATCTAAACAATCAGATCTCAGAAAGAAACCAAATTCACCTGTTAGTTTTCTTTTTCTCCTTGTAGTATATAAATGACGTGAAGCAATACATTTAAAAATTCCCTAAAAAATGTGGGTCATTGGCATCCCAGCTTTCTTTACTGCTTCAGTTCCTTCCCTCTTGTGAAAATACTCTTATTACTAACTTTCCTATTTTGTTTGAAGGCATCACTATTCTTCATAATTTGCAAAATCAAAATCACTCCCAACTCATCTTTTTTTTTTCTGGAACTTTTGAATATGGAATTTTAAATTTTTTTAATAATTTTTATTTTTTAGAAAAGTTATCATGGTTACATGATTCATGTTCTTACTTTCCCCTTCACCCCCAAACGTCCTACCCCCCCCCATAGCCGACGCACATTTCCCCTGGTTTTAACATGAGTCATCAATCAAGACTTATTTCCAAATTGTTGATCATTGCATTGTTATGGTAGTTTCTGGCCTACATCCCCAATCATGTCCGCCTCAACCCATGTGTTCAAGCAGTTGCTTTTCTTTTGTGTTTCCTCTCCTGTAGTTCTTCCTCTGAATGTGGGTAGGGTTCTTTTCCATAAGTCCCTCAGAATCGTTATGGATCATTGCATTGCTGCTAGTACAGAAGTCCATTACATTCTATTTTACCACAGTGTATTGGTCTCTGTGTACAATTTTCTTCTGGCTCTGCTCCTTTCACTCTACATCAATTCCTGGAGGTCTTTCCAGTTCACATGGAATTCCTCCAGTTTATTATTCCTTTTAGCTCAATAATATTCCATCACCAGCATATACCACAGTTTGTTCAGCCATTCCCCAATAGAAGGGCATACCCTTGTTTTCCAGTTTTTTGCCACCACAAAAATCACGGCTTGGTACAAGTCTGTTTATCTACGATCTCTTTGGGGTACAACCCCAACAATGGTATGGCTGGATCAAAGGGCAGGCATTCTTTTATAGCCCTTTGAGCGTAGTTCCAAATTGCCATCCAGAATGGTTGAATAAGTTCACAACTCTACCAGAAATGCATTAGTGTCCCAATTAGGCTATATCAACTCCAACATTCATTACTCTCCCCTACTATCATTTTAGCCAATCTGCTAGGTGTGAGCTGATACCTCAGAGTTGTTTTGATTTGCATTTCTCTAATTATTAGAGTTTTAGAACACTTTCTCATGTGCTTATTGATAGTTTTGATTTCTTCATCTGAAAATTGCCTATTCATGTCCCTTGCCCATTTATCAATTGGGGAATGGCTTGGTTTTTTATACAATTGATTTAACTCCTTGTATATTTGAGTAATTAGATCCCTGTAAGAGTTTTTTGTTATAAAGATTTTTTCCCAATTTGTTGTTTCCCTTCTGATTTTGGTTGCATTGTTTTTGTTTGTACAAAAGCTTTTTAATTTAGTATAATCAATCATCCCATTCACATTCAGAGTTATAATTATCAGTTGTGTATTCCCCAACATTTTGGTATCCTCTCTTAGTTCTACCCCTTCTTCTTAGGCTATTTCCTTTTAAACCAGTGATTTGGTTTAAACCAGTAATCCATGGCCCCTCCCTTGATTTACTACCCTTTCTACTCCCTCCCTTGTTATTCCCCTCTTTTTATTTTTAAGGCCTAATGAATTCCCTCTCCCTTCTTCTCCCCTCCCTTTTTTGACCTCCCCACTCCTCTACTCCCCTTGGTTTATCCCTTCTGACTTTCTCAGTAGGTTAGATAGAGTTCTATATCTCAATGGATATAGCTACTTTTGCCTCTCAAGGTTAATTCCACTGAGAGTAAGGTTTAAATATTATCTCTTAATGTTCTCTGCCTCTCCTTCTTATAATAGTATCCATCCCTTCCCCTTCCCATGCCCTCTTTGTGTGTAAGAGAATGTCCTATTTTTCTTATTCATTCAAGTTTCTCTTGTTGTCCCCTACTATTCACCCACCTCTTTCCCACCCCATATATCATCTTAGACCATTTAGTATTCCAACCTCTCCCTATGAATTATTCTTCTGATTGTTATAATAGTGAATACTATAATAGTGAATAGAGTTCACTACAGAGAATTATACATAGCATTTCTCCACATAGGAATACAGATAATTAGATCTTATTGAAGCCCTTAAAGAGGCAAATTTAAAAAATTATGAGTTTTCTTTCTTTCCCCTCTGTTTTTTATTTACCTTTTCATGTTTCTCTTGATTTTTGTGGTTGGATATCAAACTTTCCATTTAGTCCTGGTCTTTTCTGTGCAAATACTTGGAAATCTTCTATCTTGTTGAATGCCTAAACTTTCCCCTGGAAGAATATAGTCAGTTTTGATGGGTAGTTCATCCTTGGTTGAAGGCCGAGCTCTCTTGCCTTTCTGAATATCATATTTCAATCCTTGCGGTCTTTTAGCGTGGAGGCTGCCAGATCCTGCGTGATCCTGATTGGTGCTCCTTGGTATCTGAATTGTCTCTTTCTGGCTTCTTGTAAATTTTTTCTTTTACTTGGAAGCTCTTGAATTTGGCTATTATATTCCTGGGGGTTGTCTTTTCAGAGTTTAGTGTAGAGAGTGATCTATAGATCTTTTCAATGTCTATATTGCCTTCTTGTTATAGAACTTCAGGGCAATTTTGCTGAATAATTTCTTTTAGTATGGAGTCCAAGTTTCTATTAATTTCTGCTTTTTCAGGAAGACCAATGATTCTCAAATTGTCTCTTCTAGACCCGTTTTCTTGGTCTGTCACTTTCTCATTGAGATATTTCATGTTTCCTTCTATTTTATCCATCTTTTGACTTTGTTTTATTTGTTCCTGATGTCTTGAGAGATCATTAGCTTCTAATTGCTCAATTCTAGCCTTTAGGGACTGGTTTTCGGCTATAATCTTTTGGTTTTTGGCTATGATCTTTTGGCTTTCCTTTCCAATCTGGTCATTTCTGGTGTTCAATTTGCTTATCAGTTCATTTGATTTCTGAGCCTCACTTTCCAATTGCAAAATTCTGCCTTTTAAACTGTTTTTTTCTTGCCAGATCTCTTCCATCTTTCTCATCATTTCTGATTTGAACTGTTCAATAGCTTGTGACCAGTTTTCATTATTTTGGGAAGGTTTGGATATGATTACTTGTTTTTTCTCCTCTGCTGTTTGCTCTGTTGTCTGGATTTTCTCTGTGTAAAAGTTGTCTATTGTTACAGATTTCTTCTTGATGATCTTTCTCTTCTGGGGTTTCTGATTTTGGCTTGCCATTGTTAGGCCTGCACCTTTTGTGCTTTATCCTCACACTCAGGGTCTGTCTTCGCTCTCTAGGCTCCCAAGGTCTCAGGTCTCGTTGTTCTCAGGGTCGAGCCTTGTGGTCTTCCCTGGTCTGCCTCTCTGCCTGAGGCTCCTTCAGCAGTCTCAGGGAGCTGCTTCCACAGCTGTGCTCCTGTCTGCACAGGGTTCCCACTCGAGGTCCAAGGCTGCGCCCGAGATCCTTGTCTGTACCTACAGCAATGCCTTCACCTGTGCCAGTGTTCAGGGTCTGTCTCGAAGTCCGTGTGCATTTTTTAGCCTCTTGGGGTCCTAAGTCTTGCTGCTCTCAGGAACAGGCCCTGGAGCTGCCAATAACTTAATGGGTGCCCCAAACATACTTTAACTCTTGTGCGCTGGCCTTGGCACTTTACATGGAGTGGGGGTAGGGGAGGGGCTTCTTCCTCTCATGTTTTAATGAGAGCTGTTTCACTCCTTTATAGCATGGAAATGCCCTGATTCCACGTACCTTTACTGCTGTGCCCTGTTGGGGGGTCCCTTCATTCGTCTGGATTTGTTTTTATGTCCCCTTGAGGAGTCCTGTATGCTTTGGTTAGGAGAGATCAAGCAGCTGCTACTTACTCTACCACCATCTTAACTGGAAGTGTTTTTCTAGTTTTTTAATTTGCAAGGCCAATTCAATGATTTCCTCCCTATCAATTTTGTTGTTATAGGCTCTTAGGGATATACATTTTTCCCTCAGTACTGCTATGGCTGCATCCCCTAGAATTTGATATGTTTTCTCCTCATTGTCATTCTTTTCAATGAAATGAATAATTTTTTCTATGATTTGTTTTTTGACCCACCAGTTTTGAAGAATTAAATTATTTCGTTTCCTATTAATTTTAAATTTTCCTCTCTATGAACCTTTATTAATTATAATTTTAATCATCTTATGATCTAAAAAGTTGCATTTATTATTTCTGCTTTTCTGCATTTGTTTGCAATGTTTTTATGCACTAGTACACAGTTGATCTTCGTATATATTCCATGTGCTGCTGAAAAGAGGGTATATTCCTTTTTTCCCTGTTCAGTTTCCTCAAGATATCTAATAACTCATTTTTTTCTAACATTTCATTCACTTCCCTTATTTCTTTTTTATTTCTTTTTTTTGTTGTTTAATTTATCTAGTTTTAATAGGGGAAGGTTGAGGTCCCCCACTAGTATGGTTTTACTATCTATTTCCTCTTTAAGCTCCTTTTGTTTCTCCTTTAGGAATCTGGATGCTATACCATATTGTGCATAAGTGTTAAGTATTGATGTTACTTCATTGTTCATAATTACCTTTTAACAAGATATAATTTCCTTCCTAATCTCTTTTAATCGGATCAATTTTTACTTTAGCTTTGTCTGATACCATGATTGCTGTAATTTTTTTTACTTATGTGATATAGAATAAATTCTTCTCTAGACTTTTACCTTTAATCTGCATGTCATCCTGCTCAATTGTGTTTTTTTGTACACAAAATATAAAAAGATTCTGATTTTTAATCTTCTCTGCTACCTGCTTCCTTTTTTTTTTATAAACCCTTGTACTTCGGTGTATTGTCTCATAGGTGGAAGATTGGTAAGGGTGGGCACTGGGGGTCAAGTGACTTGCCTAGGGTCACACAGCTGGGAAGTGGCTGAGGCTGGGTTTGAACCTAGGACCTCCTGTCTCTAGGCCTGACTCTCACTCCACTGAGCTACCCAGCTGCCCTACCTGCTTCCTTTTTATAGGTGAGTTCATCCCATTCACATTCAGAGTTATGATTACTGTGTATTGCCCTCAATTTTATTTTCCCCTTTTCATCCTGCTTTATTCCCTTTCACTCCATTCCTCCTCACCCTTTTATCATCCCTCACTTTCTCTTTCCTCAAACTACCTCCCTTTTCCCTTTTCTTATTCCCCTTCTACTTCTCTGTATTGTAAGATATAATGCTATACCATAATGAGTATATTTGTTTTTAGAAACACCTTTTTGCTTAGAAAAGAAGACAAAAAAACCCTATATTGTTTCACTGCAAGTTAGTTGGAAAAGTTGAGGGATCCTTAGGGCATTTGAGCAAAGCAGATGATAATTAATTTTCTTTAATATCATTTTCACAAATCAATTTCTTATGTTAAAAATTTTGGCAGTGTTAAGGGCTTTGATAGTGACAATTTTCTTTTTCCAGTCATCAGTTAACTGTGGCTTATTGGAGTAACTAAGATTTGGAAACATCAAGCCTTTTGTAGAAGGTAGCTTGAGCTGAGTCATGGAATAAATTCAGGATCCTAAGACATGGATGGCAAGACATAACAAATGGACAGCCTAAGTGCTTTACTAATATTCACAAAATATTGAGAGGGATATAAAAGTAATTTCTACTATATTGCTAAGACATTTAAATGAAAATATTTATAGCAGCTCTTTTTGTGGTGGCAAAGAATTGGAAACTAAAGGAATGTCCCTCAAATGGGGAATGTCTGAACAATGAAATACTATTGTACTGTAAGAAATGATGAACAGGATGATTTCAGAAAGAGCTGGAAAGAGCTGTGTGAACTGATGCAGAATGAAATAAACAGAATCAGGAGGTCATTATACACAGTATCTGCAATACTGTGGAAGGATTAAATGTGATAGACTTTGCTACTAACAGCAATATGATGATCCAGGAAAATTCTGAAGTCTTATGAAAAAGAATACTATCTGTCTCCAGAGAAAGAACTGTTGGACTAGAAATGCAGGTGAAAACACATGATTTATCACTTGTTTATTTGTGTATATGTTTTGGAGTTTTGGTTTCATAAGATTATTTGCTTATAAAAAAGAATAATATGGAAATATGTTTTGTGTGATTACATATATAACACATATTGAATTGCTTGCTATTTCTGGGAGGGGGAATGGAAGAAGAGAGGTAGGCAATATGCATATATGACTGGAAAACTTATATAGATATTTGTTATTAAAATAAAAAAAAAGTTTAAAAAGGAAGCTGAATAGCATAGAATAGGAGAAAAGAAATGTACCAGATATGGGTTGTATGGCAGAGAAATTAGAGAAACTCAAAATGAGAATAATTGAAGAAACCAAATAAATCCAAAATGAGCAAAAAAAATCATTAAAAGGGTCAGTCTGATGATGGTCCTCCCTGAACTTAGGATGGTATTCAAGACAGCAGATAAGTAGCTCATTATATTTTGCCTTAATAAAAATTTTAATAGAAGACAGTTGACTATCCCAAGATCATAGATTTGTAGCTGAAAAGATTGTAGAAACCATCTAATAGAAAAATTTTAAATTTATTTTTGTCTTGAACTTCTTTGGGTAGGCAAGTGAAGTTAGTAAATCCTTTTTCAGAATATTGTTTTTCTTTTAATGTATAAGAAAAAAATGTATAGGATAAAAAAGGGAACCATTTTGTACTGAAAGTTATGAAATATTTTTAAAAAATAAGTAACTCCAGGTTAAGAATTCCTAATCTAATATAACCCTTTTACTTAAACCATATTATTTAAAGTGTCTACTAAAATGACTGGGAAGATGTTATCCAAGAAAGCTGTAGAAATGGATTCAAAAATAAGTCCCATGATTCTGAATTATAAACTTTTTCATTTGAACAAATGCAATTAAATGAGATTATATGTAGAGCTCTTTATACATTCCCTGCTGCATAATAAGTGCATAATAAATTCTTGTTCTCTTTCCTTTCTTTTGTACTCCTTCAAGTAAGTTGCCTTGATAATCCAACAGTCTAATATATCTATGTCAAAGGCCAAATCTTTTTTTTTTTTTAACCCTTAACTTCTGTGTTTTGGCTCATAGGTGGAAGAGTGGTAAGAGTGGGCAATGGGGGTCAAGTAACTTGCCCAGGGTCACACAGCTGGGAAGTGTCTGAGGCTGGATTTGAACCTAGGACCTTCCTTTTCTAGGCCTGACTCTCAATCCACTGAGCTACCCAGCTACCCAGCTGCCCCCCAAAGGCCAAATCTTAAAGACTGTTGTTGCTTATTTTTTTCAGTCATGTCTCGTATGACATTTGGTGCCTTTATTGTTAAAAATGGAAGAGTGATTTGCCATTCCTTCTTCAGTTTATTTTGCAGATATATAAACTGAGACCAATAGACTTGCCCAGTGTTACACAGCCAGTAAGTGCTGGAAACCAGATTTGAACTCAGGATGTGGAGTCTTCCTGACTCCAGACCCAATATATTTCATTGTGCCACCAAGCTATCCAATATTAAAGATACCTTATTCTCCAATACTTTTCCTAAATACAAGAAATTTGTCTCCCAAAATCCTTTCTTACAATTGGATGAAAATCAAAATGAATTAATATTAATGAAACATTAGTTAATTGAAAAAAAATTTGTTAGTTTAATCAGTAATTTCAAATAAAGTGTCTCTTGGTCCATTGGAAGGAAGACCAAAACTATCTCCACTTATATTTTTCTCTCTTTTCCTTCTCTTTGTATCTGCCTCCCTTGCACCCCACTTATTTTTCTTCTTTTCTTCACTCATTTCTTTTATATATCTTCTTCAATGTAGTCCTATTCTTAAGCTTTATTATGTCACAGAAATGACTCTGGTTTATCCAGGGCCAAAGTATTATTAGCTATGACAGATCAGTATAAAACTGGGAAAGATTTTAATTCAGGTTTGGCAACGTACTATGTCTTCTATTTTGTAAGAACCTATCTAACTAACTTTAGAGAGGTTTAATATCAGAAGTTTGGCCAACAAAAGATGAATACTTTTGTCCTTGAAACCCAAGAGACTATCTATTAAGATATGGTAAGAGTAAGCACCCTTTTGAAATCATTAAACTTTTTGAATTATTAAAATGTGCATGATTTCTCTCTATATATGATATATATGCACATCATATATACATTTATTCCCACATTTTATTTATATATTTATTTATATATACATATATGTATAAAATGTTTATGCTTGTATGCATGTCTCCACATGGCATAGTGGATATAGAGATTGCCTCAGAATAAGGAAAACATGGTTTCAAATCTCTCCTCTGAAATATATAAGATGTGTGACCTTGAGCAATATTGATTTCTCACTTGACAGGCACTCATATCTATGAAATCCTAGGACCAAGTCAGCAGAAGTTGAATTATTGAATCATTTAACATCTTCAGTTTCTGAATTATACAGACACAAACACATATACACATACCTACAGATACAGATACCTACACATATATATTGAGAATTATTTTAATGAATAAAAGTAGCCATATAAATAAATGTTCTTCTCTCTGGGCAGAAGTCATTGCCTTTGTTTACGGTTTTCTAGGTGCCTAAACAGCATAGGTACCTATATTTGTGTAGATACTGAATTAATAATCCGTCTATTGATATGATTCTGGAAGATGTCAGTTTTTAATAACATCAACAGAAAAACAAGGAAGAGAGAAAAATAATTCATCACATTGGGAAAATAAGTAGTTATTGGGCTACTAAGGATCATGCTCACTGTATTTTTCCAAGGGTGGAGAGCATCAGTTTTTCCTTGAGTATTATTAATATAAATTTCATTGGATTAAAGATAGGAAAGAAAAATCATGAAAGTAAAGAGCTTACACAAAAAGGTTATATGCTCTCTTTAGTGGAAGTCATTGGGTCTACTATTAGTACTGGCATTTCTTTCATAATGATAAAGTCTCTGTTTTGTATGTATTTGAGTATACTGCCAAACCAACCAATTATGTATCAGAGCAAACATATGTGGAGAAATCAAATTAACTATAATATTGGAATTCTGAGTAAATTTTCATATGATGTATCTTCATCAAGGCAACCTTCTTGGGCACATGGGAAAAGGAATGGGAATTGAATTGAGTAAAAAATAGGTTGATGGGAAAGAGGAAAATGACTTTGAAGCAGAGAGGGAGAAGAGAAGAAGAAAGCTAGATCATAGTTTATGGTCCAACTTTCAAGACAGAGAAAATTTAGTCTTTTTATATAAAGAAGAGCTGTCTGGAAAGCTCTGTATATCTATTGACTTACTACCTTTTTTTCTGGAAATTCCTTGGAGTTGGATCCCACATTGCTGCCCTCACACCTCTGCCTTCCCTTTTTCTCCCTGTTCTTCAGTGGAATCCAAAATTGGGTTAATTTAGTTTTCAAATATGATCATAATGTGAACATTGCATATTCACTAGAGTATTGAAAAAGACACAGTATTTTAATATGAGGCAAATACATCTTGCTTTCTTTAAAAAATCTTTCCTAGGGCAATTGGCAAAGAGGAAAAGAGAATTTAAAAAAATAAAATCAAAACAACAAACAAGCAGATTGAAATCCACATGAATTAAGCTTTCAAACATACTGCTAAATGCTTTTTAAGTGAGAAGTTCTTTCTCTTCAATTAAAATTGTTACTCCTAAATATGTGTGTATGCAATTGTGTTTGTCTGCATCCGTATATATTTAAAACAGAAACAAAATCAAGGTATTATAAGGGTACCACAATCCGTGACACATTTTCTGATTGCTCCCTACAGTGCTAGTCTTTTGTAGCATAGTATAGATTCCATACAAGAATTGTCTTGGAACTTTATTTTCTAGTCTATTCAAAAGCTTATGGCCCAAATGGACAACATTAGTTCAGATTTGAACTTTGAAAATACCTAAGTTTTCAGAAATTTGGGAGTTTGGTTGCAAACTGTTCTTTTCTTCCACTTAAATATGTAACTCATATACAAAAAAGTGGATATGTTAAAACCAGGGAATTAATTTATTCAGATCCTACTGTGTAAGAGCTCCTCTCAGCCAGATCTTATGCTCATGACAACTTTCTTTGGAAATTCAGTTTCTAAAATAGAAAGTTGTTTTTAGAGGCATAGTTGATAACCTATCCAGAGTAGTCAGAATGGGCTGTTTCCTTTAAGTATTTATTATTAAAGGGTTGGATTTGAGGCTTTTTAATGCATTATATGTACTATGGACACAGGGCACTCACTTAATCAACATAATGTGAAGAAAAAATGAATCCTACAAAAAAGATCTCAGAGGGAGACCGGCTGGCATTGTGTATGTGTGCATTGATTTTCCTTTGGAGGAAATGAAATGAAAGAAACAGAAACTTTTGGTAATGGAATGAAAAAAAAAAGTTTTGTTTTTTTTTCCCCTCAAGCAAAAGGTTTGTTGAATGTTACTTTTTCAAATAATTTAATTACAGTATTATACACAGAATATTAAACATGGCTACGAAGAATGGACAAAATGAAACAGTAAAATATTGGTTCTATCCAGTTCTTCTCACACAAACACACATACACATACACATACACATACACATACACATACACAAAGTTGTTCAAAATCTGTTTCAGATTTTGAAGGGGAAATAAAAGCACAGCAGGAAATATTTCCAAAGTATTTCAAAAGAGAGAAAAGTTCGTAGAGAGGATATAACAAATATTCATCTAATTCATCTATATTATGCTTCCAGGTACTTCCTTTTCATAAATAATTCTGTTGAGAACTGATTAGTCTCTACCACAGAGGCCTGCAGACAATATTTATTAATTCAGAAAACATTTATTAAACACCTACTATGTTCAAGGCATTTTGCTAGCTGTTAGGGGTACAAAGATAAAAAGAAATACAATCACAAAAAAGCATTATCTTCTACTACATGCTAGGAATGGTACAAAGTCCTGGGGACACAAAGACAAAAAAGTTGAACAGTGTCTCATCTTAAGTAGGCATTATTTTATTGAGGCACAACATGAACAAAGATAAGTGAATTTAAAAAAGAATAGGGCCTATACTTGTGATTTTAATGGTGTAGGTCACTCCTGGATACAGAAATTCATGTGACCAATAAAATTCAGCACCTTCTCTGACACTGACTTGCACAGAGTCACACAGTTTATCTTCCTGATTTAGAGACTAATATAATGGATAGAAATTATATTAAGATTTAATAGCTAAAATGCATTAAAATGTTTGGGACACTACACACCCACACACTACACTCACAGAGTAATTTGAAAAGTCACTAGCAATGAGGAGGGATCAGGTTAGGTGCTCATAGGAGATGGAGGCTCAACTTGAATTGAACCTTGAAGAAAACTGCCCTCTATGAAACAGAAGGCAGCAAGGGAGTTCATTCGAGGTACTTAATTAGGTTGAAGCCAGATTTTCAAAGACTTTAAATGGAAAATAGAATAATTGTAAAGGCAACTGGGGGTCACAAGAATAGCAGTATTATACCTATGTCTTGGTAATATTAATAGATGTGCAAAGTTTTGGCAAAGAAAGCATTTGCCTCATTGTATTATTTGATACTCCATGCTAAATCACTTCACAATCAAAGCTGTCTATACTTATGTGAATGGTCATCATCTCCTGTGCTTCTGCCCACAGTAAACTTGTATGAAACTATAATAAACAAACAAACAAACAAACAAATACTCCTGCAACACTGTAGGAGATGCAGCAGAATTCCCTGGATGTGCTACTCATAGGGTTAGCCTATTTGTTATTACTATTCTTCATTAATATAATTATATAACCATATTATATAATTATATTAATGAATACTATGAATACTATGAAGAATAGTAATAACAAATAGGCTAACCCTATGAGTAGAAATCACCAGCTTATGTTACAATGGCCACCTCAGGAGAAACCCCAAGTCAGGAGAACCAAACAGAGTGTCTGCTCATATCCATTCCCACAAATTAACTGTCTTCAACCCTTCTCAACTGCCCCTCACCCAAAGTTCTCCAGGGGGGGTCCCCTGGAATTCTGGGTGAGGCTCTCCCTGTACCTTTGCAGGGATTCCATGCTTTGCATCTGTACACAACAGTTCTCATCATCTCATACATGAGGACTACTGCAATTCTTTACTGATTATACTATCTGCCACACATCCCTCCCCAGAAAACCCCATTTTCCACTGAGTTGTCAAAGTGATATTCTTAAATCATAGTTCTGACCATGTCAAGCAACCATTCAATAAAATTCAGGGGCTCACTTCCATAATCAAATACAAAATCCTCTGTTTGGCATTTGAAGCCCTTGATACCTTCCTCACCCACATTTTCTTAGTCTTACTTATGACTTACCCCTGTGTACTCTCCAAACCAGTGAAATTGCAATTCAATAGTTCTATGGAAGTGTGTCATTTGAAATTGTTATAGCCCTGGAAGACTGCAACTCCCAGGACTCTTTCTGCTACAACTTCCCCTGACAATTCCCACTTCCTTTGTGGGAGGTTTCAGAGAAAGTATAAAAGGGAAAGTTTGACGCCTTTTCTGTCTCTTGACCTTGGAGGCTGGCTGGTCTCTTTCGACCCTGAACCATGCAGATCTCTCTCTTGGCCCCCTTTTCCCTTTCTTCCTACCTTCTAGTTTCCCCTAGATTTTCCCTTTCTAATCTAAATAAAACCTAGCTATTCAAACCCTAAGGTTGCTCTCTGGTCATTCATTTGAGGGCTCTGGTCAATTTCCCCTGCCAGGTTGGGACCTCTACCTTCCTTTCCCTTCCTCTACCTTCCTCTCTCCTTTCTCCTATCCATCCTACCTTCCTACCTCCATCCCTTCACTTCACCACACAGAAGATAGATTTCAAAAGGGGAGAGGCTATTGAAAAATTCTAGGTAACATGTGGAAGGTCTGAATTAGTTCAGTGATCCTGTGAATGCAGAAGAAGGGAATGTATGTGAGAGAAGTTTTAGAGGTGGAATCAGGGAGATGATGACTAACTGGACATGGGGTAAGGGAGGTGACAAGAATGCCTCTGAAGCTGTAAACTCACATGTCTAGAAGGATAATGATTTTCTCAAAAGGCATAGGGAAATTAAGAAGAGAGAAGGATCTGCAGGAATAGTCAATTCAATTCAACAACCATATATTAAATACATACTTGCTTATGCACTGTACTAAAAGCTGAGGATGCAAAGAAAGAAAAAAAAGTCTTTACTTTTGAGGACCTCACAGTCTAATGTAGAAAACAACTTGCAAATTATGTACAAGCATAATAAGGTAAATATACAGAAATAGAGTTAAAGTGGAGATGATCTCAGAGGGAATGCACTAAAGTTTAAGAGAGACCATGAAAGGCTTCTTCTAGAAGATGGAACTTTAACTGGTACTTGAAGGAATTAGGGAAGTCAAGGGGTGAAATGAGGAGGATGATTATTCCAGGTATGAGAAAATATCTAGTAAGGAGACAGAGTGACAATTGTGAGGAATAGCAGGGAAGTCAGTATCACTGGATTGCAGATTATATGGAGGAAAGATGATATAATGAGACCTTATATGAATCCAAAATTTTTCAGCAATGTAATAATCTTCCTCCTGAAACAATGAGTTTTGTATGTCTGGTATTGTTCAAGTAAAGTCTAGGTGACCGTTTAGCAATATTTTAAGGTGGTTTATTACTTAGGCTAGGAAGTCAGACTAGAATTCTGAAGTCCTTCCTTTCTAAGTCTAAATTCCCCTGGTTCTAAATCACAGTCACTACTTTATAAACAAAAGTGTTTTGACCAAATTTGGGGTTTTTGTGTTATTGACTGATTCCAAGGACCTCCTGGGATACGACTATCAAACCCTGTCAAGAAACATCCCTAATGACATACTAGTATTTTGAAAGAACATGGCATTGTAGTAAAATGTAAGATAGTAATAACCAACTTTTTATTAAATGAATTATAATTAATGCCTTTTGTATCCCATTGCATGTTGCATCAATACTTATTTGACAGAGAACAACAAAAATGTAATTTAATCATATATCTCAAACAGAAAACTTTCACCATCTCTGGTAGAACACCTCCACATGACCTTGTAATAGGACTTTGGATTTTTGTCATTCAGTTTCTAATTCTCTTTTTTCAATGTCTACTCAGCTTTTTCATATGAATCACAACTTATAGAAAAAACTGCTCTCTTTTCCACAACATTAACCCTCTCTAGTGTCATGTACCCAAAGATGTTAATACTTATCATTTGTAGAAATATCTATTTTAATTGTAGTTGATTAAATTCCTCTATTTTCAATGGGACACCATTTTATTTCTAATCACTACTGCATACTTGTCATTAAGGAAGACCATCTGCTACTAACTTATTACTGTCTCTTCTTAGAGCTTATTTTTCTCTAGAATATTCTGGATAGTCTGGCATTCTTTTTTAGTCTGCTCTTTGTGATTTCTTCCCCTCTACTAATAGAAATATTCATACATGCATGTTTCTACAAATCATGATTTGATCAAGGTTGTGAATGGATACTTACCTAGAAGACTTGAGATAAGAAGCTATCCTTTCACAAATAAATGGTGATAATCTTTCTAAAGCTTTCAAAATCGTCTAGAACTCTAAGAGGTTATATGTCTTGTCCAGATTTACACAGCCAGTATGTGTCAGAGGAAGAACTTGTATATGAGGCAATCTTTCTATCCACTATGCCACAGTGCCATTTAAGAAAGTGAAGCTTTGAGAACTGTTTGTTTTTTAAAATCATAGTTGACAGAAGAGCAGTGTGACTAGGAGAGATAAAATGAGGCATGCAGAAATTTATTATTGATTTCTAAATATGACTTCGTAGAAAACACAGGTAGTATTTATTAGGTGCCTACTATTTACAAGTCAGTGTATTAAAATCTGAGAATAAAAAGAAAGACAAAACCAGTTTTTGTTCTCAAGGAACTTACATAAGATATAAGAAGTCAGATTTGCAATAAATATTTTTTACTTTTTGACAGATAGCTCCATGTACTAAGACTACATAAAGAGGCAACAGACAATCCACACTCTCAAGGGACTTATAATCTAATGAGGAAGACAAAAAGCAAACACATATGTACAAAAAAGCTCTCTACTGGCTAAATAAGAAATTATTGAGAGAAAAGTCACTGGAATTAAGAAAAGTTGGGAAAAGCTTCTTATAGAATATAGAATTTTACTTGGAAATTAAAGAAGGTAGTAAAGGAAAAATAAAGTAAGGTAGTAAGTAGAGATGAAGGAGGAGATCATTCTAGGCATGAGAAAACCAGAGAAAATGCCCAGAAAAGGAGAGATGGAGTATTTTGTTCATGGAAGAGCAAGGAAGCCAGTATCACAGAACTGAAGAATATATAATGTGGAGTAAGGTGTAAGAAAACTGGAAAGGTAGAAGATGGCTGGGTTATGAACAACTTTGAAAGCCAAATAGAAGATTTGGATTTGATCCTTGAGGTAATAGATATAGTAGAGTTTTTTGAGTAGTGGAGTGTCTTGTTTGGACCTGCACTTAGAAAAATTAGTAATGACCTGCCAGATTTGTCACTTACTACTTTGTCCCTAGTCACTCACAAGTGTAGGACAGAGAGATCTGGAGGCCATTGACAGTGCATAGATAATTCTTACTTTTAAATTACACAAATTTGACTTTATATAAAGAATTCTGAAAAAACCATATAAAGATTCTGAGTGAGGATCTGATTGAATTGCTAGTTGCACAGATCGCAGAAGACAGGGAAGTTTTGGAACAAGGTTGAACAACAAAGGTTCATAAAGAAACAGCTAGCAGAAGCATTTCATCATTTGAGTGAATTTTTTTTCTTGTATTGAAAAAGATGGATCTAAATACTTCAAGATTCTTAAAGTTCCAAGATTTGTGGAGGATATTATTTGCTATTGTCAAATATATGAGGGAAAAAGCCTCTGTCCAAATGTCTTTCGATGTTTTTATAAAAAGTGTTGCATGGCCAAGCACCAATGATAAAGGCTGGGTGTAATTGGTGTAGAAAGGGCAACACACTGCACACCTATCAGTACTTTGCATATTTTATCATTAAGTTAAGCTGTAATTTCATAATTCTGTTTATTATTATGGTACAGTATTTAATATAGCTGCATTTTAGTTTACATGAGGATACCCTCACTTTAGTTTACTTTTGCATAAAGGTATAATTTTGACTATACCTTTTTACATAGGGTAAGCAAAGCAGATGGAGAGCTGCAAATTCTAATCGTTTTAAAGTTGTTTTAGTTAAGAGGCCTGTAAAACAGACCACTCACATAAAGGGAGAACTGTTGCTACTGACCAAGGAGGATGTTCAGAAATTAACAGCAGAAAGAGGAGGAGTGTTGAGGCTTAGGCATCAGTAACAAAGCTGGGACTCGCCACTAATATCAGTCCCAGCCTGCAGAGGAATAAATAACGAGAGTTAACAATTCCAGACCAAAGGAGGGTCTTAAAGTAGTCTGTTCTTACATACATCCAAACCTAGGACGGGAACTTGTAGGGCTCAGATTAAAGAGGGAGCATAAATATTTTGCTCTGTATCAGACCACAGATCACTCTGGGAGTACTGAAAGATTCTGCATCCCTAACTTGTCCCAAGATCTTAGAATAACATCAATATAAAATAAAAGAAGAAAATAATAAGAGGGCCAGTTCAGATGTTCTCCATAGAAGTACCACAAAAGTTAGCCCCTCAGATCAAGTGTGAAGTCGGGAAGTAGGCTTGAAGAATGAGAAAATAAAGAAGAATCCTAACAAAAAAGAACTATTTTAGTGGTAATATTAAAGAAGGAGGAAGGGAACATTTGATGTAGGATTAATTATAAGAGGGATTAGACCTAAGCAAAACAATCTCTAGAGGTGTAGAACAATATTTATAGACCTTTTAGAGATGGCGAAGAATAAGCATTTGAAGGGGCACCTATAAATTAGAGAGAAAGTAGACAAGATATTTTTATATTATATATGTGCATATATATATATATGTGAATATTATTGCACTGAACACTTGTCAGCATGATGATCATCTATGATTCCAAAGAACTAATAATGAAATGCTATTTTCATCCTATTCCCTTCATGTTAGAGAGGTGAAGGACTAGAATGAAGAATGAGATAACTAATTTTTTTTGGCCATGGCCAATTTGGTAATTTGTTTGGGTTAACAATACATGCTTGTAATGAAGGGGTTTTGTTTTCTCTTGTGTTCTCTGTTGGAAGATGGTAAAAGAGGAGACAGAGAAAGCAGATTTTGAATAATTTAAATACATTTTAAACATAAATAAAGTTGATGACCTCTAAAAATGCATGGGGTTTTGAGATGAAATATCTGGTGCAAAGAATTGAAAAGAGGCTAGTGTCATTGGTATTCTTAGTATGTGGGAATAAAGAAAATGTAAGAAAACTGGATAGGTATGGAGAGATCAGACTCTGAAATTAGGCCTTAAAATAAAAAATTAAATATTTTATATTTAATTGTGGAAGAGATCTTACTTCACAAATCACTGTGGTCAATATACTGATATTTATACCCATCTTCATCTTGCAATGTTTATGCTGTTATTGTTGTTTTACTTTATATTTCTATAGGAAGAAAGGTTGCATAGTAGATACAACATTGGAGTCAGGAAGTTTAAAACTAAGCTTAGAAGCATCTTGTCTGTGACCCTGGGCAAGTCACTTAAACTCTGTCTGCCTCCGTTTCTTCATCAATCACATGGAGAAAAAAAATAGAACCTATCTTCCATGGTGGTTGTGAGGGTCAAATTAAATAATATTTGTAAACCACTTTGTAAACTTATTATTTAACTGCAAGGCAGAGATTTTTAAAGAAATGTTTTTCATGTTTCTCTTTTTCCTGTATCCTCTTACTCACACATATTAATGGAAAAGTAAAAGGCTTAGTGTGTTCTCCTGATAGCATTTTTGTTAGTATATTGGGACATTAAAGAGCTATACCTCTTGTGATTTGCATTTTGAAGAACATTTCAATGACCTAAAGATCAAACACTGTTTGATTTTGATCTTGTATTCAGGAGGATAAAAATGACCAATTTTATTTGATTTACTAAGTTAATTGCAAATGTGGTGTGTTTCCTTTGCATTATTTTTGCCATTTTTTAAAGCAATTCCTACTATTGTTCAAAAAGAAGTAGAGGTAACTCTGTGCTCTCCAACTAAGACTCTGTCAGTGGAGGATAAATTTAAAAATTCTGCAATGTTGGAAAGGCTTTAAGTAGATGTAGTTTGTGTATGTTGTTTGAGGACCAACTTAGTTAAATTCTGAAAAGCTTACCACCAGACCAAATATGAGGAATGTTTGGCTCATAGCAACTATCAAACATCATCTGCTAAGAAAATCATTTCCCATCCTACCTAATCTGCACTCATAGCTGAATCCTTTTTGGTTCTTATATAGTATCCCAAAAGAATTTCACTGCATGTTGTATTATGGTCAGTCCAATTTAATAAGGAGTTGTTCACCTTTCCTGTTATCATGAACCCTTTTGGCACTTTGGCAAAGACTATAGATTCCTTCTTAGAATCATGTCTTTAAAATATAATATAATAAAATAAAATATATAGAATTACAAAGTGTTATAATAATACTACTAGATGTATGTAGATGAAGAGGGAGAGGATGATATGACACCTCCCTCCTTTATAGCAGTGCCAGGCAGGATCCTACAGGTCAAAGGATGATATCCCTTCAGGTCCCACCTGGGGTTGATTGATATTATATAATGGGCTCTTTAGCTTGGTAACTGTTGGTATCTGACTGCATATCTCCCTTCCCAAAGAAGCTATGCATAACCACATCAGGAAGGTACTTTAAAGCTTTGACTATATTTAAAAAAAGAGGGATAATGGGATTGGATAGAGGTATTTGGAAACCCTAATTAAATTTGGTAATGATGAATCCTTAAACTGTAGGCAAGTAATGAATCAGGATGATTAGCCTTCTCTCTGGTCCAGCCTGGCCACAGCCACATCAGAGTAGGCAAACTGCTGCTTGATGTTTCAGCTTCTTCTTTACTAGATGATATACCTAAACAGTCTTGAGATATCCATCCCTTTCCACCCTCTTTTTCTTCTCCTGCCCACTTCCCGGATGCCTCCATGGCCCTGGGAAACCTAGATAGCTAAGATGATTGATTTCCTAATATCTAGGCACAGTAGAATCAGAGATGATGGTCTGGGTACAGGGATGTTACAGGGACAAACAGGAGGATCTTGCAAGGTTGAGCCTGCAAGTCTCAATCCCACAAAAACCAGGATCCACTAATCTCAGGTCTCAAGGAAAGAAAAGGACCCCTTCCAGGGCTTCCAGGGTGTTTTATACTCCCCTGAGCCAACTGCCCTCTCCTGTGTCCTCACGCCCCTCTGGGAACATTCCAACATCCAATGGATCCACCTGTCAATTAACTGTGTAGACTCCTGGCTCACAGAGATTCAATATAACAAAAGGAAACCAATTAAATTGAGATAAAGTGTAAAAATATTGTGAAAAATGTTCATAGACCCCAGGATAAGACCCATTGTCTAGTATTTTCTCTCATTTAACCAAGCACCCATCTTAATAAGCCCCTTTCTTCCCTTGCAACTCTTCAGTTCTATCCATAGGGTTGAAATAAAGAGATTTTTGTCCATATCTGGTGTATTTGGATAATAAAATTGAAATTCTGGACATGAAAACAAATAAAAAAGACAAGAAATTAAAATAATAAATTAGAAGGAAAATAAAATCCTTCGATATAATAGTGTTGTATAGGGGAGAGACATGGGACTTGGAATAAGAGACAAAAAAAGGCCCCCCAAAATAATAGCTGACATTTATATAACACTTACAACATGCCAGGCACCATCCTAAGAACTTTACAATTGTTAGCTCAGTTGATTTTCACAATAAGCATGAATGGTTTGTGTTATTATTATTCACATTTTATAGATGAGGAAACTGAGGCAAACAGAAGTTAAGTGAATTGTCCAAGGTAATCTGGCTAGTAAGTATCTGAGGTCAGATTTGAGCTCAGATCTTCCTAACTATAGGCTGCAGGCCCAATACTTCAACCATTTTATGACATAACTCTGTGGCAATGAACTGTATGGCATTCTCTATGCTTCATTTTCCTGATATCTAAAACAAGGAAGTTAAGAATGGCCTTTAAGTAAAGTTCCATGTAGCCCCAGAAGCATGCTTCTTCAAATGTTGGTAGAGGGAGGACTAACACACCCCACAAAATTATAGATCTTTGAATAACAAGCTATACTACTACTGTTATCACATTGCTGATTTTATTTATATAGTGAATTTTACAATCCCCCAAGCCTTTTCATACACATTATTAGCTTTCTACCTCATGATAAACCTGAATGATGATATTTATTTTGTCATTCTACAGATTAGGAAATTAAGTCCTTCAAGTTTCAATGATTTGTCCCAAGAGTCATACTCAGCATGGGATTCAGATTTAAACATAAATGTTTTGACTCCTAGTCCTATCAATCAATCAATCAATATTTATTTAGTATTTTGTTTGTACCAGGTACTATGTTAGCTGCTGGGGTCATAATGACAAAGATGAAAGATTCCCCACACTCAAGGAGATTACATTCCTTTGGGGGAAGATGGCCTGTTCATATATAGATATATAAAATTATTTGCATATGGACATTATGTCCATATGCATATAATTACAAGCTAGCTTCAGAAGGAGGGAACCAGCAATCGGGGTGAGGGAAAGGCATGTATCAGGAAATACTACATGAAGAATTTGGTGCTTGAGCTGAGCCTTGAAAGAATTCAAGGATTCTAGGAGGTAAAGATGAAGAGGAGAAAGTATTCAAGGTACAGGAGACCCTGGAGGCATGAAGGCAAGAGATTTTTTTCATATGTGAGAAGAAAAAAGAGATCTTTTGGACCATAGAGTTCAGGAAGATAAGTAATTTATGAGACTGGAAGAGTCATTTGGGATCCACATGTGAAGGGCTTTAAAAGCCAGACAAGTTTGCATTTCTCTTATGGGCAATAAAGGATTTTTGGAGTTTATTGAATAGTGGAGTGACATGATCACATCTGCCTCTTTAGGAAAATCATTTGTCCAACTGTCCTCTATTGGCTAGATATACAGACCCCAAGGAGATGGTTCCAAATCTCCAAGATCAGGCTTTATGCTAAGAACCTAGTAGATAGAAATGCCAATACACATAATAACCTTTATGAAACCTTTATTAATACATTGGATTAACTAACTCATTTAGTTCTGTCATCCACCCCAACCCCCATCCAACCTCTACAATATCATATATAAACTCTTTTGTTTGCCATTTTAAACTTTTTGCCTGTCTGCTTTTATGATACTTTACTCCCTTTATCCCAATTCTATGAAGCAGCTACCCTAGATTAGCTGCTATTCTTCAAATATGATTCTCCATTTCCTTTCATTTAACAGGCTTTTCCCTATGTGTGGAATACTCTGCACAGACAACTTTACTTCTTAGCTTTTCTAGATTCCTTCAAAACTCAGTTCTAATCCCAGCTTCTGTGATAATTTTCCCTTCCTACTCAGCTCCTCTTCCTGACTTCCAGCTACTAATACCTTCTTTTCTAACATCATTTTCAATCTACTCTATATATTTTAAGGATTAACATATTGTTTTCCACATTAGAATGTGAGTTTGTTGAGAGTGGGGATTCCTTTTGCCTTTCTTCACATCCTAGCCTGGAGGACAATGCTTATTTAACAAATAATTATTGACTGACTGCTGATTAACTGTCCAATACTGAGTAGATAGTGTTTCAGTTGTTCATTAAGAACCTTTGTTCCTATAATATGGGGAACAAAGATTCCTCATTCTTGAAGTATAAAGATATGGTTATATTCCAATAAATACTTCAGCTCATTAGTGGCTTTGACTTTAGTCAGATTTTGAGTTTGAGATAAAATATTGAGGATGTTTAGACATTGAATATTTCTGCTACAAGTAAACCAAAATCAAATCTTTGACTATCAAAGACCAGAGTGGAACTATTTAACTAAAATCCATGTAAAATCCTTCTTTTAACTTCTTTGCTGATTGTTATATATCCATAACTACAAGTATGTATATATATATATGAATACACACACATCATTACATATATTACATATTATGGACACTACAAAGAATGGGCCTTTTCAAGAAAGTAAATTCAGTTGGCTTATCTAAATTGATGCTTTATTATTCATCTGTTTCATTATTATTCATAAGTTCTGCTTTAGAAATTACAGTTGGGAGAAATTTAACATAAAGAAATATGAAAGAAAGGATAGTTATTAGCAATTTGGTTTCAATCAAGTTCCAGATTTTTATCATTAAACAGTGTTAAGCACTATCATGGCTAATTCTTTTTTTTTTTCAATTTACATTTCCTTCTATTTTATAAGAACATAAGTATTTAAGAATTTCCAGACTGGTATAGGCCAATATTCTATCCAACTCAGTATTCTGTTCCTGACAATGATGCTAAGGCACATTATGTGGAATAAAGTGTTAGCTGTTCTTTGACATGAATCACTTAAGTCTGAGGATGTACCTAACTCACTCCTTAATATATGAATCACATAGTGGTTACTAATATTCATTGAAATAGAACACAATAAAGTGTACTAACTTGCATAGAATATACTTTAATTCTTTAAAAAGTTATTTCTTGGGTACTTTAGGTCCATTTGGTCATAGATGAAAGAATCTAAGAAGAAACTTCTTCAATTAATCTATTAATCCATTTATACAGCACCCCAGAAAAGTGGTCATCTAGTTTCTTCAATTATATATCTAGATTTCTGATAGAAAAATCCATTCTTTAAAAAATACCATAGTTTTCTCTGACCTTCAACAGTATTATTCTCTTATGAAATGCTGAATTTTGTTTTAAACCTCGTCTGTTGTCTGCTAAAGCTATATCAATGATAACTGGTATTCATAGTGATGAATCTCATCAAATAGTGAAGTCTCTTCTTAGGTTGGCTATAATGTTCTGTGCCAGGTCTTGGAGAATTTTTTTTAAAAAAAGTTAAGAAACAATGCTTGCTCTCAAGATGTTTACAAATAAATTAGGGGGATAAGATATCAACAGAAATTATATGATCAATAAATTGAAAAGTTAAAACAAAAAGTGTGACAATTTCAGAGGGAAAACTGGTCATCACTTAGGAAATTCTGCAAGTGGGTGGCATTTTAACTACCTTTTAAACAATGAGTAGAAATTGAACAGAGATAGAAGGATGGGATTAATAAAAGGTTGGCACAAAGGTTGAGAAGGGAGGGCCTGGATCATCAAATAAGCTAATTTAAACTCCCTACCTCAGAAAGCAATCAGGAAGTTAATGAAGATTTTTGAGCAAAAGTGTAACATGACCTATATGTGTGTACAAGAAAGCATATTGTGCCAGCAATATGAAATTACATCACAGGAGGTGAGATGTGTTTACTCCTTCCACTGGGATAGATTGTGATCCAAACCTTCTCTTCTGTAAAGTTTGCCAAAGTCTTTTCATAAATACCTCTTCTGGTATCTTCTTAAATTCTTGGAGACACTGATTTGTCTTTTAGCATTTCAAAAAATATCAGTAAAACACATGATATCTTTCTATTATTTATTGTACTGGCTGGGTGATCATCCACGTACCTTTAATCCTACATGAACTTGGAAATGTCTATTATAGTACAAATGTGATCATTAATAATGTGTTGCAGCCTGCTTATAGACATCATGTATTTCTTCCTTTTTAAGCTTATGGATATTTTACTCTTCTGGGATGATAAATGTTTTGTTTTGTTTTTAATGATGCCAAGGGAGGGGATGTTGATGGAAAAAATATCTTTTGTGAGTATGAGTAGTATAAGTAGTATTGAAAGCAATGTACCAATTTCCATTTGCAATCAAGACAACTTCCCTTCTTGGAGTCAATTCTGGACCAAACTCTGTATGTCATTGCCATGACTGTGCAAGTTAAATGCTTTGAAGGACTAAATAAAATGGATTTTCCATCAAATGAAGGTCATTTTATTGTTTTTCTGTCTGATAAGATGGTAAGATTATTATTTACTGTGTTTTTATTTCCAAATTGGATGCTGCAAATAGGGTTAGTTCTCAGGAATACTGTCATTGCATTTCCTGAATCAAAGGTCACAGATTAAGGCAGAATAGACTCAAGGCTCTTAAACTACAACAAAAAATATGTAGATTTTGATTTTCTAATGATTAATAATGCAGTTAGCTGAATTCCTATTTCAATCAAATTGTAACAAATCATGGTGGTTTTATTGAAGCTTACTAATTAAGATCTATATATTTAAACATATCAGCAGGAAAATTTTTTGTTTAAAGTAGTTGACTAAAGCAAAATAAGAATATACATAAAACCAATACCAAAGAGGTATGATATAAGCAATTTTTTAACTTTTACCTTCCATTTTAGAATTAATACTGTATATTGGTTCCAAGGCAGAAGAGAGGTAAGGCCTAGGCAATGTAAAGTTAAGTGAACTGCCCAAGATCACAAAGCTAGTAAGTGTCTGAGGCCAGATTTGAACCTTTTTACCTCCTATCTCTAGGCCTTCTCTCAATTCAATGAGCCACCTAGCTGCCTTCTAGTTTTTGGTTCATTAACAATATAAACAATCTCCTTTTGCAAAATGGAAAACTCACCTCTGAAATACTTATTGGTCTTTGTTAGTTTAAAGTAAGAATAAATGTTATTCTTAGATTAATGATTTTACTTATTTATTTTAAATATTTTCAGAGCAAGAGTTTTAGGAGATTGATTTTTAGGATGAGTAAAAATATTCATCTATAGAATGGAACTGTGGCTGATATTTTCAAGATAAAAAGGAGAATTGTAGAAATTTTCAATTTTCAATTATATTCATATTTTACTTTTATTTCTTTTAATTTTGTACTTTACTGTGTAATGTCTTTTATTATCTCCTGACTACTGTGAGAATATTATATAGCTGCAATGCAAATCTCTTTGGAAAATATAATAGGTGCCAAAAATATTGTTAGGGTTTTTCTAATTATATCCACAATTTAAAAAAATATTTTTTCATATTGCTAGATTTACTTCTACATTTCTCTAACTCCCCCACCCAGACTCTTCCCTCATAACAATTTATTTTTTAGAAACAGAGAAAAAAAGGAAGAATAAAAAGAAGTCATGAAAACCAAACAACATAAAAAAACTGATTTTATATGTAATATTCCATATCTATAGAGACATACCTCTGGATAGTTTTAAAAGAAAATAGTCAAAATTATCAGTGAAAAAAGAGTAATATAATTTTAATCAGTCTGTGTGCTCTTAGTGTAAACCCTCAAACAATGAAGACTTTTTTATGTGGGGATATGAAGCATGAGGAAGCAGTGAAAGGATTTTTTAAATGAATAAAATAATGATACACAATATTAGTTACACATGGTCATCCAAGTACTGTCTCTTCCAATCAAATAGATCTTTCTCCCTAAAAGTTTAGTATAGTCTTTCCTCTGACCTTTACTCATGCAATTCTATCCGTAAATATTTTACTTAACTATTTCTGTTGAACAACAAATATAGATCATCTACGATTATTTCTAGTTCTACCTTTCCCATGGAATTTCCTCAGACTTCTCCAGAGCATCTTAAACACTTATCTTATTAATTTATATCATTTATTTTAGTGACCAATCAACCAGTTGGGTAATATTATAGCTAGAGCACTGGACTTGGAGTCAGGGAAACCTGAATTTGAATGTTGCTGAAGCCACTTACCAGCTGTGTGATCCTGGACAAGTCTTTTTAACTGTTCTGTCTCAGATTCATCATTTGTCTAAATGGGAAAATAATTTTCACCCAATGCAGTGAAAATTTTAGGAAAGGATATATATATATATGTATATATATATATAGTGATTTGAAAATCTTAAAGCACTATAAACTAGCTATCATAACCAGAAGTAGTGCCATTAAATGCAGGTATCTCTCAGAGTTCTGTCTTGGGTTCTCTTTTTTCCTCCATCTATATTATTTCATTTGTTGATGTCATCAGCTCCTATGAATTTAATTACCATCTCTATGCTGATGAATTACAAATCTACTTATCCTTCCCTAAATTCTCTGCCACCTTCTGATCTTGTACCTCTAACTACCTTTCAGATGTCTCAAACTAGGTGACCAGTAAACAATTTTCACTTGACATATGCAAAACGGAACTCATCATCTTTCTTCCTAATGATGTTCTTTTCTTGATTACAGTATAATGGTAATGCCTCCTCACAGTCTCTCAGGCTAACAACCTAGGAGTCATTCTCAACTACTCAGTAAATATCACCTACCATATCCATCTGTTGTAAAGGTCTGTTAATTTTATGATTTTGAAAATGTCTTCATCTCTGTCCTAACACTATCATCACTTTAGTACAGGCCCTCATCACCTCACACCTTGATTACTCTAATAGAGTGTTAATTTATCTATCTGACTCAAGTCTCCACTCCAAACTGTCTTCCAATCAGCCACTAAAGTAATTCTCTAGTTTGAACATGCTACTTATCTACCCAATTTAAAAAGTTGGAGGTCAAAGGAAGGATGCTTTTTTGGCTTTCCTTGGAAATGCAAATAAAGGAATTAATTTTACCAAGTATTAAAATACATGAAGAAAGATAATTTCATGGGACACTTGGTCATTTGGAACTACTAAGTTCATATTGAACATGAGCACAAAGATCACACCAAAGATTTCTGCTTATCCATCAATATTTTTTTAAGAGGAAAAGGAAATACATACTCTGAAAAACTTGATAAGAACCTCTAAATTAAATTTACATATATTTTGGTACTCAAAGATTTTAAAGCAAATGTGACTAAAGGAAAACTTGTACATATAATTAGAAAAAAATATTTTTAAAGAAATAAAGCATAGGGTTCAAAATCCATTTGGTAAGCTGGTTTCCATACTAATAATTTTTAATTTAATATTAAAAAGTGCATAGAACAGGCATAGATCAGTATAGCTTCTACCTCAATCAAATAATTTACTTTGTTAGCTCCCCAAAACTCAGCCTGATCCACAGAGATATTACTGGGGTCATCCCCATGCCTTCAAATGCATAAAACTTCTTTCATTTATCTTTTTTAAGTCTTTAAAATATTTTTTAAAGTTCTTTATGATAACACATCATGGCTTACATTTGCCATTATTTTTCCTATAATCCTTGAATTTAGATTCTCTGTGGTTCTCAGCTGAAATTAGAAAATGAGTATTATTTTCTTTTAAACAGCAAAAAATAGTAGATAGGAAAACAAATGTAAATAAAAATTGGTATAAGAATCAAAGAAGTCAAATAATCTCAAGAACATTTAAAGATGAAGCCGATAGTAGAATAATAAAATTAAAAATGAAGATTTCTCAAAATTACTAAAAGTATTTTTATCTTTAGTGATAGTAGTGATAGTGTAGCCACCACAGTTATTCTTTCATAGTGTATTCCTGGATGTGTTATATAAGGAAAAATAAATGATGCTAAATAAATTGATAATATAGGAAGAATAGCTATCCTAAACCAAGGGTACATAAAGGAAGGATATTTGGGGAGGCAACACAATTATGAAATTGTTGTGGGACTGATACTATATATAAAGGGTAAAATACTTCACAACTGGGAAAAATTATGCTTTATTCCTACCGAAGAAAAGGCAATCTAAATTAGAATTGTAAAACTCAGTTCCTGAGGTCTCTAAACAGTCTTTAAAACTCTTAGCTATGACTGCAACCATAGTAAAGTATAACTGAGAATTTTTAACAAATAAATAAAAAGACAAGAAAGCATAAAAATATTAATTTGTGGTCTTGAGTCAATATGCCATTATTAATCTGTATTTATTTGAGAGTAATATCACTGAATATGAATATCTACTGGTGATCCACATGACTGCTTTTCTCAGCTTTCTAAAATATTTATGAAAAGAAACTTGGCATTATATGTTGGACATACATATAAGAAATCATATTTGGACCTGTCACTTAATACCTGTATCACCATGGGCAAGCCAATTAACTTTGCTTAGTCTCATTTTTTTCCTTAAGGGATTGGAGACAAGATAGCAGCTTAGTGACAGTGAAAGCTGAAACTGTTATGAAAATCCTTCCAAATCAGCCTTTTAAAAAGTACCTCAAAATGACATGAGTCAAACACAAAGACAGAATAGGGGGGATTCTCTTGTGGAAAACAACTTGAAAGGTAGGCAGAGTCAATTTTCACAGGATAATTTGGGAACTGGAAGTAAAAATGCACAAAGAGGTGCTGGGCAACCACCCACCACCTATTGCACCAGGTTCTTAGCCTTGGCATAGGTCAATTTCAGGATCCTGGGACATTGTATACACCAATACAGAGCATCCCACCCCCACCCCTTGAAGTCCCAAGCCCTGGCACCAACCTGAAATGAGACCCTGAAGTCCATATCTCTTAGCCTTTTCAAGCTTGAGTTGAATTGAAACCTGTACCCCCAGGACAAAATAGCTTATAATGCTGAGTCCTAGGAGCCATTGGCAGAGGAGATAAAATCATCAGCTTTTAGAATTCCCAGTCCACAGGCAAAAAAAAAAAGGCTGGGAAAAGGATGAAATGACAAAAGAAACACCCAATCATAAACAATTTCTATGGAGAGAAAGAAAAAAGCACAGTCATTATGGGGCAGTAAGATTCAAGCAACTATAAGGAAAACTTCAAAGAAAAATGAGAATTGGTCTCAGGTGCTAGAAGAACTCAAAAAGTAATTCAAAAATCAAATAAGAGATGTGGAAGAAAATGGGAAAAAGAAATGAAAGTAATGCAAAAAGAAAATAACAGCTTAGAAGGTAAAATTGGGAAAAAAGCACAAAAATTCAATGAAGAAAAGAGTTTTTTAAAAACCGAATTGATCTACTGCAAAAAGAGATTAAAAGATCTAATAAAGAAAAGAGTTCAGTGAAAAGTAGAGTGGACCAAATGGAAAAGGAGGATCAAAAGATCATGGAAGAAAATCACTATTTAAAAATTAAAGGTAGGCTAATTTTCTCCTCTATAAAAGAGGGCTAACAATATCAATAACTACCACCCTCCCAGGATTTCAGAAGGGCCCTATAAAATAACTTATGTAAAGTGCTTTGCAAACTTTAAAACATTTTGTATAATTACTATTAATGAGAATAATTTGTCAACATATTCGTGCATTTCTGAAAATATGAGAATGGAAGAGGCAGGATATATAATATAATATATATATATATTCCACATAAATGTCCAGAGTATTCAGAAAATACACAGACACCTTATTTTGCTTGTTGATTACCAAAGAGGCATTTGCTAGAACAAAATCTAACAAGTTCTTCTTTAACATTTATATTAATATCCTCAATTTCTTGATAACACAACAGAAAAAAATTCCCTGAAACTTTAAAAATATCTGATTATCAATGTTAAGTGAAGAATAACTCAATGAGATATAATTAACAGTATTATGGATAATGGCAAAGTGAAGATTCAAATAGGGAAAAAAACCCAAAATAACAAAAACAAAATTCTTTTTTGACCAGGTGTTCTTAGACATTGGCCTATAAACTTTTAAAAATATTTTGATAGTTTTATTGCATCACACAGTAATTAATTTATAAACCTATATATTTTATTGTATACTGTAAAAGCATTATTCTGAGAAGGGGTTCATTTGATTGCAAAGGGTTCCACAACACACACACACACACACACACACACACGCACTTACTTACAAACACACAATTTAGAAACTCCTGCTATAGTTATAGAGGTCATCCAAGTAATTCTATTTTGCTGGTGACCTTATACATATTGAATCAAGGTCTGGGAAGTTACAGTTTTCTAAATGATATAGTCACAAAAAAAAATCAGCCTAAATACATACAAAATAAAAAGGTAAGCAAATAAGATAATGTCTATTGATTTCTAGATCATAACATTCAGTTGGATTGGCAGCCAACAAACTTGGATAATTTTGTGTGTGTGTGTGTGTGTGTGTGTGTGTGTGTGTGTGTGTGTGTGTGTGTGTGTGTGTATGTGTGTGTGTGTGTGTGAGAGAGAGAGAGAGAGAGAGAGAGAGAGAGAGAGAGAGAGAACACAGATGGACAATAAACTGTTCCTATACTCAAATTGGAGGGGTATTGACTGGGTTGCCTTTGGGAAATTGGACAGTATTTCTAATGACCTAAGCACAGAGCACAGTTAGGGAACAAAAAATGCATCCTTTGAACATGAATATTCTTTTCTTATACTGTATGACTATGAATAATGGAAATACCATTTTCTTTAAGAAATTAAGATTATAGTCCAAGGGGCAATAGACATATGCATTGTATGTATAAGTAGATTGTATCATATCACTAATGATAAATTGTGTAATAAAATTTATCATAAAGAAAATTTATAGTTCCTAACAGAGAAAGTCCAGGAATTCAATAACATGACAAATGAAGTATAAGAGATAGGCCATCTCTTTTATTGAAAGCTATATAATGTCAAGAGAATGCCCTTATATACATTAGGTAGACTAATATGAAAGAGTTTTGGAAGTATATGAACAGGATTTACAAGTGTGAGATCAGAAGACAGGGATGCATTGTAATCTGTAGTATACCCATGTGAATGAGCTGGAAATCCTTTGAAGTATTAGAATATAACCCTCATTTATTCTCTGTTAACTGTTACTTCAGTCTCCTTAGGTTGGGAGCTCCTTTAGAGCAGAATCTATGTCTTATGCCTAGAACTAGAAAGAATATGTAACCTATATTTCATATTTCTTTTGGCCTCAATAATGCCTACAATAGCCCTGACTTCCTAGTGGGAGTCAACAAATATTTGTAGACTTTTTTTTCAGATGGAAGTATTCAGGCACCAAAAGATAAGTGGTCTGCCCTTGGCCACAAAGTGTGCCAGTTGAAGATTCTGAATGGGATTCCACATCTTCTAACTTCTAGAACTGTACTCATTCTGCAAAATTCTTCTCTGAGGAGTCCATGTAGTAAGCCATAAAACTAGGGATGAAGAATGAGCTAGTAGTTAAAGCGGTAATCTTGGCTCTAAGGCAGGAAGTCAATGTCAATGACAAATTGCCAATACATAACAATTTAAAATCCAATAAATGAAGTTAACAAAGCTGCTTTATAGCTCAGTAGACCTGTGGTTATGGCTGGCATCAAATCTTACATTATATCATCAAGTTGGCAATCTTACAGCCAATGCAAATAGCAAATAACTGGCAGTAGATAGAAAGTTCTCTTTTGAAAATAAATGATAAGAATAAAAATATTCACTGTATATCTGTATATTCAATAGAGCAAAAATTAGAAATGTGGATAGTCTAATCATCAGCTTGAAGGGAGACACAGCAGGAACTGAATAGAACAGTGCTTCTTTTCAGGAAGGGAAATCTATCTGTTCATCCAGATAATTTCTCTTTTCAGTTTTGTGAAGGATTAACCACAGTGTCTTCTACAATTCAACAACTATTATTTCTTTATCTTTCTCTGGATAATTGCTCACTGTGCAACAAAATACAACCTACATGGCTTTGTATGAAATGAATTTCTTACACAAGAATTCAATAAAACAGTTTGCTTGTGACAGCTAATTGTGAGATGGTTATTTTAAAATACTTAAATAGGAAGGTCTTTGCCATTTAAAAAAATAGCTCTAGTTATATTGTGATGTTAAGCCAAACTATAGCCAAAAAATGGGGTGATGTATTTGTAATTCTATCAGCAGATTCCCAATTAAAATAGTCACAACTATTGAAAAAGCATGCTGAATTTTCAGTAATAAGAACCTGGGATTGAATTCAGGCTCTATTACTTAGTAGCTATGTGACCTTAAGCAAATTATGCAACATGTCTTGGCTTCAGTTTGCTCAACTGCAAAATAAAAGAGTGAGACTAGACAGTCACTAAGGTGCCATCCAGCTCTGCCTGGAATCTTAGGAGTCTATGAGAAAATTGGTTTATTCAGATGACAGAGAAAATAAACAACATGTATTCTCCAAATTTCAAGGATATAATGCCAAGATATTTCTAGTTCCTTATTTTTAATTGTTGAAAGAATTATAAAGTTTTAATTTGATAAAGATTCAGCATTTTATAGTGGAAAAAATTCTAGAAATAGAGTCATAGGAATTAGGTTTGAATGACATCACTGCTATTTTACCATCAAAAACTGAAAGTCATTTAGTTTTTTTGGTTCTGGCAAATTAGATAAAAAAGATTAGAGGGGACTCCTATGCTAGCATTTGATGTAGGACCAGACACTATTTGGCATTCCATTATAGCTACTTCTGGGTCACAGTTCAAGTAGTGGATAGGAGTATAAGAAAAGAATATAACAGAATAACAGACCAGGAAAACAATGACTACTCCTTTCCCCAGAAGACACCACCTTGGAAGTACTGAAAACTCACAAGCCTCCAGAAGTAGCTATCAATATAACACTGTAAAAAAAAAAAAAAAAAAAAAAAAAAAAAAAAGCCTTGGAGCTAGGGACACTGCCCTTCCACAATCATTCCAGGAATAGAGTTCAACTTTAACATGAAGTTCAAAATTTATATAGAGGGATATATACATATAGGGATAGATAGATAGATAATGTATATATAGCTCTCTATATCCATATCTCTATAGGAAATGAGCAAACCACAGAAAAATCAATCAAACAAACAAACAAACAAAAAAAAACAAACAAAAATCTATCATGGTGAGAGGGAAGATCAAAACACAGTCTCAGAAGAAGACAATGATATCAAAACAGCTAAAAGCAAAGCCTCAAAGAAAAATGTCAATAGGACACAAGCCTAAAAAAAGAGTTCCTGGAAGAGTTAAAATATGATTTTTCAAAATCTGAATGGCAGAAGAAAAATCAAGTAACCAAATGAGATTCATTGAAGATAATTATGGAAAGACATTTAATAACTTGATAAAAAAGGCACAAAATACTAAAAAAAAATAACAACTTAAAAAGCAATTCACTGCACAGAAAAATAGATAAAAAACTTCACTGATGAAACTATTTTCTTAAAAACAAAATTGATCAAATAGAAAAAGCACTAAAAAGCTAATTGAAGAAAAATTCTTTAAAAATTGGAAGTGGTCAAGTGGAAACTAACAACTCCATTATACTATAAGGATTTTTTTTAAAAAAGTTAAAATAATGAAAAATGGAAGAAAATGTATGAAGATCTACCACTGCCTTCCGACTACTAAGCAATGGGCCTCAAGAGTAAGCTCACTTCAGTGAAATCTAATTACTTCCATGCTGGCATGGACTTTCAGTTTTTAAAATTATCTTGACAATATTTGTACAACTCAGCAGAATTGCTTTCTGGCTCTGGGGAGGGCATAGGGAAGTGGGGAGGGAAAAAATGAATTATGTAAATGTAAAAAATATTTTAAAAGATAATTATCTTGATAGGCTCAAGTTGTCTTACTGTGTGAGAGATAAAGATGTGTAAGACTGACTCTATTTACCTTAGACTCAGAAAGATTTGGAGGAAGACCTAGAATAACTTGGAGAAACTGATAGTCATTAAAAGTGTTGGTCTGGTTTAGAAAACCATGGAAATCAGCTCTCTGATTCTTGGAATACTAATAGGAATCAGGTCCCACAAGCCAGCCAATCTGAGACTCATTCTATGCTAGCCCTCAATGTCTCTCTAGGATGAGATAATTAAACATCCTCACTTTTCATAAAATCATGCCTGAGTCTCACACTTACTATATCTCTGGTTCCACCCATTATCTGTTAGCTTAAGTTATTTTTGAACTGCTTAACTGATATCATTTGGCCTCAACTATGGAGTGCTGGTCTTAAGACTCAGTGGACCCTTGTACTGCTGAAATCTTGAGACTGAGTTACTTCATACTCTGATCTTTCTGTCTTATAAAAAAAAAAGAATCAAAGTGCCTTTGTTTCTTCTTGCACCTGGAAATACATCAACTCCTGTCCATCATTTGGGAAATGGTTAAACAAATTATGGTTCATGTTAATTGTTCTTTAAGAAATGATAAGCAAGATGATTTCAGAAAACGCTGGAAAGATCTGTGGGAACTGATGCAGAGTGAAATAAGCAGAACTGAGAGAACATTGTACAAAATAACAGCCATATTGGATGATGATTATCTGAGAAATCTTGGCAATGCAATGATCTGGGATAATACCGAAAGTCTTATGATGGGGAATGCTATCCATTTCCAGAGAAAGAATGTTGGAGTCATCTTTCACATCAGTATATTTATGGTTTTATTTTGGGGTTTTGTTTATGTATGAGTATGCTCTTACAACAATGCATAATATGGAATTGTGTTTTGCATGACAATAAGAATGAAAAAAAATCACCTTCCTTTGGAATTCTCTGTCCATATTTTCCTGGATGAGCCCCTTTCTCACTTCCCCTTTGCCAGCCTCTGACTGGCTAAATTTTGAGCCTTTTATATTAAATAAATGTACTCCAAAGTGCATATATATAAATATATATATACATATATACCTATACCTATCTATCTCCTTACTTAATAAAGATTATCTTGATTTTTAAGGTATATCTGTGTTATCTTCTTATTCTGTGAAAATGAGGTGGGAGAGATTGCTCCCCTTTGGGGCAAAGAGAGACCTAAGTTTCCCAGAGATTATGCCTCAGTTTACACTTTCTATCTTAGCATTCTCTCAGATGATCTGCCACACTACAGCTGACATAGTCAAGGCAGTACAAATCTGTCTCTTTGTAGATGTTAGAATGGATTAGAAACTAAAACACAAAAATATGCTATTTGTAAGAAACATTTCTAAAACAGGGACACAGACACAGATTATGTTTCAACTGGAGGCAAAAAGCAAATGTAATAATCATGATATCAAAGGAAAAGCAAAACCTACTTAAAAGAGATAATAAGATAAAGATACATCTTGCTAAAAAGCGCTGTAGACAATGAAGTAATATCAATATTAAATACATGTCTACCAAATGACACAACATTCAAATTTGTAAAGGAAAAATAAATTAATTACAGGAGAAAATATTAAAATTATAGCAGTGGGGGACATAAAATTTCTTTTCTCAGAGCTAGATTAATCTATCTATAAAACAAATAAGAAAGAAGTCAAGGAGATGAATAGGATCATAGAAAAGTTAGATGTGACAGACCTTTAAAGAAAATTAAATGGAAATAGGAAGGAATAAACATTTTCTCCCTAAGCTGTATAGCATCTTTCCCCAAAATGACCATGTTTTGGGACATAAAAATCTCACAACCAAATACAGAGAAGCAGAAAAGTTATACATACCCATTTCAGACAATAAAATGACATTTAAAAATGGAAGTGGAAGCATAGAATAAAAATTAATGGATAATTAATAATCTAATCCTAAAGAATTATTGGATAATGTGGGGAAGGAAGGGGGCTCAGTGGATTGAGAGCCAGGCCTAGAGAATGGAGGTCACGGATTAAATTAAAATCAGGCTTCGCATACTTCTCAGCTGTGTGATCCTGGGGAAGTCACTTAGCCCACATTCCCTAGTCCGTACTGCTCTTCTGCCATGGGATCAATACTCTGTATTGATTCTAAGATAGAAAGTAAGGGAAAAAAAACTATGTGAAGATCAAAGAACAAATCATAAAAAATTAAAAAAAATTCTTAAACCAAATAACAAGACAACATGCCAAAAATTATAGGATTCAGCCAAAATAGTACTTAAGAGAAAATGTATACCTCTAAAAATAAGGATCAATAATTAGAGGGAGCTGTAAGGATGGGATTTGTGCAAGGGGGATGGGACAAAAGGAGCCAGAGAAGGAGTGGCTGACAGTTGGTGACAGTTACTGGCAGTTGAGACCAGAGAGGATTCTGGGTAATTTTTGAGAGGAAAGAGAGAGGAGGGGGACAGCTCAGCTTGGATCCAGTCCTGAGGGCTTCCTGAGAATCTTCTTTGGACATTGAAACCCTGATTTCCTGGTCAAAGATTCCATTGCATCTCACTCAGCATATTCAATAATCAAGTCATCTAAGTTTTTGGACTCCATTTTGGGAGCAATCTCTTAATCTCCTTAATCTCCTTGTCCCATTACCCAACTAAGAGACTCCCATTCAGTCAAAACTTACAATTATAGAAAAGGATAGAAACAGAAACAGAAGGAAAAGGGACGGGGGAAGAAGCTTAGAAGTGGGAGCCATTAAGGTTCCCACCTAAGCAACGGACTCCATATAAATAGAGAAGAGGGCACCCCAAAATCCCTCTGCCCTTCACCCCTTTCCAGAACCCCTGAATTATGAATAATAAAAGCCATTCATTAGTCAGATAGTGTTCCAGAGTGCCTGAGAAAAAACAGGGGCAGGGGGACTAATCACGGCTTGGTCTGGCTGCCTGCATCTTGAAGCCAGACCACCCGCTGTGAAGTTGACTGACCTCGGGAGAGGCTTGTGTGAACCCCACCCCCATTCAGAATCAGATTGGGGTACCACATACCTCATCTTATAGGGAAGCCTCGCCTCCAACTCCTGTGGGGCGGCATGATCATCCAGGTCACCCAATTTCGGGGTGACACTCCCTTGAAGTCCACCATTATATATTCAGCAGGAGGGGAGAGCTAGAAGAGAGTGTCACCCTCATAGACTCTCCCCCCTTCTATTATAACATTTGGATACTGGCTCTTTTTATTTTTACAGAGCAGATGAATAAAAAAGGCATGCAGAAAAAAACAAACTAGAAAAAGAATAAATTAAAAATCTTCAATTAAACACCAAAGTAGAAATATTAAAAATTGAAAGGAAAATAATAAAATTAGAAGTTTTAAAAATGAAGTAATAAATAAAACCAAAAGCTGGTTTTATGATAAATAAAATAGATTAAAATGTTTAATTTGATTTTTGAAAAAGAGAGAAGAAAGCCAAATTACCAGTATCAAAAATGAAAAGGCTGAAAGCACAATTGATGAAGATGAAATTAAAGCAAATATTTGGAGGTATTTTGCCCAATTAAATGTTGGTAAAGCCATCAGTCTAATTCAAATGGAAGAATATTTATTCAAAATTTAAATTGCTCTGATTAACAGAAGAGAAAATTGAATATTTAATACTATCTTAGAAAAAAGAAATTGAACAAGTCATTAATGAACTCCCTAAGAAAAGTCACCAGAACAACATGGATTTTTCAAGTGAATTCTACCAAAGATTTGAGGATCGATAGATTCCAATATTATGTAAGCTACTTGAAAAGAATCAGTAAAGAAATCTGGAACACTACCAAATTAGTTTTCTGACACAAATTCAAAATGAAAATATTTTTTTACCTAAACCAGAGAAAGCTTTTGTTTTTGCTTTCTCTGGTTTAGATAAAAAAATATCTTTTGAAAAATCCATGTTGAATACCAATTTCCGTAATGAATGTAATTGCAAAAAAAATTAAATAAAATAAAAGACACAGAATTATATAACAAAGATCATGCACTTTGACCATATGAAATTTATAACAGGAATTCAGGGCTAGTTCAAGATTTGGAAATCTCTAAGTGTAACTGGCTATACCAATAACAAAAATAACAAAAAAATTATGATTTTATCAATAGCATTATAAGGAAAAGATGAGTTAGGTTTGCAGAACACAGTAGCATGAAACTATCAGAAGAGAGAATTCTGGAATATTGGAAGGGGGGGTTAAGCTAAAACAAAAACAAAAACAAAAACCTCAGGGACTGTTAGGCTATCTGTCTATCTCTGGATTTGATCCTGGAGGGTGTGGATGCCAAATCCTGAGTTTGACCCAATCCTGCATAACTGCTGTTTTTCTTGTTTGGTGCTGTGTATCCAGAAAAAGATCTGAGGAATCTGTCTCTGTCCTGTGTCATCTACAGCTATCTGTAAGATAAGGTCCAAGTCCATCTAAGCTTAGGATCTGACTCTGGATCCCTGCCTGATCTGGCATTTGCCAGTATCTCCCATAACACCCAGAAGGTTAAGGGCAGACTAGGTATATAGGGTCTAGGATTGTAGTTTAGTATGTCAGGGAGACAGTGTAGGTCCTTAACTCTAAGAAGATCCTTCATGCGAAGGCTTTTAGATTTTGGGTATTTTTAGTTAGTGATATCAGTGTTAAGATTTCCCTTTACCCTCTCAACCTTTCCCTACTTTAATAAAAAACATTCCCAGTTACTGTGTTTTATTATCTGTGTATAGGTCCCGGACCCGGCTCTGCCTGGACTGGGTTCTGTGGGCTTTCCCAAACGACAGTTAATTTCCTAATACTGGCCCAATCCTAACCATCATATCCCATCCCCTATACCACTCTATTACAGTTTATAACAGAAATTGTTTTTGACAAAATATATGAACTATTACTATTAAAATACTTGAAAGCGTAGGAACCAATGAATATTTCTTAGAATGATATGTAATGTCTATCCAAAACCATCAGTAAGCATTTTCTATAATGGAGATAGATCTGAAGCTAAACAAACAACATCAAGTGTGAAGCAGGAATGTCCATCATTACCATTGTTATTTAACATTTCATTAAAAATGCTATCTATAACAATAAGACAAGAAAAAAATTGGAGGAATAAAAATAGATAATATGGTCACAAAACAATTGCTTTTTGAATATGATAGGATGAAATACTTAGAGAAATTTAGAGACTCAAGTAAAAAAAAACTAATTGAAATAATTAACAACATTAGCAAAGTGCAGGATATAAAATGTAAACATATAAGCCATAAACATGTCTATATTAACAAAAACTCCAGCAAGGAGAGATGTAAAGAGAAATTCTTATTAAAAAAAACTATAGACAACAGAAAATAATATCATGTCTATCTGCCAACAAAAGCTCAGGCTCTATAGGGACACAATATTGATTTTTCCCACAAATAAAGACAAATGGAGAAATAGCAAGTGCTCATGGGTAGGCCAAGTCAATATAATTAAAATGATACTTCTACCAATGTTAATTTACATTTAGGGCTATATCAGTCCAACTACCAAAGAATTATTTTGTAGCGCAAGAAAAAATCTGGAACCAAGAATATCAGGAGAATTAATTACCAAAAAAAAAAAAAGTGAAGAACTCTATATCTTTGAAGGCCTGCATCCTCAAATAATGACAGAAGAGTTTGAACCTGCCAAAAATAAAGTCCTTTAAGTCTTAGATCAAGTTAAAATAAGGAAAGTAATAGAGAAATCCTCATGGATGTGTTCTGTAGTGCAGAGGTGCAATCAACCCTGAAAAAGGCTAACTGCAGAATTTCTGACAGTTGAGAGGGTTTAGAACCCTCACTAGCAGCAGTTGATTCCGGAAGGGCCAACTGAGCTCAGTCTTTGGGTTGAAACCTGGCCTTGATTCTGTGCCTTTTCTCTTGAGATTTTGTAGTTTAGCTAATTCCTCCGGATCCCCCTGACCTTCCCTATTTCAATTCCTGTTTCCTTTCCTAATTTCCTGTGGGTTTGGGGGAGAAGGGTGGATTTGGGTGGTAGCAATCAAACTTTGAAGACTTAGGTTTTCCCCATAGACAAGTAGGGCTTACCCTTGATACAAATTATCTCCTGATTCATTGTGCATAACTTCCCTAACCTTAAAGGCAACAAAGCCTCCCGGGGCTGAGTGGGAGCAGACTCTTGCTCAGTCTGCCCCATTCCTGTGTCCCTCCCCCACAAGAAGCTTCTTCCTAGGTGGTTGTTAGAGAAACCTTGTATCCCTCTGTCCTTTATAATCAACCCTGAAACTTAATAAACCCTGTTGTTATTTAATCAAACCTTTTGCTAAATCATGGTTGAATGATAAAAGAGGGATAAAGAGAGAAAGGAATAGTTACTCTTTGGTTCCTGAGGGGAGTTGGAGGCATCCATCTTGGAGGAAGTGGTGATCTCTCTACTTCCTCTGAGAAGCCCTTCTATTTCACAGACAGGGAAGAGCCTTGATACTGTGTCTTTGTGAACTTGAGAAACTGACTAGAAAGCCCTCTAGTTAGTTTCAAACCATTTCTGACTGGCCCCAACTTTTTGTCTGTAGAAGTGCCCTTCCTACCTGGAAGGATTCAGCCTGTTTCCCTTCAGTATCCTCTGTCTCAAGCCTGTGTACCCAGTCTGTGTCTCCCTGTTGCAGCTGCCTGCCCAGCTACCTCATCCTCTCTTCTACCACCTCAATCTGCTAACTTCACCATTGTACCCTCCTTTCCCACTTACTGACTTTGGGACCTGCAAACCCCATCCACTTGCTTTATTCCCTTATTACAGTTCTTAACATCTTGGTGTAGCAAAGTCTGACAGATAAAATAGTAGGCTCAGTTTTGACTATCATAACTGTATACCCTTTGTTTTAGCAATACCACTAATAGGTTTATACCCTCAAGAGAGAAAAGAAAAGGGGAAGAAACCTATTTTTACAAAATTATTAATAGCAATGCTCGTTGTGGTGGCAACGAATTAGAAAAATGAGGGAATATCCAACAATTGGGGAATAGTTGAACAAATTTTGGTATATTATTGTGATGGGATGCTAGCGTGCTCCAAGAAATGATGAGCAGGGTTGTTTCAGGAAAATCTGGAAAGTTTTTTACTAACTGACGCAGAGTGAAATGAGAACCACTATATACAGTAATAGCAATATTGTAAGAATGATCAACTATACTTGGAGGTTGGAAGTAGAAACTGACTCTGAGAAAAGACCATAAATTCTCTTTCATTCACAATGACTGGTTCTTGGATTATGGAATAGGATGACCTAAGCTCCTAGTATGCGTTGGAAACATCTTGATATAAAGAAGGAAGTCTCTGTCCTCAATGATCTTACATTCTACTGGGAAGAATACATTGTTCCATCAACGAACAACAACTAGTCAACTGAAAAAAAAAATCTATCTACCTTCAGAGAGAGAACTGCTAAACTCTTAGAGAAGATTTATTAATTATAATATTTCTGTACATGTTAAAAATGGAATAGATGGAATAAATAATTTGCAGAGGGCTTGAGCAATGTATATACTTGCAGAGGGCAGCTGGCATATGGATGGAACTGAATGGGTTGACATTCTGGAATGGCAGGAACACTTAAGAAGTGACACCGGGATTCCAAGGGGGTCCGTTGATCTCTGGACACCTTTGAGTGCCAAAGCTTACTTCCTGTGGCCATCTTGGTATCGAGCAATAGAAGGAAGCTGAGTTCCTGACTCACCCAGGAGGTTCCTGAATCTCAAGAAGCCTTCCCTGATCCTGATACTGATCACAATTTCCATCTAAATCACCTGTTCTGTGTGAGCTGCCAAGGACCTGATCTCTTTCTTGCCTAACCGAGCCAGACCAACTGGGTACCGGCCTTTTGGCCTCTAGCCAACCCATCTATTGATCCTGTTTTATTTCAGTGGACCAGCTAGTTCTGGTATAGTTGGCTAGGGTTAATTTAGGCAGAAAACAGAGTGCAGATAGAGTAGTCTCCTCACAGACCCAGAGAGCAAGTCACATCCTCCTCCTCCTCAAAAGGCACCCAGAGACAAAAAAAACCTTTGCAACTCTCTGCAACTGACTAACTCCACTTGGCCACGCCCTTCTAACTGTCACTAACAGACAAGAGGCACAGCAGGGAATCTTTAACTGACAACCTGCACAGCAGGGGATCTCTTACTGAAAACTATTATTGCTCCTTTTCCTCTTAAATATAAAAAAGGAGAAATTAATAAAGTATCTTAGTTTATCAATTAATAATTCTTATTAATTAATTATCAATACATTGATTATGATATTGGTTATATTGCATTAATATATTACAATAATACTAATAATTATTGATTATTTATAAATTAATAAATCTCTTAATAGTGATATAGAGCATCTTTTAATATGACGAATGGTAATTGTAATTTCTTCATCTGATAATTGCCTGTTCATTGCCTTTGGCTTTCTATCACTTGGTAAATGCTTTGTATGCTTACACATTTCAATCAGTTTTCTATATATTTGAGAAACTAAGCCTTTGTCACAGAAGTTTGTTATGAAGAATTTTCCCACAATTTGCTTTTTTGCCTTTAATATTGGTTGAATTACTTTTGTTTGTGGATACTTGTAACTCTTAGGAATTTTATCATTATTAGGGTAGTTAGGAGTATATATAGGCAGAAGATGCAGGAATAAGTTGACTATGATGATATGATATCCAAAAGAGTATGAAAAAGAAGATTGCACTGGGAGGTAAGGGAAGGGAAAGTAGAATGGGGTGAATAATCTTACTTGAAGAGCTGTGAAAATGCTATTTACAAGGGAGAGGAATGTGAGGGTGGTAATGGGAAATATTTATACTTTGCTGTCATTGCACTTGGCTCAGAAGGGAATGACATCTGAAATAAGTCACTTTTAGAAATTTATCTTACCTTATGGATAATAACAAAAGGAGGAGATTAATCTAATAGGGGGATGGAGCTTATAGAAGTGAAACATTCTTAAGGAAGGACAGAGTGAAAGGAAAGAGAAAGAACAGGGAAATAGGATAAAATGTAACAGATAGTAATCATGACTGTGAATGTAAATGTGATTAACATACCCACAAAACAAAAACTGAAACAGAGTAGATTAAAAAAAAACAATTCTAAGATATGTTGTTTATAAGAAACTCATTTGGAGCAAGGAGACACATAGAGAAAGGGTAAGATGTTGGAGCAAAATCTATTATGCTTCAGTTGAAGTAAGAAAAAATAAATCAGGGGTAGCAATTATCAACTTAGACAAAGCGAAAATAAAAATATATCAAATTAGAAGAGACAAGGAAGGGAATTACATCTTAATGAAAGGTGTTACAGCAGTGAAGTAGTATCAATACTATCCATACAGGCACCAAATGTTATAGCATCCAATTTTTTAAAAAAGAGAAATTACATAATTAAAATAGAAAATTGATAGTAAAATTATTCCAGTGGGAGACCTTAACTTTCAACTTTCAATTCTCAGAACTAGAAAAATCAAACACAAATAAATAAGAAATTAGATAAAGAGGCAAATGGAATTTTAGAAAAGTTGGACTTACTGGTCCTCTGGAGAAAATCAGGTACAGAAAAAAATGTACCTTGTTCTTGCCTACCCCAAAATTGACCATGTATGAAGGCATATCAACCTCACAACCAAATGCAGAAAAGAAGAAATTATAAATACATCCTTTTCTTGTCATAATGGAATAAAAATTCCAATAAATAAGGAGCCATGGAAGGACAAATTAAAAATTAATTGGAAACTAAAATAATCATATCTGAAAGAATGGGTGGGTCAAAGAACAAATCATTGAAACAATAAATAATTGTACTAAAGAGACTGACAATAAAGAGAAAATGTATTAAAATTTATAGGATACATCTAAGGTAGTACTTAGGGGAAAATATATCTCTAAATTCTTATATCAATAAGATGGAAAAAAAGCAGATTAATGAATTGGTTGTGCAACTAATAAAACTTGAATAACAGGACAATTTTAAAATCTCAATTAAAGACTAAATTGTAAATCCTGAAAATCAAATTATAAATTTAAAAATTAAAATAAATAAAATTATTGAATTTATAAATATGAGTATGGTGTGATATTCTGAATAAATGAAATAGACTATTTGCTAATTTAATTTAAAAAGAAAAGAAAATTACCTGTATCCAAAATGAAAATGGATGAACCACCACCAATGAACAAGAAATGAAAGCAATCATTTGGAATTATTTGCCCAATTATATTATTTTTTAGTTTAGTTTAGTTTAACTATCAGATCTATGAATGGGGGGGCGGAATTTATGAGCAAACAAGAGATAGAAAAACATGAAATGAAAAATAGAGAATTTTGATTATATTAAATTCAAGAGGGTTTTATTGCTGTAGTTGTTTACAAACAGAACCAGTTCAACCAAGATTAGAAGGGAAAAGACAAAGGAAAACAAACTGAGTTAAATTTATAAGAATGCAAGTCATTTCCCAATTGACAAAAGGTCAAAGGATATGAACAGTTTTCAGATTAATCTATGGAAATATAAAATGTCCTAAATCACTACTAGAGAAATTAAAATAAAAACATCTGAGGTACCACCTTACATCTCTCAGATTGGCTAATATAATAGGAAAGACAAATGGTATGTGTTGGAAGGGTTTTGACATAATTTGGACACTAATGCATCGTTGGTGGAGTTGTGGACCTTACACCCATTAGATAGAGGGCAATTTGGAGTTCTGCCCTAAAGGTTATAAAACTGAACATACCCTTTGATGCAGTAATACCACTACAAGATATGTATCACAAAGAAACTTTAAAAAAAAAAGTAAAAGGATCTATTTGTGAAAAAAAATTATTTATAACAGCTCTTTTTGGTGGTACAGAATTGGAAACTGAGGGGATGTCCAACAATTGGGGAAGGACTGAACAAATTGGGACATATTATTGTGATGGAATACTATCACAATATAAGAAATGATGAGCAGGCTGATTTCAGAAAAATCTGGGAAGATCTACATGACCTGATAGAGTGAAGTGAGCAGAATCATGAGATCATTGTATACAGTAAGAGCGATATTATATGATGATCAAATGCAAAAGACTTAGTTATTGTTAGTAAAACAATGATCCAAGACAATTCTGAAGTATTTATGACAAAGGATGCTATCTAAAGTCAGAAAAAGAACTAATGGAGTCTGAATGCATATCAAATCATACAACTTTGGATTTAAAATTACCTATTTTTAAAAGTTAAAGTCATAAAGGTCACTTAAGTTTTTTTTTTTTAAACAACATGAATGGGAAATAAAATTTCAGAATACCCTAGGAAGAAAAGAAATAAGAAAGTAGGAGTAAATGATAGTCTTCAAAAAGAGAATCAGAAATAAAAATTAATCGAATTAAAATAATAGTGGAGTTTGGATTGGGGGAGGATTTTGAACCATGCTTTTAACTGTCCTCAGAAAAGGAAGAGTAGAAAAAGAAAATAAGTAAATGAATGCATAAATAAATGCATAATTTAATATAAACCTTAACTTCTCTAATACATACACATACTACGATTAAACCCATAGAGGCTTTGGAATGCCTACTTTTCTACATATGGTATGCATACTTTTCTTCCTGAAAATGAAATTATACCTATATGATATAGAACTGTCCTCAAAGTTTCCTTACTGACAAAGGGAACTACATACTCCCATAATAATATGAACCCACTCTGTGTATCTTAAATGTAGTTTTTCTTTATACTTTTGTAATATTTATATAAAAGCTTACATTCATATGCTTCAACAACCCATTCACAATTTTAAATCTTTACAGTCACAATGTGTCTTAAGTAAAATTTACCTCTCACATTTAATTTATTCTAACTACACATAACTTTAGCCATTCAATTTCTCTGTGTAACAACATGTCCTGGACAGGCTTTAATATATGTCAGATACATATCAAGGAAATACTACATTAGACAAGTACAACTCCTCAATTTCTTAACTTTAAAGATAAATAATTGCTGCACAAGAAGACTTAAATGGGGATTGTCACTTTTGTAATTAATTCTTTTTGTTTCATCCTTCTTACTAATTGAAAATAGGCTTTCAATACAGAAAGCTTTGAAATTGGTTGAAGAGACAGAATTGAAAATGAACTTAATTAACTACAAACTGTCCAAATCAATCAGGATTTGACAGAGCCTTTGTAACATCCAGAGTTCATAATTTACTTGGGATTTGCTGGAATGCACATGCCATAAATTGCACAGTATCCATGCTAACAGTGCACAAAATGTAGTGTTGGCTTATTAAGTTACCCTGAGAGTGAATTGGTCTTTCATCACATAGAATATTTGGGGAAGGATAAAATATATTTTTCATTAGCCAACTAATGGACTTTTGAATATTAGCCCTTTCTTTACTTATTTACCAGATAGCACTAGATGTGGAAATTTAGAAATACTACTTTAAAAGATATGTTCCCAAGTTTTATGAAGTGCAAGATATGTAGGAGAAAAAATATAATTTTTTTCTTCATTGCAGTGTTTTCATAAAATTTCTACATTGAACACTGTATGAACTGAGTCTTTGGGTTATAAAGTTGGGCATAAAAAACAAGAAAGTTATGAATGCACATCTGTGAGCCTAGAATGTTACCAAGACAGGTAGAAATGGAGAATTTATTTTTCCTAGAAAAGTATAGCAGAGAGAGTAAATTATTTTCTTATAATGAAGAAAGTTTCATTTTAATGGAGAAAGAATTAAAGATGATCAGTAAGTCAGTGAAAACATACTATAATGAGCAATTGATAAGAAATAATTGACTTATAATTTGAAAATTATTAATTTGTTTATATTAATGATAAATGGTTAAGAACAAGTATATCCATTCAAGAAGAATTTACATGAAAACCTATAATAGTTCAGTTACTTCTAGATAAGCATATATGTGAAATCTCATCATGTGAAGGTATATATTTTTTGCTTTAGAAAGGAATAGACTGGAAGGCAAAAAATGAACTGTTTTGGAGTACACTGAAAATTATGTTTTAGGTAATGTTTTAACAATTTAGAAAAATATTTTCTAAAATAAGAAAGAAAAGGTCATTTTTACTTCTTTTTATATAATCATGTAATTATTCAATCATATAGATTTTTTAATATGGATATTTGAAAATGCCTAAAAAAGGGAAATGAAAACTCATAAGATAGGCCTAATACTCACCAACGACAAACAAAAGTTTTGTGTGGTTTTATTTTATACGTATAAACTAATATAATGATATTAGTTAACAATTAGAATAAGAGTTCCTTATTGATTAGAGAAATGCTCAAAACAATTCTAAGATATCATTTCACACTTATCAGATTGTCTAAAATGATAAAAGGGCAAAATGATAAATGTTGAAGAGGATGTGGGAAAATGGGGACATTTACATTACATTGGTGGAACTATGAACTGATCTACCCATTTAGGAAAGCAGTCTGAATTTATACTCAACAAGTTATAAAATTGTGTATAGCTTTTGACCCAGCAATATCAACAGTAGGTTTGTTTTACAAAGTGATCAAGAAAAAAGGAAAAGTAATTACATGTTCTAAAATATTTATTGCTATTCTCTTTGTGGTGGCAAAGAACTAACAACTGAAGGGATGTCCATCATTTGGGGAGTGGCTGATCAAGTTGTGGTATATGATTGTAATGGACTACTATTGTGCTGTAACAAATTACACACTCGATGATCACATACACGCAGACACACAGACACACAAATACACCAACACGGAAAGACATATGAAGCTAAAATGAGTTAAATGAACAAAACCAAGAGAATTCTGTACACAGTAACAACAATGATATATGATGATCAATTTTAAAAGACTTCACTATAATAAATCAAGACAATAATCCAGGATAACTTCAAGACTCATGATAAAAAAGTATATTCATTGCCATAGAAGGAGCAGATGGAGTCTAAGTGCAGATTGAAACATACCATTCTTCACTTTTCCCCCCCATGGAACATTTTTCTAGTGTAAGCAATCTGTGTCTTGTTTCCCAATATGACAAACAAGGAAAAAAGTATTATATGATAAAATTTTACAACCTACATAATATTGCCTGCATTCTTGGAAATGGAGGAAATATGGGAGGGAGGGAGAAAACATGGATCACAAAATGTCAGAAAATGAATATATAAAATTTTATTGACCTGGAATCAGGAAAAAAATTAAAATAAAAAAATATGAGAAAGGAAGATGAGAAGTGAGATAAAAATATTTTTTCAAATATTCTTCAGACTCGGTCTCTATTGTGTGAAAACACGACTGAATTTAGAAAAAAGTAATCTCTGAATTATTTTGTCTATATAATCATATTTGGATTTTCAAAATACTCTAAAATTGCTGGAGAAGCATTTCAGAGAGCTATCATTTAAGACATGTATCTCTGGGTATCTCTGAAAAGTCTTAGTACCATGCCTCTCTAGTACCCAATACAATAGCTATTGAAAAGATACCAGCAGCTACAGGAATAGCTCAAACAATAAACATTTAACAAACATCTATAATGTATCAGCACTGTTTTGCTAAGAGGCAATTCCTGCTCTCAAGGAGCTTAAAATCTAATGGAGGAGACAAGATGTAAATATATGCAGAGCAAGATATATATATATATGTATATGTATATACACAATACACATATATATCTCTGTATGGAGATATAGATATATCTTAAAATATATAGAATTTATTTAATTATATGGTTTTTAATATGTTTATTATTTTCATATAAAATTTTTCAGGAGAAAACAAAACATATATTCCTTCTAGTAGTGCATAGAACATATTCTTAACATAAAATTCCAATTTGAGAAGTAAGGTATTATGGTGACAGATTTCCAAGATCTAAACTGAGAAAAAGTGAATACCTACAAAATATTTGGAAGCAAAGTACAGTCAAGTTTCCTGTGCCAAATTTCTCTATCATCTCTATCTCTATCTCTTTATCTCTTTCTCTATATCTCTCTATCTCTATCTCTGTTTCTGTCTCTGTCTCTATCTCTATATTTATTTATATAGTTAGATAAGTAGATACATAAATATAAATATAGTGACATAATGAACAAAGTACACAAATGAATTCCAGGACGAGAAAAATGCCAGATAAACACACAGGTTGCTCAGTCATATGTCCCAGGGTCATTAAATTAGAAGGGACACAAATCTGCCTATGTGAAAGAGTCTCCTGGGGATGTGGGAACATATAGAAATCTTTCAAAGGCCCTGAAGAATACACAACTTTCAATCACTCTACTAAGCAATTAATTTGCTATGAGATTTTAGTAACAGTAATTCTAAAAAATTCTGGCAACCACCATTTTTTCCTTCTTAAGTATTTCCATTACAGATTACTTTCACATTTCCATAATAGTATCACAATACAGCTCAATAATTGCTAACTCCAACCTTTCTTAAGTTGCGGGACTGATGGGCCAGAGCTCCTGGTTCTGTAATTATCCCTGGTCATGTTGGAGAAACATTTAGATCACAAATAATAGCAAGAATATGAAAACAGTTTGATGTTCATTGAATTGAGTGGTTCTTCTGATATTTTTTAGATATAGTCTGAATATAGGTAATGAAGGGATGTACTGTGAAAGTGAAAATAGACCCCAAAGTGATTATATTCTATTTCACCAAATCAGTTCACACAAATAAAAACTAGACTGTTAGCCCAAGGCAAAATTTTTCTAAGGAAAATGTATATATTCTGATGATTAAAAATTCCAATAGACTGGGTTCTGAGTAAAAAAATCAATTTATTGATCAGGCGGGCAATAACCAATAAATTAATTGTTTCTTGATCTCTCTAAGTGATCAAAGACTTAAAAAAAAAGATTCTTGGGGCAGCTGGGTAGCTCAGTGGAGTGAGAGTCAGGTCTAGAGACAGGAGGTCCTAGGTTCAAACCCGGCCTCAGCCACTTCCCAGCTGTGTGACCCTGGGCAAGTCACTTGACCCCCATTGCCCACCCTTACCAATCTTCCACCTATGAGACAANNNGTAGCTCAGTGGAGTGAGAGTCAGGTCTAGAGACAGGAGGTCCTAGGTTCAAACCCGGCCTCAGCCACTTCCCAGCTGTGTGACCCTGGGCAAGTCACTTGACCCCCTTTGCCCACCCTTACCAATCTTCCACCTATGAGACAATACACCGAAGTACAAGGGTTTAAAAAAAAAAAGATTCTTAAATGCAATTCTGGAAGTTCATTATTTAACTCTTTCCCTTTCGTATACATCCCCAAACATCTTTAATTAGTGAATAGCTTCTGAGGCAGTGGTTCATCATTCTCTTAGTCCTTCGCAGTTCCTTGGTTGATGATGGAAAGTCATATGCTTTATTCCTAAAATCAGGTCTTAACAGTTAAACAAGTTAGTCTCCATTCACTATAAGGGAGAGTCAATGACTCTGTAATGTTCCTTGCAGACACCCCTCCCCTAAGTTAGTTTTTATTTACTGGGGCAAGATAGGATCCCAAATCTCATATTTATATAACCTAATAATGGGAAATGCGCTAGGATGGAGGATTCCTGGAATTTTCTAGGAACAAAAAGATGAGTAAAGAGGTTCAAGGGACAAACCTGAGCCTCAATTCAAAACCCCCAAATAGAAATAATTCAATATAATAGAAATACATTTTCTCCACATACATATACCATTTATGTGTGTCTGGGTATATGATGATAGTCATCATCAGAGGCAAAATGTTTTGAAGAAGGACTGACAGTAAATATTTTAAAAATGAAAACCAAAGTTGTGGTTATCCTGGATGTAAAAAATATTTCATTTGAGATTGTTATGACTCTTACATGTCCCCAAAGCATTTCTGCTTTTATTTTTGATAAGGAAACTACAATAGTTCTGAAATGAATGAAAAATGTATTTATATAGCACTTTGTCTTTTTTAAAAATTCCAAAAGTTTTATCCTGGAATTTCTTCTCTAATTAAGGCATGACCTGTAAACAAGATATTTTTCAGCATACTGAACTGATAGAAATTGGTTAGACTAGGTCATTTACGTAAGAATTCCCTGTGGTGAATATGGGGACTAGGGAACAGAAAGAGAATATGAATAGAAACTTCTGGGGTTCATATTTCTATAACGATTGAGCAGTCCATGAGTATAGTCACAACAACACCAAAGAAATTCCATTAACTCCTGTATTTATCTTTAACTATCCTTCTTATGATTGGTATAACACTCTACTTTTCATGGAATTTGAAAAAGGCTCCAGTTCACTTTACCTATCTCAATGACATCCTAAGACTACTCTCATTTCAGCCCTTGGCTCTATAAGGAGCCAGTGTTTCAGTTATGTATGCCATTTCATTGCTCTGAATCACAAGCATTAAGGCCTAAGGGGTAGTGGTGAAGTGGATCACATCTCCTTATATATCTTTTTGAGAGTAAGTGTTGAACTGTCTAAGTATTTTATACTCTCAAAGAAAAATGTTCATATGGAAGGTGAGTGTGACTCTTTATAATGTCCTTGAGAAATTTGTTGAAGTAAAAAAAGGATCTTCTCACATAGAACATAATTTTAGTACTATAAAATTTAATTGGAAAGCTATACATTATTTTGTCTTGAGAATAATTCATCAGCAAATAAACATAATCAATCATGATTAAGAATATACAGCAATACTTGAATCATTACTTAATTTATTTATTTTTTGTATCTCTACAATATAGTTTCTTCAGTAATCCAACAACAAAACTAATATAGATGCAATATCATTTTCTGGTTCCTTAAAGCACTTCTTAGTCCCTGAAAAATTGATTTGCTATCATCATTATCAGTACCAGCCCCAGCACTAGTGCAACCACCACCATCACTATCACCACTACAATCAGCCATAGTAATAGCATAATTGGGGTTGTTCAGAAATGAACTGGAATCAATATTAAATTTTAATTTTAATCATGGGTACAGTTGTCAACCAATAAATGCCCAAGATGACTGACAAGTCCCAAAATTAATTGTAGGAGACTTTGGGTGGCATCAACCTTCAAGCTTCCAATCAAAGGTTTGTCCAAAAGTTTAAAAAGTTCTACATTGCATTACCTTTTGAAGCTTATGGAGTTCAATGAGCTTTACTTTCTTTATTTTTAGCTTTTCTTAGCTATTCAAATTCTTTATTGGCTTCAGTTAAACTGCCTGGAAAGAGCTCTTAAGAAAATCGTTCCCTTTTAAAAGACAAGTTTGCTGGCCAAGCAGCTTTTCTAGATTTCTCCCTTTACCCCTTAAAATAATTGGGTATTTTAAAATTAAAATGAGAAATCATTAGAATTACAATAAGGTAAAATTATTACTAGATCAAACCAATACAAGTACCTGAATGTGTCATGCTTCTGGGAAAAACTCAAACAAATTTAGATTAAATGCTGACACTGAAAGCTAAGGGTGGATACCAGCACAGCATTTGAGAAACATTAAAAAAAATCAGTTTCTGGAAAGGATGGCCATCAATTTGGAGATTTTTTCATATATTTTGGTCAGAGGTCAAACTTCCCAGTGTATCTGGACAGTAAATTTTCCATGTCTAGCTAGATCTGGGAAATTAGGTATATATCCCTGTCTAGTTCAATTAAGTAATCTCAGTAGAAAACACATGAATTTCAGGGGGGGGAAAGGAGAAACATCTATTCTTAATCAAGGTAGACAATTGGAAAAATAGAAGTTAAAATGCTTTCTTTTTGTTCTTAATACAAAATTTAAGCTTGTGTTAACTAGGTAATGACCTCAAATTTCTCTTTTTTTGTCATGTAGTCTACTATTTTACTGTTCTCAAGTCAAGGGAATCTATCACTTCTTTTCTCATATTTAGGCACCAAGTAAATTAATTCCTTCCATAGAATGTTTCATTCATATAGTTTTAGAGTGAATCACTCACTGTATATTTACAACATATTGTGTGTATATATGTATATACCCACACAATTTTATTTTGAATATCTTCTATAAGCCCCGCACTGACTATTAGCTAACATGGGGGATTAAGGAATGATAATATTTTTTTTAAACTTGAGGAACTTTCACATATACAGACACAGATACACAGCTATAATTTAAAAATTAGAAATTAATAAACATACAGTAAAGCATTATATATAGCATTTTACATACATGTATATGTAATTATGTTTACATATAAAAGAAAACAAGTACTAAATCATATGGTACAAATGATAAAATTTTAGGAAGAGGATAGTTTATTTGTAGTGAGAAAGTAAGGGTCTCTCCATTGTCTAGAGTCAATGTAAAGATGATAATGAAGATGAAGTAGTAACAAAGGTGAAGAAGAGTGGAAAAGAACAATAGTTCTTCGCATTAGAAACTACTTCCAACCGTCCAGATTTTGCCAATTTTCAAATATATAGTCCAAGTATGGTCCCAGTTTTCATGGGAAATGATCTTGGATGGCTAGTTCTTCTTTTTTCTTCCTATTGATTGATAATTCTTCCATTATATAAAGCTAAGGCATCCTGAAGAAAGTGGGCATTTAATCAAGGTTCTGTATTAAATGAATTGATGATAGCATCTATTATAAAATAGTAAATTCTGAGGAAAATCAAATATTTTTCCATATACTTCTTGAAAGATTCCTAATTAAAATGCCACTAAAAAGTTATGGGTGATAGGATCATCTTAGTCTCATCTATCATTTTAATAAGTCACTAGAACTCATGTAAGTCTTTAAAAATATTTCTTTAAAGCATTCTCCTATTCATTTTCAAAGGAGTGTGTTTGTGTAAGTGTATGTTTTTTTTAAAAAATCATGCTTCTTAAGAACAATATCTTCCATAGGAAGACTCAGTTTCCTAACAATGGCTTAGATTTTTAAATTATACTTCTTATTAAATTAAAAATTTTACAAAATAAAATAAGATTACATGTACAGAGTATAATTTACATAATAATTTAGGGTTAGGTCTCCACATTTCAAAAACCAAGTTTTATGAGAGATTACAAACCAAAAAATAAATTTGAATTGAATGAACATTTCTTCTTTTTTTTTCTTTTTAAAGGATGTACAAATAAGCAAACATTTTGGCCTCAGAGGATAAATTAAAAGCAATGAGTGAAAGTTATGAGATAGATGCTTTATTTCCCTATAAACAATAACTTCTTGACATTTGGGACTGTCTTCAAATGGTTAGTTTCCTATAAGTGAAAGTAGGATGAAAGGCCACTAGAATAACATGAGAAAAACCAAGGATCAAATTCCCCTTCAAACATTTGCTAGCTATGTGAGCCTTTTACAATTAGTTGATCCTTTTTAAACCTCAGTTTCTTCATCTGTAAAATGAAGATATTGCAATCAATAGCTATTTAGGACCCTTGTATCTCTAAATATCTGATCTTATGGGTCTTCAGGTAAAAGTAGAATGATCACTGTTTGGTTATAGTATGGGAGAGGTAATTAATTATTGGGCTCTTTGATTTTTGAGGTCTCTTTCAGCTCTAGGACTTCCACTTCTTTCCTTTAATAATGGTGATCAAATTTAATTCAATACACAGCTCCATGAAACACATTGCACCAGCACAAGACAATACAAAGAGTGATACAAAACAGTTCCTATCCTGAAGGAGTTTCTTTCTACTAGAATGCATTTTCCAAATGGGTTTCTATTATCCTATAAAAAAAGAGTCATTAAGGCAGATTAGCAATTGTTTTAGGTATAACTGAATTTCTGCTTTTCACCAACCATAACATTGGTGTTGGCAAAAGGATATAATCTATTCTATTGTCGTTGCTTTTAATTAATTAATTAATTTAGGATATTTTTCTATGGTTACATGATTCATGATCTTTTCCACTCCTCTTCCCTCCCCCATTCTGGAGCTGACAAGCAATTCCACTGGATTATAGATGTATCATTGTTCAAAACCTATTTCTATATTATTCATGTTTGCAGTAAAGTGATCTTTTAAAGCCAACACCCCAGTCACATACCCATTGAACTACCTGTTTTTCTTCTGTATTTCTACTCTCACCATTCTTTCTCTGGATGTGGATAGTGTTCTTTCTCATAAGTCACTCAGAATTGTTCTGTATCAATGCATAGTTACTAGTATAAAAGTCTTACATTTGATTGTGCCATAATGTTTCAGTTTCTGTGTACAATGTTCTCCTGGTAATACTCATTTCACTCTGTATTAATTCCTGGAGGTCTTTCCAGTTCATATAGAAATCTTCCAGTTCATCATTCCTTACAGTACAATAGTATTCTATCACAATCAGGTACCAGAATTTCTTCAGTCATCCCCCAATTAAGAGACACCCCCTCATTTTCCAATTTTTGCCATCACAAAGAGCATGGCTATGAATATTTTTGTACAAACATTTTTCAGTATTATCTCTTTGGGATACAAACCTAGCAGTGGTATAGTTGGATTAAAGTTTATCCGTTCTTTTAAAGCCTTTTGGGCATATTTCCAGATTGCCTTCCAGAATGGTTGGATCAATTCACAACTCCACCAGCAGTGTATTAGCATCCCAGTTTTGCCACAACCCCTCAAATATTTATTATGTTCCTTTGTTGTCAATATTGTTCAATCTGCTAGGTGTGAGGTGGTACCTCAGAGTCGTTTTGATTTCCATTCTCTAATCAGGAAGGATATAGAACACTATTTCATGTGATTATTGATACTTTTGATTTCTTCATCTGAAAACTGCCTATTAATATCCCTTGATCATTTTTCAATTGGGGAATGGCTTGATTTTTTTTTATAAATTTGACTTCGTTCCTTATATGTTTGGGAAATTAAATCTTTGTCAAAGAATTTTGTTATATTTTTTTCCTAGTTTGTTGCTTTCCTTCTAATTTTAGTTGCATTGGTTTTGTTTGTATAAAATCTTTTTAATTTGAAATAATCAAAGACATTCATTTTATATTTTGCCATATTCTCTATATCTTGTTTGGTCTTAAATTCCTTCCTTTCCCATAGATCTGACAGGTATATTATTTTATGTTTACATAATTTATTTATGGTTTTGTTCTTCATATTTGTCATTTACCCACTCTGAGTTAATCTTGATATATATAGGATGTAAGATGTTGATCTAAGCCTAATTTCTCCCATACCATTTTCCAATTCTCTCAAGCATTTTTTGTCAAATAGTGGATTCTTTGTCCCAAAAGTTGGGATCTGTGGGTTTATCGAACACTATCTTGCTGAGGTCATTTATTCCTAGTCCCCTGATGACACACCTATGACATGTGTCAGCACTGACACACATAGCCATTTTTGTTGACACGTGGCCGCAGGTGGCCACATACAGAGATATCCTCTGGATTTCACCACCATTCATTAACCCCACTTTGCATTTTAGCCCCCTTTAATATGTTTGTTCCCCTAATTAGAATAAAAACTCCTTGAGGGCAATTGCCATTTTTCTTTGGGCTTGTATTTGTATCCCCAGTATTAAAACAATGTCTGAAGTATTTAGTCAATGCTTCTTGACTTGACCTTATGTCTGACCACATTCTTCTTGGTTTATTAAAAATAGTTATATATTATAAGTATACATTTTTGTTATTTAAACTATAAATATCATGAAATTATGTTTTTTTTCAAAGTGACATACCACCTGAGTTATGTTCTGTTTTTTGGTGAATTTTGACACACCAAGCTCAAAAGGTTGCCCATCACTGTCAGAGTCTATTCCATTGGTCGATCCTTCTGTTTCTTAGCCAGTACCATATTGTTTTGATGACCACTGCTTTATAATACAGTTAAACATCTGGTATTGCTAGGCCATCATTCTTCACATTTCTTTTTCTTGATCTTTTATTCTTCCAGATGATCTTCTCTATATTTTTTTTAATTCTATAAAAAAGTTTCTTGGTAGTTTGAGAGAATGACACTAAATAAGTAAATTAATTTGGATAGGATCATTGTGTTTTTAATAAGTAGTACATATCACAATATATGAATAAGACATAATTTTATCCTGAATATATAATAGAATGATATACTTTATAATAAAATTTTACTGCTCTTATCCTGGGTTATCACATGAATCTAACCATGAAGATAGTAATTAGACCACAAGTAAATTCTAAGGAATTACAGACTCAAGGGCACTCAAATTGGGATCAGAAGGCTCAGAATATTCAATATTTACCTTGATTTAGTTTGTATTAAATATTTACTGACAGATCTGGAAGATTTTCAGTGGATGTGATAAAAATGAAAATTCATACAACATTTGATGAGCTTTTATAATAGACATGATCAGGAAATATTATTTAATAATCATTTTATATATTTGATACTTTGAACAATAGGATAGAGGAATATTTTTCACATTTCTCTATAGCACATTAAGATCTCAAATACAAACACTGAACTCATACCTCTTATGTGTTTCTTCACAACCTCCTATGTAGGAAGTACAAGAAAATCATCTCAATTTTAAAGTTAACCATTGGAAAAAATGAAGGGCTTTCTATGTGCAGAGCAATGTAGAAGATAGAGATAAAAGTCTCTCCCTTCAAGAAAATATAAGATTAGAAAATCAGAGCCAGAAAGTAGCCTGCATTATACAATTGACTCAGTATTTGCATGGAAGGAAGGGTTAAACTACGGTCTCTCTCAGCTCTAACATACAAGGGCTCAATTTGTTACATGAAATTCCTTCAAATAGTTGGCATATTTTTACTACAATAAATGAAAATTCATTTTTAGAGTATCTAACAATAATAATAGCAAGAATTTATATAGCAAGGTATACAAAATACAGGTAATCTTACTTGAACTTCAAAACAAATCTATAAGTTATGTGCTATTTTAAATCCCATTTTATGAAAAATTGAGTTGGAGAAAAGTGAAGTGACTTTCCCAGTGGAAGAATTTGAACTCTGATCTTCTTGATTCCAAGTATAGCTATCCACAATACTACCTAGCTGTAAAATGATTACCATGTTAATACACTGGGGCCAAGTTCAAGCTGACTTTTAATTGTTAAATGAACATTCAGTAATTCTGTCTCTCATTCAGACTTCTCCTCAAAGCTAAATTCTCCAGCATCAGTAGCAATGAGATAATTTACCCCTAGAAAATATTTTTAGTCCTAATGGTAATAGTTTGGGGAGCTGACCTTTAAAAATCTGCAGGAATTGCTCCCAGTTTAGACAATGATATCTTTTAAAAATAAATACCATAATCCAACATCTAATTTTGAATGAAGCAAGTAGTGTAGGTAAATACATAAAACTGACATTTGATCAATACTCTTAAAAAACACCATAAACTAATTTATGCCGTTTCATAATCCACTCCCTGGAAGCCTTAATCAATCCTTAAGATGTTAAATTTATAACCCTTTGGATCTATGATATATACAAAATGAAAGGGCTATATATGCTGGAATGTTTTAAAAGAATGAAAGATTATGAAATAGAATAGTTGCAGAACCTTCCACAAAAACCCTTACCCTATGTGCACCATCATTTGTAAATCTTGCTTTTCTAGTGGAGTCAAAGAGAGTTGGGATACCATTGATGCCCTAAAAAATAACACACCATAAATGGTTTCTTGTTACCTGACATCCTTCCTCTTCAATAATTCTAGTGATTATGAACTGTGAATGACTCAACTATTGCCAAAAAGCCAAGGATTCTAGACAACTCCAAAGTACTCAAGATGAAAAAGGCTATCCACCACCACAGAAGGAACTGATGAAGTTCAACTATAGACTGAAGTATAACATTCTTCACTTTATTCCCTCCATGAATTTTCCTCTAAAGTAAGCAATATGCATGTTGTTTCAAAACATTATGAACATAAAATTTTGTATTGCACAACCTATATCTATTACCTGTCTTATTGGAGAGGGATAAGGTATGAGAGGGAGGGAGAGAATATAGATTGCAAAATTTCAGAAAATAACTATTAAAAATTATATCAATATAATCTGGAAAAATAAAAAAATTAAAAGCTATTCTATAGTGGAACAAAAGGCCTCACTAAGATTTTCCTTTTCTTCTCTCAGTTGAGTGAATAAGCAACTTATCTCTCATCTGAAGAACCAGGTATCAATGTGAGAGTCCTTTTTTATCTTCAGATAAAATATAAGCATTATAGTTCTACAAAAATATAAATTAATGAAAGAGTTTTTAAAATTCAGTCTCTATAATTAAATATGTACTATCTAAAGTTGGATGGAAAGGCATAAGTCTTGGCATTGGTGGTAGATATCTTCTTTCTAGTATAGTCACCAAACCTGCAGCATTTTCACATCTCGTTTTTGATTCTTTTCCTGGGGCTCAGAGATCATATGCATGAGGCTTCTACTCTCAGTGAACATAATGAACTCCAACTTCTTTTTCTCTTCTAAAATCTCCAGGTTCTTTGTAGCCTCAATCTTTCTCAGATTCTTGAGGAGCTCATTTAATATCTTATTTACCTCCACCAGAAAGAGCTCATCCTCTTTTGCTTCAGTGTCTCCTTTCTTCCTCAGGAATTTATATTTTTCCTAGATTTTTCTCATACATTTTTGTTATACCTTTATGGTCAGTTCACAAAGACTAGGTCAGAAAACATTCCTCTTTATGAACTCCTTTTACACTTCATGAAAGATTTTCAACTTCTCCTAGATCTTCCTGTACTACATAATAGTCACAGTGATGGATAAGTGCATGTTACTGTTATTCTACTATTATGTTCTTCTGATTTAAAGCAGGTCAGAGAAGAATTTGCTTATCATCATCAAACAGCTTCTGGGCTTTTTGGTATTTCTCAGGGACATGATGTCCTCCAGGGTCAGCCCAAAGTGTTTTCATCTGGGAGAATTCCTAACATAGGAGTAGCATGAAGGTGGAAAGGTTTTACTCCAGAGATAAGATTTTTCAGGAAGGGCGTCAATGATGGAACCTGTTCCAGAATATATAATAATTGTATTTTGGTTCTTTTCTTTCTCATTTCCACTTTCAGCCTCCTCCTCATGTTTACTCTCTTAAAAAAGCCGAGATCCTTCAATTGAGTTCTAATAATCTTCCACCCAAATTAAAGAATTGACCTGCAGAAAGTATGGAAAGTGGCTACAAATTCCCCAAGAGAGTAAGGGTAGGCTTTTCTGGGTTTTTATTTAATTTTATATGATTTTGAGTGTTTTGCATTCTGGAATAATTTTATCTTTGTGGAGAAATCATTGCAATATAGGGAATTCTCAATGTGGGAATTCCTTCTACTAATGTGGGCTAGCAACTTCTTAATACTTCAGTGTCTTAAAGACTTGCCAAAGAAGATTGGAAAGCTAAGTGACTTGTCTTTAATCACACATTCAGTATATGTCACGGGTAGGATTTTCTGATTACTAGAATATCTCTCTTTGACTAAGATGCATTTTAGAGAATGAATTTTCTTATCATTTCAACAAAGATTTTTATAAAGGATGTGTATCACAGGAATTCTCCAAACAATTGGATGTATTATTATTTTTGGAAAGTAAAGCCTGCCTATCACTCCATGTATTGTATGGACTTGGGATGGCTCCTGACTAGATTTTTGGGGCTGAGTTTGTCCCTAAGATTCTTGTTGGCTAGGATTCTGGTAAATATAGAATTATCAAATGTGTCATTCTTTTATGATGACCTATACAAAAGAGATATTAGACCACTTCAGTACTTTGTCTCCTTTTGCTTTGTGCCTTATAGTATAGAAAGACAGATGCATTGTTCCATAAATTTCCTGAGGAGTGGGATGACTTAGCAATTGCTTGTTCTTCTGGCCTAAGATGGAAACATGAAAACAATGTTTCTATCCTCCAGCCTTTTATGTTTATAAAAGAGATTTTCAATTTCCTGAACAGAATGACCCCACAATTTAGCTCCCTAGACATATAGGAGATATGGAAGTGATGTTCAGTTTCAGTTAGTGCAATGAAAAAGCTGGTGAGTTTCTCACATTTGTACCTTTTGCATTAAAAAAAAAGAGGATTGCTCATATGAACTTCATAGCCAAAGTGACAACAGTAAGATTAAAGCTATAACATGTTTGGGGGAAGAGATAACATAGTATTTCTATGATACATAGGAACATTGAATATCTGTTGGAAAAAGTTCTGTCCCAGCAGCATCCCAAAGAACATTAAAGTATATTTGCTTTTAAGGGAGAAGAGGGAATCGTCCAGGGAGCCTTCTGAATCTGGAAGTATCTTTGTAGAATTCAGTGGAAGAGATAGAGCTTTCTAAATTGTAATGCCAATTTCAGTTCCTTCTGAGGAAAACTTCTGTGATTGCCTAATATATATTCTTCATCTACTTATATTTTTCTGTGAGTATTTGGAGTCTTTTAGGTGTTTTCTATATCGTGTTTATGGACTCTGGTTATTTTTTGAGTTTTCAGCATTTTCTGTAGGGTAAAGTATTCCCTCCATCCAGTATGTATTTTTAACTTTAGGTTATTATAAAAGACCCTATTACCACATTTGTGAATACTTATGTAGTAGTTATATATATATTTTTCTGGGGTAACTTTGAATAGGAGCAATTATTCAAAAAAAGAGAAAATTACTCTATTAGATCAGCTTCCTAAGATATAATTTTTCCATTTGGCCAACATGTACCAATGGTGGAAGGAATCTCATGAGGTACATTTAGTGTCTATTATGTGAAAATAGTTAGGTTAGACTTCTTTCTCTCTGTCTCTCTGTCTATTTAGTTGCATCTTTTACACAACTTTTACTCATGTATACATTATAAATTGCTAAGTCTTATCAAGGAAGGAAGGAAGGTGAGAAGTGAAGTGAGGGGGAAAGGAAGGAAGGAAGGAATAAAGGAAGGGAAGAAGAAGGGAAGGGAGGGAGAAAGGAAGGGAGAAAGGAAGAGAGCAAGGAAGGGAGCAAGGAAGGTGATAATAGTCAGCATTTCCGTAATACTCAAAGGGTTGCCAAGTACTTTACAAATATTGTCTAGTTTTATCCTTATAGCCACCATGCCAAGGAGGTGTAACCATGTACATTTTATATGTGAATAAACTGAAACAGACAGAAGTCAAGTGACTTTCCCTGGGTCACACATTTAGTAAATGTTTTGTGTTAAATTTGGATAAAGGTCTTCCAGACTCCAAGTCCAGCCTTTATCCATCATGCTACCTAGTTGAGAGACAAAGACTATTGATAGCACCGTTTAACTAGAAATAAGCAGATATGGAACTATCCATAACTCTTTAGTCAGGTTTATAAACAGGAAGATACTTATTGGTGATACTTCTTACTTTGTGTACTTTTTGGAATTTAGTTACTAAATTCCTTATGCAGAGGCCAAGGAAAATCAGTTTTATCATGAACTGTGGACTATTATAGTAAATATTATGATAAGATCTTTTGTAGTCATTAGAATAACTCTTTAAATATAAAAAAATAATCCTGTTCTAAAGACTGTTAGCTAGATTTAACATGTTTTTGTAAATAAATATAAATAAATTTTCCCTCATTGACTGTGAAGTCATTGAAGACATCTAAAATTAGCACCTACTAATGATTAAAAATGTTTTCAGCTGTGTATATTTCAGAGGCATTCAAGAAAGTTTTGTGACTACATACCTTCTGCTGTGGTTACTATAATTCATCCATGTTATTCTACATTTTGAAAAGAACTCTTTAACATGAAAACACATGACAATATGCTCCCTGACATAGTTTCTTTTCCTGTATTTCAGGTCTATATTTTTAATTTTAATTTAAAATATTTTTCCATTTTTTGCATATTATTATCTCTCCCTCCCCTCTTCCCTCACCTCTCCCAGAGTTGACAAGCAATTATACTGGTTTGTATAAATGTTATCACTTCATACCTATTTTCATATTATTCATTTTTGCTAGAAAATGATTTTTAAAAGCCTAAACCCCAGATCACATACCCATATATACATGTGATATGATGTCATATGTTTTGCTTTTGCATTCCTACTCTCATAGTCCTTTCAATATGGATAGCTTTCTTTCTTCTAAGTCCTTCAGGAGGGCCCTGGCTTGTTGCATTGCTACTAGTAGCAAAGTCCATTACATTCAATCATTCCACAATGTTTTACTTTCTGTGTACAATGTCCTCTTTGTTCTGCTCATTTAACTCTGCATCAGTTCATTGAGGTTCATCCAGTTCATATAGAATTCCTCCAGATCATCAATCCTTACAGCACAATAGTGTTCCATCACCATCGTACACCACAATTTGTTCAGCCATTCCCAAATTGAGGGAAAACCTTTCATTTTCCAGTTGTTGTTTTTTTGTCACCACAAAGAGTGCAGCTATGAATATTTTTATACAAGTATTTTCCCTCATTTTCTCTTTGGGGGTACAATCAGCTCCATACTTAAATGTATAGCATCTATATACCATAGCTGCTTGATATGCTGTTACTATTCTTCCAATAACTAATTAACTATGGGACTTTTCAAAAGTCAAATATTCACAATTTCAAAGAGTTCTCATTTACTATCCTATCCTGGAAGCTTGCCAAATGGCATTAGGTTTAGGGCTAAACCCAATTTTTTAAAACAATAAATAGCACAAATATCATATGTCACAAGGTGGAGTACAGAGGAATGATATCAGGATGCACAACCACAAAGGTGAATAATGAAACTGAAGAATTTTTAATAAGATACTGCAGGTGGTGACTCCAGAGGAAGACAGTTCCATTAAAAAAAAAACTGCCAATTAATGACAGGAACTTTATTTTAAGGTATAAAAAAATTGCTTTGGCGCATCTAACAATCCAAGTCACTATGGCAATAAAAATCTCATGTATTTAATGTGCATTATGAATTATAATTTATGTTCTAATTGTCCAGTGTAGTATAATTTAGGTTTAAAAGTTGCCAGTCAAGAATTCATGAATACTTTTATGACTTTTTCAATATTTTGAAGGTCATATGCAGTTTGGTAAATGGCTTTCCTTGGGCCAAAAATCAATGCCCTCTGTAATTGGACAAAAGTCGTATTAATTTTGTGTCTTTATAATAGTTTTATGTCATATAAATAGCCTATGGAGTTGCTATTACATGTTAAAAGAAATAATCATACATGTAACATGTGTTACATGTGCACATATTTATACATCGTTACATGTGTCTATAGAGAACATTTTTGTTGTCATCATCATTTTCCTTCTCATCCTTTTCTTCCTCCTCCTTCCCCTACTCATCATTATAGCTCCAAAGAATTACAGCTTTCCTTCCTACTTTGTGATTATAAGATCTCTGAACTTGTGGTCAGGAAGATATGTGTTTGAAGACCACTTCAAATGTTTTATATCTATGTGATCCTGAATGTGTTACTTAGCCTCTATGATTCCTAGTTTCATAATATATAAAATGAGGGAAATATTAGTACCTATGTCACAATATTGTTTTGATAACCAAATAATATAATGTATTTAAACTATTTTACAAACTTTAAAGCACTATGTAAAGGTCTAATAATAATAATTATTGTATGTTATTATAGTATGTCTTTCTGACACAAATGTGAATGATTCAAGTCTTTATCTTGCAAAAAGTATTTGTTTTTGAAATTCTGTGTACTGTTGCACTGGTAAATAAAGTATGTTTAAAAAAATTAATGTCCATTACAATTTAAGCACATCTTCTATGAGCTCACTGAAAACATCTTCAAGACAACTCAAAAAGCTAACAGGAAAATGGGGGTGGTACAAATACTTCATCCTGTTTACAGATGATTTTGATTTCTTAAGCTAGGTCTCTAAGTTTTGAAAGTCTTTTATTTTGCATAAATAATAGATTATGACTATTTTGAATAGTAGCATATGTAATGAAAATATTGTTCTAATGGCAATAAGCTAATTCTAAATTGCACTATAAACCAGTTTCTATAAACAGACATGCAATACTCAGTTATTTGTACCAAGTGTTATTATCAACATATTGTTAGATGAGTTCATATAGATATTACTCATAGAGAGCCTATTGAGGCCACTCAGATTTTAACTATTTTATAGGTTTCTTCTATATGTAAAGCACTTTAGGTAACATTCAACAAATTTAGTAGTGTGTATCTAGAGTAAATATTTACAATTGCTTTCTGAAATGATGTCTGCTTGTTCTAAAACCATTTCTGTTACTTGGATGAGTAGAATAAGCATTTATTAGGCAAAAGATATATGCCAGGCTCTGTGCTATCTCATCTGATTTTCACAAAGACCCTGTGGGATAGGTACTAGTATAATTCTCCGATTTTACAACAGAGAAAAATGAGGCATTCAGAGGACAAGTGACTTCCTCAGGGTCATATAGCTTGTGAAGCCAGATTTTAACTCATTTTCCTGAATCCAGGCTCTGCTTTCTTTGCACTATACCACCTGGCAGCCTCTAGCTATTAGTATTGGACCTGTTTATCATAAATAAAACACTTACTGTCTTCCTTCTTTTTTTTCATTTAGAATATTTCTCCATGGTTATATGATTCATGATTTTCCCCACTTCTCTTCTCTTCACTCTCCCAGAGCTAATATGCAATTCTCCTGGGTTATACATCTCATTGTTCAAAACCTATTTCCATGTTATTCATATTTGCAGCAGAGTGATCTTTTAACATCAAAACCCTAATCACATCCCTATTGAACTATGTGATCGATCCTATGTTTTATTTCTGCGTTTCTACTCCCACAGTTCTTTCTCTGGGTGTGGATAGCATACTTTCTCATCAGTTCCTCTGGATTGTCCTGGATCATTGCATTGATGCAAGTACAGAAGCCCATTACATTCAATTGTACCATAATGTATCCTTCTCTGTGTACAATGTTCTCCTGGTTCTGCTCCTTTCTTTGCTCGGAATCAATTCCTGGAAGTCTTTCCATTTCACATGGAATTCCTCCAGTTCAGCATTTCTTTCAACACAATAGTATTCCATCACTATCAGATACCCCATATCTCGAATATCATTACCAAGAGGAAACCATATGGGGTCAAAATGAGTCAGATATACAAAGGACATGAATAGGCGATTTCCAAATAAAGTAATTAAAGATATCAATAGAATGGAAACAAAATGCTCCAAATCACTATAGAGAAATGGAAATCAAAACAATTTTGAGGTAACATCTGACAACTATCATATCAGTTAATATGACAGAAAAGGCAAATGATAAATAATGGAGGGAATATAGGAAAATTCAGACACTACTGCACTGGAAGTGGTGGAATTGTGAACTGATAACAATCACTCTTCTGGAAAGCAGTTTGGAACTAGACCAAAAGAACTATAAAACTTTGTATACCTATTAACCTACCAATACCACTACGAGGTCTGTATCCAAAAGAGATCAAAGAAAAGGGAAAAGAAAGTATATCTACAAAAAAAAATACTTAGCTCTTTTTATGGTGGCAAAAAATTGGAAATGGAGATTTCCAAAGGATTAGAAATGGATGAATAAATCGTGGTCTAGGATTATAATGAAATACTACTGTGCTATCAGTAATGACAAGCAGGATAATTTCAGGAAAAAACCAAAACCTATAAGGATGTAGATGAATTGATGCAAAGCAAAGTGAGCAGAATCAAGAGAACATTATACACAGTAACAATGATATTGTACAATGATCAACTTTAAATGACCTAACTTTCCTCAGCATTATAATGTTCCAAGACAACTCTAATGGACTCATAATGAAAGATCCTATCCACCTCCAGAAAAAGAATGGATGGAGTCTGAATGAAGATCAAATAACAAAATTTACACCTTTTTGTTTTTATTTTTATTGTTAATATGTATCTTCTTCCACAAAATGACTAATATGGAAATATATTTTACATAATTATAAATGTATAATCCACATCATATTGCTTGCCATTTCAGGGAATGGGGAGGAGAGGAAAAGAGAAATAGAGAGAATTCGAGAATTCAGAATGTAAGAAAATGAATGTTAAAAATTATTTTATTAAATGCAATTGAGAAAAATGAAAAAAATTTCTAAAAATAGTCAGAAGACCTGACTAAAAATAACTGACTCCAAAATGGTGACATATATAAATAAGCAAACATTATTATAGATGTCTTTAATGAATCTATATTATATGCAGCCAATTATGGTCAATTGCTCATTCTGGGAGAATGGGTCAGTTTGAAGAGGATTCATTGGTTGAATTGTCCAACACATTTTGAGGTTTGTCTTGTAGATAATGTTATCTGGAAGTCCACAAAAGAAATAAATGTCCTCTAATAATTCTAGCCATTGTTACATATTTTTTGTTCAGAAAGTTTTAAGTTTTTATGCCTCACAGTGAGTTGCCCTCTTGCTACCATTTCTAAGATTATCTACTACATCCATCTTCAGGCGTCTTGACTTTTGTCTTGCCATTGTACTTTCACTGAGAGAGAGAGTAAGGATGACCTGATAACTTTGTGCAATTCAGTCTCACTTAAATACAATTCACACAAGTCAAGATATCAACCAACAATGGCATTGTTCCTCTGCAAAAATAAAGGTCAGGATAACAGTAGTTCCTTAAAAAAAGCTTTTATTGATAATGGAGTCTAGATTCCTTAAAATAACACTTCTATAATTTTTGGCAGAAATGACATAATTTTGAATTATCATCATAAAATTTTCCATTTCCATGAATAAAATCACAGTGATTGGCCATGTCGTTTAATGCCTTTCTGTCAACATTTTATTGGCTGAGGTCACACATGTATTATCTGTGAAAAAAACTTTTAATTTAGTTTTTGGATCTTACCCATTTCGAAAGCTCTGTCCCCAGTAAACTTAGACTTAAATTCAACAAATCCAATGATTTTTGCCCATTATTGTTCTTAACTACTGGATGAGGAAGTGAGAATTGCTTGTTTCAAAAATATTACTGTTGCTAACCCATTTTTGTGTATTCTTAGAATTTCGAACAATTGTTTCAATCTTTTTATTGATAATGTGTAAATCTCCCAATAACCACTTTAAAAAATTATGGGTTTTGTGCTTCATTAATGTTGTACTCAATTTTGTTAGGATACTTTCCAGATCAGTTATGATCTTTTTATAGTTTCAAAGATTACATTAACACTTCTATTATGTTGGTATTAATTGCTTCCTTTTTTCCCTTCTCATTGAGCTTTGATTTCAGGATGCAATAATTCACTTAATATATTCTATGACAGCCTTCTCCTTGACATCTTTTCTTGATCAATATGTCTTGCCTGGAGCAGTCCAAGGTACGTGTAGACATCATCTTTGTTAATTGATTCAATATTATCTCTGGGCTCAGTATCACAGACTTAATTCTTAATTTTTCTTTGGAATAGAAGTTTACACTTATACATTCCAAATTAAATTTTGATGTCATTAGAGAAAGATTCCACAAACCTATTTATTTAATTTAATTATTATTATTATTTGTGGAGCAATTGCTTTGATGTTATCCATACATAGCAAGTGATTAATAGGATGCTTTGAATGAACTCCCTTATTAATTGCAAGGTGTATACTTAGTTTTAAGAGAAATTATGATAGTTTTAAGATAGGAAATACCATTATGGGTTTGACTTATCTCCCTGAAAAAAAATGCCACACTTGATTTTAGTTGTTTTAAAATTATTGTGTTGCTGTCGCTGTCATATATATATATATATATATATATATATATATATATATATATA
>NC_058131.1:375170095-375179233 GCF_016433145.1 Gracilinanus agilis | reverse complement strand
GGGCCAGAGACCCGGAGTTGAATGGAGCAAACTTCATTCACAGAGTCTATAAAAAGAAGTTTCTTAATAGAAGTTCAGGAAGATTCAGTCTTTAAACTCACCACGTGGAACAGTCTTGGTCATGAACCAGCAAAGCTCCCTCAGGTCCCCTTCATAAAACCAGAAGACCTCTTATTCACTCAACTCCCTCTTTTTAAAAGGGTCACTTATGCGTCACTTCCTATACCTCCCTCCTAATTTGCAAGTCCAATCACAAAAGATGATTCTAATAGTACTGCCTAGGGGGCAGTCAGTTGATTCTGATTCTTCATCCACTCTTGCACAGGTGGGTTATGGACCTCCCAGAATTAGAGGTATTCTCACCTTTGGTGATTAAATCTAAAGACGGGCAGTGTAGACTTAATCTAATTATAATAATAGACAGATGTAGATATAATTTTCTTTGGGAACATCAAACATTTGTGTGTCCTCACTGTATTTGGGTATATTTAGATATTTTTAGTTTATGAATAATCCAGAATGCAGAATTAAGTAAAGACTTTATAATTCATAAAAAATAAATATTATATTTTCAGATAGTTTGTTAATTAACAAATAAAGAAAGTTTTGTCTTTATGTCACTGAGGCTTTTGGTATTGTGAGATAGGATTAGCTCTCCCCTTGCCTATTTTTAATCTAAATAAATCAAGAACTCAAAGCATCCCTACTTAACACTAAGTAAGAGAATTCAAGAGTAATTACTAAAGTAAGCTCCTACCCCCAAGGCTACTGCCACACCACCCCCCAACTTGGACAGTGCTAGACAAATTGAAAGACTGTGATTGGTTCCCATAAATTGGGGAAGGGACAGAAAGTGGAGTGGGAAAAGGACTATAAAAAGTCCTGAACTTCCTGTCCAAAGAACTTATTTTGGCTTCTCCTTTGAATTTATTCTCCTTTGGAGCTCATCTTTGGACACTCTACATTGATGATTTGGACCTAAGTAGGAGATTCTTTCCCTGGATCCTGTATTGGCTTGTTGGGTGAGTAGCTGGCCTTCATTTTCTGGCTTCTGGAGAGCTTGGTTCTGGAGATACCTGCCTTGGCTTTGGAGGAGGCTGCATTGCTGGAATTCTAGTTAAAGACACCGCTGGACTTCTGGCTTGAGGATTACTGGGAAATCCACTTGGGGACAAGGGATATGGGGAAGTCCCTGCAGAGCTGAGCCTCACTTCACAAGAGAAGGGCTGGTAGGCTTGCTAAAATCTGTCTCTTTAGCTACATTTTTCCACTTTCACTCTTTCCACCTCTTTGTAAATAAAGCTGCTAAAAGTAATTTTGACTTAAGCTATAACTTTTTTAAGTTGGCAACCACAATATCACTTTAGAATTTTCACATTTAGCATAAAACTAAATTTTAAATTCTTACAATATCTACTTTTGCATTTCAGAAAATATCCAATTAAAAGTGCTTTGGGAATTCTTAAAGATAAAAAATTATAGATGCTTTATAGTAAACTAAATGGTATATTTTAATAACAAATGTTATTCCACTTTTAAGAAAAGGTAGATAATGTTTACATCTTAGAAAAAGTAGGTAAAATATTTTCCTAGTAATTAAGGCATTATACTGAAATGTTTGAGCCAATAATTATAGATCTTATCTGGGTCTGCCACTTGCCAGTTTTTCAGAAAAGCTAAATTTCAGTCACATCACCCGAAATTGCTCTGTCATTAATCATATTAATGGTTTTAAAACTTTTCTGTCTAATTGAAAATTTGTTATCATTGTTTTGGACTTCTTTTCAAAGTCTGAAAATTTTTTCCAAACTTCTTCAAGGTTCTTCATTCTTTTATTCATTCATACTTTCAGGTCATTCCAGGTTTTTCTTATTTTTGTACTCAGCAACATATGCAATGAAGTATTTCTAGTAGGTTAGGTAATTGGATTTTGATTTGTTCCATTATCTTGCCTTCCTATGATATCAGAACACAAAAAGTCATCACTATTCCTTGTGTCAAGTTGAACATCATTGCAGTTTTAAGCAGAGCCAGCCCAGAAACCAATGAAGCCTAATCTATTTTTTCACTGCCTTGAAGCAGGTCCATGTCAATGTCTAGGGTAAAAGCCCAAATATTGGTATCATCACATTTCAGTACTTGAGGATTCTTGCTAAGACTTAAGAGCTACTTAGTCTTGGGGCTCACAAAATCCTCACTGTATATTACCATTTGGGATATTCCTTTACTTTGTTGTATCTCTTTCTCCCCCCTCTTCCCTTATGTCATGGATGTAGGGTTAGACTTTGAAGAGATTGTTATTTTTATTATTATACCTTGTAGTCTTGCAGTAGTTACATTCTCCTTGTAATCTAGTTCTTAATTTCATTGTCTAGAAGGTGAAAGGGTTGAACTAGGTGATCTCTAAAATACTCTATGTCTCTTAGTCTATGATCATCGCTGATAATTATCGAACACTTATCATTATATGAACCCAATAAGACAACTTTCTTTGACTTTAGGTGTGATTTTTCTATTTTTAATGTCATTGGATGTGAAATTTAACTCTATTTCAATAGCTAATCTTAAAGGATTAATTATGACATAACCTCTCTTCAGGCATCCACAAAGGTTGTTTACTCTTTAATGTTCAGAGAAATCGCACAGAATTAGATTGAAATTTTGTAGGCAAAGTGAAGATGACACAAGGAGAAATCCTTGATAACCCAGATTTATATCAGAAAAGAGATATCCTTTGGAAGCAATTTTCCCAATTAGGTATCCAGATTTATTTAATTCTTTAAATGATTGCTAAGACTTCAATACACTTGCCCTATAGAAACAACCTCAAACTCCTCTCTCTCTCTCTCTCTCTTTCTCTCTCTCTCTCTCTCTCTCTCTCTCTCTTTCACAATTTTTTCACTTGCTATTTAACAACTTTTTTAATTGTCTTGTAATTCTTTAGTAAGCCTTTAGTGTAACATGATATCTTTCCTGAATCAAACTAAAATATTACCCAATAAAATTACTTTAAAATATTAATCATTTATTAAACTGTGGAGAACTGACAATGTGTGTCATTTTCATATGCAATCTTTTTATACATTATTACAAAAAATGCTTTGTTTTTTCTCTCAAGATCTTATAATTTCCTCATGGAATTTTACACTGAATTTGAAATTTAAGGACATAGTTCAAAGCCTAGCAAGTTATTTTCTACTTGTGTGCAAGTTATTTAACCAAAATAGTAATCTTCATCTGAATAAAAAGGAACCTGAGTTTTATCATAAAACACCATGATTTGGGGGCAAGGTACATGGATGTGATGATCGCAAGTGAGAAACACCATAGGCTATCAAGATTATAACTTCAGTGACTGAATGGTATAAGTGTATGTTTTAGCTCTAGTTCAGGAAGGGAACTAGATTGGAAGGCTTACTCTCCATAATTTTTTCAGTTTTCTCTCTTAAGTCTACCTACCACTGTTCACTTCTGACAAATCATAACAAAGTAATTTCTCCTACTATTGAAATAGGATAGGGCAGGGTTGCAGGAACTAGACTAGTTCCCAATAAGGACCAGAGCTTCAGGAACTTGGCCTCATACTTCTAGATCCAGAACTTTAGACATAACATCTTTAACTGCAGAAATTATTGAGGACTGGGTCCTCAGATAGCAAGCCTTATCTTTGGAATCAAACATTAACGTTTTCTAATCTCAATTTGACCCTCATTGATATAGGACAATACTGTTATTTTTTGCTAATTGATTATTTTACTCCTCCTAGTAGTGGTCATAAAACTTTTCTTCTTTCCTTATGATCTTACAATATTTCACACATCTAGCCTTGCAGCAAAAGATTTCTTCTCCTATTTTGCCAAAACAAATAAATATAGACTAGTTGTTGCTTTATTTTCCCCTGATATCTCACAACTTCTTTATATCACTATCTCCATTTTCTTGACCAGTCTCCACTTTCTGTCATTCTGTTTCATTTGACTTGGTGTCTCCCATTTGCATATTGTGGTGGCTTTTTCTGCTTTTCTGTTTCCTCTCCTGAGAACAGATCAGAAACTAATGATTATGAAAAATGAAAATTCCCAGTCTTGGAAGTAGTCTAATGCACTGAGAATTCATGAGTTTTGATTTGGGTGCTGCTCCTCAGGAGAAAGAGACAGGTTGCTGGCATAGTAGATAGAGTGCTGGGCCTGAAGTCAGGAAGACTCATTTTTCTGAGTTCAAATCAGATGTTAGATACTTTCTAGCTGTGTGACCCTGGACCCTCTTTGCCTCAGTTCTTCATCTGAAAAATGAGCTGGAGAAGGAAATGGAAAACCACTCCAATATCTTTATCAAGAAAACCCTAAATGGGATCACAATCAACAACTCTACAAGATTTCCTGGACAACATGCTTATCTTAGAGGAGAAAATGATTACCATTATTACCATCCTATAGTTGGAAGACTAAATAAAATTATGCCCCAGCTGTTCAGGACACTAGGAACTTATGGTTTCCTCATATAATATAAAATTGAGGTGAATTTGAAATATCTGTTCAATTGTTAAACAACTTTTTCTTTGCTTTCCGTGGTGATAATAAAAAAGTACAATATGTCTGTGGTGTGCTTTGTGTATTTTGCCTTATATTCTTTTGTATCTAAAGCATTGTGTATAAAGAAGGAAATAAACAGTTCTCCTATATTTGATATTTATATTACATTTCTAAAATCTGGAGAGACCATACAATCTTTTTTAAAGGGATTTCCCTGAAATTAGTATGAGGGGAGAATCAGAAAAGAAGAAATCTCTCCTTTTCCCTTTGGCATCAAGTCCTCTAGGAGTGAATATAGGTTATGAGTCCAAGAACTTTCATGTATTAGAACCATGGGGTCACAATGCTCCAAGAATTCAAGTGTCTACCAAGCTGCAATATCAAATTACAAAATCACCAACTCCCTTTTAGACACTTCTGAGTGTATGGTCTATTGACACTTGAAATTCAATATGTTCCTAGTAGAACTCATTCCACTTTACTATCCCTACAAAACTCATGCCTTTTCCTTACTAATAATACCATAACTATTATTTTTTTGTTCTTCTATATTCTTCTAGTCAACAATGATTATAACTTCCTCATCATTTACCACTCCATTCCCATTAACTTTCCTGAACCATATAAAAGTAATTGCTTGCGAATTTTACCTTTACTATCTTGTGAATTTTACCTTTATAACATCTATGACAAGTGTTGCCTTTTTACATCATTTATCTGTTGATCATTGTAATTCATTGTCTTGTACTTCTGGTCCTGATTGTTCTATATCCTCCTAATTGTACTATTGGAATCCAGTCTGCTGCTCCAATTTATCCTTCACAGAGAATACAAAATAATCTTCCTATAGCAGAAACTGACCTTTTGAACAAAGTGCATTTGGTGGCTCCCTATTGCCAAATTCTGATTCCAGCTTATTTGGCCAATCTTATTTGATATCAATCAGTTCTTTACTATTTCATATTCCATCTGTCCTGGACTACTTTCTGTGTCATGAAGTAGGGAGCACAGACTTCCTCTAATGGAACATAGACATCTCCAATTCTGAAATGAAATCTTTCTCACATTTACCTCTTAGAATTTCTAGAGTCTTTAGGGCTCCATTCATTTACCACCTCTTATAGCTTTAAAGGAGATTGAGAAAGATTTCTTGTAAAAAGTAGACTTTTAATTAGGACTAGAAAACAGAGACTAGGAAATAAAGATGAGGATTTTAACAATGAGGTAACTGAGAATAAAGAAGTTAAATGATTTTACCTCTTGTCACAGAACTATTAAGAATTAGGGAGAGGATTTTAATGCAGGTTTTTTTTTCCATTTTTTTTTAAACCCTTGTACTTCGGTGTATTGTCTCATAGGTGGAAGATTGGTAAGGGTGGGCAATGGGGGTCAAGTGACTTGCCCAGGGTCACACAGCTGGGAAGTGGCTGAGACCGGGTTTGAACCTAGGACCTCCCATCTCTAGGCCTGACTCTCACTCCACTGAGCTATCCAGCTGCCCCAATGCAGGTTTTTTTTTTTAAATTAAAACCCTTACCTTCCTTCTTGGATTCAATACTGTGTATTGGTTCCAAGGCAGAAGAGTGGTAAGGGTAGGCAATGGGGGTCAAGTGACTTGCCCAGGATCACACAGCGGGGATAAATGTCTGAGATCACATTTGAACTTAGGGCCTCCCTTCTCTAGCCCTGGCTCTCAATCCACTGAGCTACCCAGCTGCCCCTCTAATGCAGGTATTTGATATCAAATTCAGGCCACCTTTTAAAACATAAGGATACCTTTTCTAGGTGACCATGTTTTAAATTTAAATGCATTATGCTTCTTTTTTAAAGGTACAATGTCTTTGCTCCATTTTCTACAGTGAAAAATAATATGTCCATGCCAACTGAGAAAGTATTGACTAAAAGAGATATGTTCTCCTAATTTACCAGCCCTTAACTAAGCATTTTGAAAATGTCTCTTTCACAGCCAGGGATTAATTCTAGTAATCAGAACCCACCAGCTAATGTGTCAAACACAATCAAACCTGGCATTTCTGTTATTACAACATCAATATGATCCCTCTGTTGTCCTGCAAAGCTTAAACCATCAGTGGGATTATCAATACCGTTACTTTTGCTTTATTTAAGGAATTGATTCCTTTAACATGGCAGAATGGAAAAATAAACTTCTTGTGGATCAATATAACAGTGCTCTCACTCCCTGATGCAGCCGTTCTTGATAAATGCTACTTTTGACTGCTTGCCTTGCTAACAGATTCTAAAGATTAGGCTGGAGCAGCTGGGGCTGACACACTGTTCTATCCTAAATGTCGCAGTTTCTTATTCAGCTGCTCTAAAAGAATCTGTGGCCATCAGTTTTTGTTATGACACAACAGGCTATTTTTGATAGGGATGGGAAAAAAAGCAATATTTGTTTCTTTGATCATGCCCACAATTTAAGGAAAGTGGGTATGTTTGGTGAAATGGGGTGTCTGCTTGAAAATGGAGAAAACTAAGAAATTTGAGGTATATACCTAGCATTAGAAGTTCTTGTACATAAAAATAAGCACCTGGTGTTAACCAAAGTTGACAGGGGTAGGATCAGAAAGAGTAAATCAGAAAAATCATTATCACAGGACACATATAATCATAGTAGTAAAAAAACTTATTGAATTATCAAATGTCAGAGATGGAAGGAAAAATGTCATCTAATCTAACCTCCTTAACTTTCTAACATAAGATGCTCAAGAGAGAAGGAAACTAATATTCCTAAGGTCATGCAACAAAGTAATGACACAAAAGGGACTACATATTCTGCTTTCATATTGCTTATTTACAGTATTCAACTATGCCATAGATAGCTTCATGGACTCACTTTACTCTTGGTTTGGGAAGGAAAATCAGCTTGTTTAGCAAAATGTTCCTTTAGTCAAATATACATTAAAAATTGCTGTGGGCCTAATACTTTGCTGTGATTGGGGATAGGAGGGAGGGATTAAAAAATGGGTATGAAATGAGCCTGTGCTATAATTAATCAATTATATTGGTCATATATATGTATCAATTGTTATCATTAATTATATTGAAGAATTATAAAAATTACTAAATGATATTTTTCACAGTGCACAACACACTCATATAAATGAGGATATTACATCTAGATGGAATCAATAATCTTCATGGACAGCCATATGTTTTAGTAGTGGTAGCTTATCGTAATTCATTCTTTAATGGGTTCTAATTATTTTTTGAAATATTATTCTTACTTTAATAATTATAATCTATTGTACTCCTCTATTTAAAAGTTAGCTTGCTTCTAAGTATATGGTATAGATTGCTTTTCAGATGTATTTTTAAAAATATGAACTCTTTCAACATGCTCCTAATATCTTTAATCCTATTTAATGACTTGTATTGTTTAATACTGGATCCACTACAGCAGAGGTTGGGCAGAGTTTATGACTCTGTTCAGACATGGAGCCCCAGAGAATGCAAGGCATCTGTAGGAAGTGAACTTGGGACTCAGTGCAAATACTACCTGAGACTCTAGTGACTTTGAGAGCTACCTGCCTCCAGATATTGTTGGTCCTCCTTAAGTTAAGGCTGTTTGTGAAACCCCTCAGCAGGAGACTGACACCCCTACAAACAAGACTTTCATCTTCAGCTCTTGGAATGGACTTTTCTGAGCTAGCTTGCACCTACACTACATGAACTTTATAGTTTGCTCATACACTGGACATGTGGCTAACCTCAAGCATCCTTCAACATATTTTGTTCTCGGACTGTAACATCAGTAACTTTCATTTTCTGGAACATTATTGTACTTTCTGTTATTGTATTTACAGTGATTTGATGATGTATCTTTATTTAATTAAATTATACCTACTCACAATATCATTCTACTCACTGTCCCCAATTTGTGTCATCCCCAGATTGCGATGATCCAGCAGAAAACTGCTCATAGGTTTTTTTCAGATCAGAGGAGAGAGGTATAATGTGAGGGGAAAATCCTGCTACCCCTTTATGTGAGGATTAGATTTTAATGTTATCAGTAGTCTTGAGATAATCATAATTATAATTCTAAGATAGTTTAAATAAGTCATGATTTTAGTAGACTTTTTTGAATCTTTGAGTATAAGGTATTAAGGTTTTGAGTTAAGGAAATAACTACTTTTGCATAGTTCTTAGTGTCAGCCCCACTTTTCAAAGTTGTTATATCAGGCACCCTAATTTGGTATCCATTATATGTCAGGATGCCTGACTGTGGGTTTAGGACTAGGTACTACCTAATATCACCCTTTATTATCGTATGCATCATTGTCAGAGACCAAGGATCAAAACTTAGAGACCAAGGAACGAAACCTAAAAACCATAGAGACCATAGAAACAAAACCATAGAGACCATAGAAACAAAACTTATAGAGACCATAGAAACAAAACTTAGTGAAGGGTTTCCCAAGAAACGAAAATAGAAACTTATCCAGCTTTACCCGGGATAGGCGTGGCGAGACCAACGGCCTGAGACCATCAGGAAAATTCCTTACCCCAGCCCTAGAAGTATATAAACCCACTCCCTGCACACAATAAACGAGCCTTGTCACAATTAAGACTGATTTGTCTTTATTGC
>NC_058131.1:375076426-375167786 GCF_016433145.1 Gracilinanus agilis | reverse complement strand
AGAGACCAAGGAACGAAACCTAAAAACCATAGAGACCATAGAAACAAAACCATAGAGACCATAGAAACAAAACTTATAGAGACCATAGAAACAAAACTTAGTGAAGGGTTTCCCAAGAAACGAAAATAGAAACTTATCCAGCTTTACCCGGGATAGGCGTGGCGAGACCAACGGCCTGAGACCATCAGGAAAATTCCTTACCCCAGCCCTAGAAGTATATAAACCCACTCCCTGCACACAATAAACGAGCCTTGTCACAATTAAGACTGATTTGTCTTTATTGCGCCTCGGTCTCCCTTCTCTCTCCCTATGGTTCTTTCAGGTAGCTGACTCACGGGTCTCTCGCGGTTGTATCCGGCTGGATCCGGATACATCATCACCCCAGGCACATACTTTTCCCTCATATCTATCAATTGACTCTTGTAAAGGTCAAATGATTTTTTTATCAATAAGGAGTGCTTCCTAGTTGACCTAACCAATGAACGTTGCTTGTGGGTATCTCTATTCTTAGAGGGGTATGACTATTTTATCATACTATTTTTGTATTGGTATAAAAACTTATTTGAAACTTTGGGGATAAAAAGAGGTCCTCTCACTATGGTTGGGGTCTTCTGGTCTAGACCTGGAGTCTGGCTTTATTGATGTACTGGTCCTTTTTCAGTAAAACCTAAATTCTTACAGCCTGGAAAGTTATGACTTAGTTTACCAAAATTATGTACCTATTTTTAGAAAAATTACACAAGGGACCTTTTGCCTCAATAAAAGTACTCTCTACTTGAGGAAAAAACAATTGAATAAAACATGATAAGAAAACATGTCAAAAGACTGTGTAGTATTAACAACCAAATAAGTCATCCAGATAGCAAGTGTTATGAGCTCAGAGCAAAGAGACATCAGTGTAGATTGGTGTCAAGTCAGAAGGCTTCATGCAGTTGTAGAGTGTGTGAAGTTAAGGCAAATGAAATAAAAATAAAGAGGTAAAAAGTAGGAGGGAGAACATTGGAAGCATTGAAGAAAACTCCTCAAAAAAAAAAGCCCAAAACAAAAACAACTACAATGACTCCCTATTCCCAGTGGGATAAAACATAAAATTCCTAGCATTAAGGCTGAGGGAATTATGAGAAAGAAAACTAGACACATTCAGAGGAAGAATTGTGGGACGAGAAACACAAAAGAAAAACAACTGTTTGAATATATGGGCTGATGGAGATATTATTGGGGATGTAGACATTAAATGATAACTCTAGTCCAACCATCAATAATATGGAATTAGGTCTTAATCAATGATTCATGTAAAACCCAGTGGAATTGTACATTGGCTGAGGGGGGGTTTGGAGGTTTGGGGGAGAGGAAAAGAGCATGAAACATGTAGCTACAGGAAAATAGTCAGAATAACAATTTAAAATAAATAAATAAGCAACTAACTAACTAAATAAATGAAATGTGGAAAAAAAATCCCTAGCATTGCATCTAAGATCCTCTGCAATCTGGCTTCCACACATATTCTCAGTCTCAATCATTATGTTCTCTATTCTAAGCAAATTGACCTGCTAGTTGCTTTCCCTATACTCAATTGTATCTCAGCTTTATCCTTTTGAATATCAGATCTTCCATGTGAGAAACATGATCTTTCCCTATCTGCATATCATAGAATTTTGTCAAATTATAACCTAGGTGGCATATTCCTCATAAAGTATGCTCTTCATTTTGATAGCGCAATACATGATTATGTATGTACTTTAAATTGCATCCTTCCAGGACACTATAACCATCTTAAACAGAGGGACTATTTTGTATTTAACTTTCTAGTATTAATCCACAGGTATAGCATACATACATGCCCACAGAATACAGACTTGTCAATAGTTCCCTGCCTTTAAGAAACTTAATTACCTCTTAAAAGATAAGACATAGACATAGATATTCATAGTGAATATAATAAGTACACTAGAGAAGCACAAAAGAAAGTGCTATGTGGGATCTAATGGGCATGGTCATTACCAACTTTAATCATGGATGGCCTTCTGCATGAAGTATCATGTAAGTGGGATTTTAAAAGATGAGTAAGATTTCAACATTTTAAGTGAGGAATACATTTTTTCTTTGTGTATATATAGTAGCCTGAGCAAGTTGATAGATATTTGAAAATACAGTATGTGTTTGAGGGCCAAAGAAGTATACAGGTCAATAGGATGTTACACTGAATAGAGGGGATTGAGTTTAGGCAAAATTGGAAAGGTTGGGTGGCATCAAGATATGGACACTGTAAGATTAAGAATTAATATCCAAATACTCCAAGCATTATATTTAATAAATTTATTAATAATAATTTGAAGCAAAAAGGAAAGTAAAAAGGCAGCTAACCCAACCATGGTTGTGAGAGAGGAGGGAGCCCATGTGGGGATACACACAATTATATACAAACAACATAAGCACGCAGTCTGGGGAAGAAAGATAAAAGGGAAACTGGGAGATGTAGTTCAAAGATTAAAAATTTCTATTTATACATGACCTTGAACATTTAGAGATGTGGCATAACACAGTGGACAGCATTTAAAATTGGAGTAAGGAAGAAATTGGTCCAAATTTTTCATCATGTACTTTCTAATCATATAACCCTGGATAAATTTATTTAGTATCAGTTTCCTTGTTTGTAAAATAGGATTAAAAATAAAAGTTATTACTAGCCTCAGATGATTTCTGTGAGATGCACCATGTTATTACATAGAAAAATTGCAAACAACTGAAAAAGAGCAGAAATAATAAATGTAACCTTCTCAGACCATAATGCAATAAAAATAATAATTAGTAAGGGCACCTAGACAGGCAAATCAAAAACTAATTGGAAATTAAATAATATGATTCTCCAAAACCAGCTAGTCAAAGAAGAAATCATAGAAACAATCAACCATTTCATTGAAGAGAATGACAATGATGAGACATCCTACCAAACTCTGTGGGATGCAGCCGAGGCAGTACTCAGGGGGAAATTTATATCCTTGAGTGCATATATTAACACATTAGGGAGGGCAGAGATTAATGAATTGGGCATGCAACTATTTTTATATTTTTAATTAATTTCTGAGTTCTTCTAGCACCTGAGACCAATTCCCATTTTTCTTTGAAGTTTTGCATATAGTTGCTTGGATCTGTTAAGAGAGTTTTCTTAATTTTTCCCTTTTTCTCTTTAAGAGGCAAAGGAGTAAAAAGATTTCTGAGTAAGAGCCCCCTTGCTGTGTAGGCTATCAATTGATGACAGTTAGGAAGGTGTGGCTAAGAGTTGGTAGGTGAGTTGTAGGCAGTTGAAGGGGGCTTTTGTCTCTAGGTTCCCTAGAGAGCAGGAGTGTCTGTCTGTGTCTCTGAGACAAACTGGCAGTTGGAAAAATAACTGACAGTGGGTAAAGAGAAATGGATTTAAGCATCTGGAAGGTGATTAATGCTTATTGATTAACTTAGATAGGTAGTTAGATAGTGGGTATATTCTTAGATAGACAGAGTATGTAGGTAGGCTGGGCCTGGCCTGTCAGAAGACACTGCCCTTGCAGGCAGATAGATTTGGGTTTTTTTTAGAAAAAATTTAGTTAGGATTGGGATCTTAGTTATAGGTATAACTCTCTCATTTATAGATATATAGGTATAATCTCTCATTTTTCTCCTTTCTATTTCCTTTCCTAACTTTCCTCAAAATAAATTATCCTGTGTTTTACCAAATGACTCTCCTGACTTTTGTTCAAACTCTTACCTCCAAATTTAACCTTTCACAGATCTCACCATCCCTTATTGATTCTGTGCCTTGCTCTTTGTCTCCATAGAAATTGACTATCATTAGGTGCTTCTTTTGCTGTTTTCTTATTTTCCCAGCCTTATTTTGCTTGTGGCCTGGGAGTTTTGAAAGCTGCTAATTCTGTCCCCCCCTTCTGGTGGCTTACAGAACTCAGCACTCTGAGCTATTTTACCCTGGGGCTAGGGCTTCACCATAGCCAGAGGCTTAAAAGGGCCAAGTGCAATGGACTTCTGGACTCCCTGCAGGTTAGTGCCAGGGATCAGAACTTCAAGGGATAGGTGTAAGTGCTCCATTGTTGGTGTAGACAGGGTCCTGGGATCCTGAAGTTGGCTTATACTCACTCTTAGAACCTGGCAAGTAGGTAGGGGGAGGTGATCAGTTAGCAATCCTTTCTGTGCAGTTTTACTTCCAGTTTCCCCTTATCCCATGAAAATTGACACCCTCCCTGCCAAACTTTCAATTTGTTTTCTGTAGGAGAAAGCCCACATCTTGCTATTAGTTTTTGACTCTTGTTGTGTGGAGGTGCTTTTTAAAGACTGGATTCTCAGGAAGGAAGGATTCTAAAGGAAGGATTCTCAGAGTGTTTTCAACTCTACTAAACTTACTACAGGCTACTAAGCCTCCACTGTGGCTCTACCCCTAATTTATTATTTTTAGTCATAGGAGTCTGAATTTTACTTGATAAGTAAATAAGAGCCATCAAAGATTTTTGATCAGATGGGTGATATAATATGATTTACACATTACAGGGTTTATTTTTTAGGGGTAAGGAAATATTGATTAGAAAAAAGAAGAGAATTCTAAAAGTCAGTGTCAAAGGCAATGAGGGCCTGTAATTGAAAGATGAAAAGGGAAAGGAAGGAATGGATTAAAGAAATACATCATAAGTAAAATCAATAGAATCTAGCATCTAATAGAATATGCAAGGTGAAGAGAGGGAAGAGCTAAAGTAAACTTCACAGTAATATGAATGGAACCTAGAAGGAAGTTCTACTTTTTGAATAAAATATTAGTAAAACTGCCTATCTAAAGGTTTAGGAGACAGAAGTGTTAGAGATTAGTCAATTGGAAATACTTTTGAGGAAACAGATCTTTAATCTAGTAAACATATATTAATAAGCTCCAGGCACTTTGCCAATTGTTAAGGAGACAAATAAGAGAAAGACAATTCTAGCCTTCAAAGAGCTTATTGTCTGATTGGGGAAGACAATACACAAAATCTAAAAAAAGGACGGTTTTTGAAGGTAAGATGAGTGCTTTTGGTACGAAATTACAAGGTTGTGAGTCCTCTCTTTAAATTGAGTCTTCAGGGGAAGTTTTTTGAACTGTCCTTCAGCCCTCTAATGAGGAAGGCAGAAGTGATTGAGGTTACTGAAGAATAGTAAGTACCAAAGCTAATATAGTTTCTGTAATTATGAACTTCCTGGTGATGAGCTTTTCTTTGGTGGATGATGATTGTTCCCATCTGTAGTAGATTGTCAGTTCTAGTCCTGCTTCCTATGGTTTGAGCTAATAAATTGCTTCTGCCTGATAGAGTTATTCTGGATAGTAATTTGGAACCATACCCAAAGGGCCATAAAATATGTATACTCTTTGATCTAGAAATATTATTCCAAAGAGATCAAAGGGAAAAGGACCTACTTATACAAAAATATTAATAGCAGCTTTTTTTGTTGTGACAAAGAACTGGAAACTAAAGGCTTGTCCATCATTTAGAAATTGGCTCAACAAACTATGGTATGTGGGTAAATGGGTATAATGGAATGCTATTATTCCATAAGAAATGATGAACAAGAGAATCACAACAAAAATCCTGGAAAGACCTAAATGAAATGATGCATAGTGAAATGAGCGGAATCAGGAAAATATTGTACATAGTAATAGCAATAATGTATGATGATGAACTTTATAAACAAATCCAGGACAGCCTTAAGGGATTCAAAACAATAAAGGCTATCCATTGGTATAGAGGGAACTGACAGAGTATGAATATAGATTGAAGCGTACTATTCTTCACTTTATTTCCTCCATGATTTTTTCTCTGAAGTAAACAATATGTATCTTTTTTCACAACATGATAAACATGGACATGTGTATTTTATGATAACATAAGAACAACCTACATCATATAACGTCTGTCTTGGGAAGGGAAGAAGGATGAGAGGGTGGGAGATAATATAGATGGTAAAATGCCAGAAAATTATTATTTAAAATCACATTTGACATGTAAGAAAGGAAAAAAAATTACCTCTGCCCTCTAGTGAGACTAATTGAACAAAATCTCTAACAGCATATTGCCACATTTCTCTTTCTCCAAGGTGACCACTGAAGTTTTTAGGATCAATAATATTACATGTTTAGCTGAGCAAATCCTAGGAAATTATTCTGTAAACCACTCAATAAGAAGAAATTTGGAGAGTGACAAGAAGGCAAAGTTTTCTCTCTATATAGTTTTTTAGGATGGATGGTGGTAGTATCCAGAGCAGCTGGCAAGGGAGAATTTGAGTAGTACATATTCGAATATAGATAATTTATCCATAATGAGCTGCATTCTCTAAAATCAGCCATGCTGATGTTATGAATATGATAAATTTAACTCCCCCTTTCAAATAGATGCTAAGCTAAATATTCTGATACATTTTGCTTTGCTAGCCCCTAATCAAGATTTCTACAACTCAGATGTAGATGATCATACATATCAAGCTGCATGGGACCTCAGAGGCCATCTTGTCCAACATTTTCATTTTGCAAATGGAGAAACCAAAATTCCGACTAATGAAGAATCTGATCCAAGTTGACACTACAATTATTAAGCATCAGAAATGGGATATAAAACCATTTTCTCTGACTCCAGAGCCAATGCTTTCCTCCTCATATCTCCCAGGATCTAGATATAGAAGTGAAGCCAAGAAGGCATAGACTTCAAAAATGGAAGGATGTCCCAGTCCCGTGATGAAGAGAATATATAGGATTTTAGTATAGAGTTTACTAATGCAGGGACTTCAATATAGGTTTCCCATAATGTTACTTCAATCTTATGTTTGGCTGCTCCATACTATAACAATAACAATAGTTGATATTTAAATAGTCCTTTACAGGGCATGAATCACTTTATTATCTTAATTGGTTCTTATAATAGATCTTGGTGGTCAACATATTTTTATTTCTGTTTTGCAGAAACTAAAGCTCAGAAATGGAAAAAATATTTTGGGGGTCACATAGCTTGTGAGAGTCAATTATAACATTATAATTTCTGGCTTCATCAGTTCTCTTTTCACTATAACACAAATGCCTCATTCAGACCATGCAATTATATTATTCTTTCAAAGGCATTACTAAATGTAGTAACTTTCTATTTAAGTTAAGTACTCCATAATACCTCTTCTCTAGTAGCTAGTCAAGTACATAAAATATTAAATGCCTCTTTCTGGCCTAGCATCAGCTAGTCCTAGCCACATAAACAAATTGAAAATATTTTTATTTTTCATGGCTACTAGATTTTTCAAAGTGGTACCAGCTTCATGCAGTCAGCTTTGGGGGCTGTCTAAGAGCAATGCAAATGTGTCTGTTCTCCACATTGCTCCCAGACTTTTATTAACATGAAGATTGAGGGTTCTGAGTATATCCCAAATCTATTTCTCCTCAATGCATTAGCATCAATATCTGGCAGCAGATCAACCCATTAAGGAGACTTTCAACAGCAAAATCATGCTAAGAGTAGAGCAAGCTAAAAAGTATGATCAACATAATTTTTAAAAACTTGCTTATTTTTAAAAGATGACACACTTTCATCTGTTCTAATGTAAGTCATAAAAAGCTCAAGTGCATGTCTGGACTAAAGAGCATTTAGAACTACCAGGGCAAGCATTCTGAATTGAGAGTGAAGATTGATAACATTTAATCAGTGTGATACCTGGAATATTTTTCAGACAAGTTTGCATCATGGAAATACAACCTGTCAAATAGAATTCTGAATACTTAGTGACATGTGTAAATGACTAATAACCAATGTGGAATAGAAAAGCTGCTCTTCAGACAACTCAAATAGTCCCCATCTAATAGGTCAGGGTTTCGGGGTTATTTTGCATGATTCACAAATGATTCTTTCCTTGAAATCAACAAAACCTTATAAATACTGGACTAAAAATCAGAACCACTCCCTGTTTTGATTAATGAAAAATTATAGAAGGAAATGACTTTCATTTTGGGGGATCTTTAAAAAAAGATAAAAGAGAAAAAATAATTTGTTCAAAGATCTAGCTAAGATAAACAGACATTCAGAGTTGAATGAATGAAAAAGTAGATATAAGGAATATTTTCTTAAAGTTAGAAGAGATCTTAAAGATCATTAGTTCATTTGGGGCACATACAACAGGACAAGGGTAGGGATGAATCTTTAAAAAAAGGGAGGGAGCAGGGAAACATTATTCAATGATTTAGCTAAAATAAAAACACAATCAGTCTAACAAATGAGGAATTAGATGGTATAAAGAATATTTATTGTCTTTAGGTTGGAAGAAACCTAAAGATCACTAATTTAATGATTCCCATACATTTTTTATCCTATTGCACAGTATTGTTATGAGGAATCATGACATAATAAAAGAGATCTGAGAGACTTATACTTGTTAAATCCCTTTTTCCTATTCTTATGGATTAGGAAATGAAGGCCTCTTTACTAAATGTTGAGCACAGAATGCAAATCCAAAACATATCAAGAAAGGAATTCCATCTTAGCAAAGGTAGAGCTTTGAATGACAATTCTTGGTCATTTAAACTTTTTCATTACATCACAAAGTCTGCATTATACAGTACTATATTTAGAAGGGTCCACAGACATCATGTAGCCCAACCTCTTCATTTTACAGAAAGAATATCCACATCAAAGAGATGTAAAATGAGATTACCATTACTGTATTTGAAGTGAGGTTCTCTGAACTACAACTCACAGCTCTTTAACAAACTTCCTGTCCAGTTTTCCACTTTTACTTATATTCTCCTTTTTGGGTTTCTCTTTCCTATCTCCAATTTTTAACTTTCTCAGTAGAAGAAAGGAAATTTAGGGGGCAGCTGGGTGGCTCAGTGGATTGAAAGCCAGGCCCAGAGACAGGAGGTCCTGGGTTCAAATCTGAATTCAGACACTTCCTAGTCGTGTGACCCTGGGCAAGTCACTTAACCTCCATTGCCTGGCCCTTACCATTCTTCTGCTTTGGAACCAATACAGAATATTGACTCCAAGATAGAAGGTAAGAGTTATAAAAAAAAATAAGAAATGAAGTTTGCCTTGGGTTCAAAGGCACATATACTTACCATCAAAACAAGTTTCTATCAGAATATTCAATCACATTTCTTTTAATTAGGACATAAATCTTTCAGACACACATCATAGAACATACTCATAGCAGAACCTCTCACTCTCATTTCTTTTTTTTTCTTCCTTTCCCTCCAGTCATAATGCCTTTGCAACCACTCAGTTGCATATTAGGGTAAAAGAAGAAGGGGAAAACCTTGCAAAAGCAATTTTAAACATGATGAACCTGGTACTTCTTTATCTGTCAGTAACTTCAATCCTACTGGGATTAAAACAAATAGAATTAGGCAGTGCCAATCAAAAACCTGAAATTCTGTTCTAAACACTACAGTGTAGATTGATTATTAAGAGCTGAAACCTTTCTTTACTCTTTCCTCTCTTGCCATCAAATTTTCCACAATTTTTTAAAGTGGACTTGAAAACTATAATGCTGAAAAGTGGAGTATTTAACAATGGTTATAAAGTATTGTGAGGGAAAGTGAAGGGAAAAAGGAGGAAGGTAGGATGGATGGGAGAAAGGAGAGAGGAAGGTATTAGAAGGAAAAGGAAGGTAGTGGTCCCCATCCCTGGCAGGGGGAAATTGATCAGAGCCCTTCAGGGGCTCAAATAAATGATCAGAAAGCAACTTCAAGGGTTTTGAATAGCTAGGTTTTATTTAGATTAGGAAAGGGAAAGTCTAGGAAAAACTAGGAGGTAGATAGAAAGGGAAAAAGGCACCAAGAGAGATCAGGGTCTCCAGGGTAGAGAGAGCTCCAGGGTAGAGAATGTTAGCAAGAGCTCAGGGTAAAGAGAGCTCCAGCTTCCAGGGTTGAGAGAGTGAAAAAGGTGACAAACTTTCCCTTTTATACTTTCTCTGACACCTCCCACAAAGGAAGTGGGAGTTGTCAGGGGAAGTTGTAGCAGAGAGAGTCCTGGGAGTTGTAGTCTTTCAGGGCTTACAACAATTTCAAATGACGCATTCCCCACTGTGATCCTTTGGGAGACCAAGCTCCCCAATGGATCATAACAAACATAAATAAATTTATAATTACAATAAATAAAGGGTATGTACATCAATACAAGTGGAGAATGGTAACAATTTTTACAATATAAAGAAATTAAATGGCACTTCTCTTACAAAAATATTCAGGGGGTAGTTCCCTTTTTCACAAAAAAATAGATACATACATAAAACAAATTCATTTAAACAAAACAGACGAATTTAAGAAAACATGAATTTTAAAACAGATAAATTAATTTTTAAACCCCCCCCAAAGTTTAAAATTTTTGCAAATTCAGTTGCTCTCTTAGGCTCCTGGATCAGCATGCATTCTCCATGTGGTCTCCACAGGCATCTCCATTTGGATTCCATGAGGTAGTAAAATTCTTTTCCTAAAACACCTAGAGTCTCCATATGAAATAAAAACACATTCCCCCTGAGGAGGATAGAAAAAAACATTGAAATCACAGAGGGATATATGGCTGAGGCAGGAAGTATATGAATCACTGCCAATGAAATATATCAGAAAAATTAGCACAAAAAGTCAAATAAGTAGTGGATGAAAACTTTTAAATGTTCAATCCTAAATTTTATATGGAAAAAATTCTACATAAGAAAAAAAAGGAAAATCACACTAGGTCTTTGAATAATGTATAATTAAAGCAATCCATGTCCAACATCATGCACTTACCCACTTAGCAGCCAGTACTACAGTCAATAACCATAGTAAAAAAAATTAGGAAAAGGACCAGATTTGTATTTATTGGTCTGATATTACATTGTTTCTTCTTTTCTTCTTTCATCATTTCTTCTCAGGGATATAATATGGAGCCAGAACAGCCAATTGTTAGATACTTGACATATAAATTTCACAAGGAGTATGGTTCAAGGAGTCCTACGTCTTCACATATGTTAAGCATTGCAACCTTGATTCTCATACTAGGTTCAAATCCTTTTTCTTGGCATAGAAGTCTCAGCAATCATAGTAGGATTGGTTGCTCTTTTTGACCTGTGTGCTCTTTCAGCATCATGCAGGTTAGGTACATGCTTTTTCAGCACTGTATTGATGAAATCTGTGCTCCTATGTTGATCCCATTTCATCAAATCAGACATTTCATCGAATCAGACATATGTACTAAGTCCCATAATAGCAAAATACCAATGGCAGTTTCAATAGTCTAAGGCTTTTGGGCAGGCAGTTACAGTTAGAACTAATGTATATGGATATATTAAACCTACACTAATAATAAAAAACTCTTTCAATTTAGATAACATGTGCTTTGTACATGAAATTATAAAAATGGCTAAAATTTCAAAAATATGTCTCCTACAATCAGTGACAATAAGAAAAAATGCATATGTATATTTTAATTCATGTCATGTAAGGAGGGTAGAATATATAGGCTCTTACCCAAGAATTTAGTTGCATTACCTCTTAGATTAGCCATGATCCACAGTGTGAGTGCAAATGAGGTAAAACAATGGTGTATAAAGGCAATAATACATTACAAAAATACAGAAGTTTCACAAAAAGCACAAAATGCAAATCAATTCAAATTGAATACAGTTTAATTATTTAGTATCAACAGAAGGTACTCGTTTTACATGGCTACAATGAATCCATGAGTCCTTCTCCCCAATTTTAATAGACGCTGGTGTAGTCAATAGGACCTGGAAAAGTCCATCATCAGCAGGTTCACTTGACCGAGTGCATTTGAAATTCTTTACATACACACTATTACCTGGGTTTAGATCATGAAATGATAAGTCTATGGGGCCTGCCTGAACAGCAGTTCCTGAATTGTGGAACTCTCGCAATTTAGTTTGTAATTCTTTGATGTACGTGGCAATGGTTGTATCCCCTCCTAACAATGAAGCATAGGCAGGGATAAATTGTTGAGCCTGAATAGGTGGATGTCAGAATAGCATCTCAAATGGTGAGATGTTCAAATCACCTCTGGGTTGGCTTCTGAGATAAAATAGAGCCAGAGGGAGAATTTCAGGGCGTTTTAGATAAGTCTCTGTGCACAATTTGCCAATCATAGTTTTAAGTTCTTTATTCATTGGTTCAACTTGGCCAGAGCCCTGGGGATGATAAGGTGTGTGAAATTTAGGAGTTATCCCCCAAAATGAATAAATTTATGATAAGACTGAAACCATAAAATGGGTTCCTCTATCCAAATCAATCCATGCTGGCAGTCCAAAACAAGGAATAATTTCTTTTAAGAGGACTTTGCCAACAAAAGTCGCTGTGGCCCGAGAAGTAGGAAAGGCTTCAGGCCACCTGGTCAGCTGATCAACTATGACAAAAAGGCAAAATTTATACTGTCCAGCTTTCGGTATAGAGATAAAATCAATTTGTAAATGCTCAAATGGTGTGTAAGCAAGAGGATGTCCACCAAAGGCTTTGCCATAAAAAGAATGTTGATTGAAGGCCTTACATGTAGGGCAAGCTGTATATATTTTGGAGGCAATTGTAGTTATTCTAGGTGTTACCCATACTTTTTTAACAGAGTCTACAATGTCTTGGGTGCTGAAATGACCATGTTTATGAATGGATTGAAAAATTTGGGTGTAGAAATTTCTAGGGACAGGGGTTTGCTCTCTGATGATACCCATACTCCATTAACTTCCTTAGCTTTAAATTTCTTTTTCCATTGTCCCATTTCCTTGTCAGTAAAGGAAAGGGATAGATCCAAATCATCAGTGATTATCAGTGCCAAAATGAGTTCAGGTCCTTCCAAGGCCACTAGCTTTGCTGTGGCATCTGCTGAATCATTTCCCTGGAGACAGGGTCAGTAGCACAATCTCATATGCAGAGCAATGAACAACAGCTATAGCTTCGGGGAGCTGGAGGGCAGAAAGAAGTTCCATAATAAGGTTTCCATTAGCAATACATTTTCCAGCTGATGTCAGGAATCCCCTTTGAAGCCATTGTATGCAGACTGACTCATTGACATATGCCGAATGCATAACGGGATTCTGTGGAAATTGTGGCCCTCTTATCCTTTACTATAATACAGGCATATTTTTAAGCTGTGATTCTGCTCCTTGTGCACTTACATTTGAGGGTAAGGAAGCTGACCACAGAATGGCAAATTCAGTAACTACTGCAGCTCCTGTATAGCACATGCCATCCCTCATAAAGGATGAGCCATCTGGAAATAATATTAATTTGGGGTTGTCCAAAGGGGTGTCTAGTAAATCACTGCAAGGTTTATCAGCAATGGATACCAAAGAAGTACAATCATGTAAAGATTCTCCAGAAGTTGGCAAATCAGGGAGCAAGGTTGCAGGATTAAGAACTCCACAGCGCTTTATTGTGATATTTTCACTGTTCAAGAGGGTTATTTCATATTTTGTAATTCTTTGATCTGTAAATGCCTGTGTCCTATGTCTTAATAACAATGCCTTGACCTCATGTGGGTCATTATGGTCAGAGGGCATCCTAATACTAGGTCAGCAGATTTAGTTACTAATAGAGCTGTTGCAGCTACTCCTCTAAGACATGGTGGTGCTCCTGAAGCTACTGGGTCTGGAGCCCTCCAGCAGCTCCACGAAGATTCCTAGAGGGTTGGACACTTAGAAAGAGGAACCAAGGACTGAGTGAAAATGGGTTACGGGTTAAGGATTAATGGAAAGAGAACATAAGGCGAGAATAAACACACACAGACACAGAAAGTTTTGGCATAAGGTAGACAGACAGCGAGTAAGCTCTGATGGTCAAGAGTTTCCTTGCCAAATGATTTCTTGTCACCTTTATTGGGTTACAACAGTATGGGGGGAAGGGGAGAGTTCAGTGGCTTGATACATTAACATTATGAGGTAATCATCATAAAATGCAAATTGCCAAAACCTGAAACAATAGGTAGAGCTAAGATCTAGAGCAGGGGCAAACAGGATAGCTTGTCTTAAATTAGAAAGAGCTGTCAGGGGTTCTGTTTCCAATTTAAGTGGTTGAGAAACTGAATTTTTTATAAATGCTACAAGAGGTTTTGCGATTTCCCTATAGCAAGGGATCCACTGCTGACAGAATCCTGTTACTCCAAGAATTGCCCTTAGTTGTTTTTATGTGGAAGGAGTGCTTAATTTTTTGGATATTTTCGATACATTTTGGTGAAATAAGACAGGACCCAGCAGTTAAAATGAAACCTAAATATTGGACCTTGGGAGACACCACTGAACTTTGTCTTTTGACACCTTATGGCCTCTCTTATATAGTTCCAAAAGCAGGTGCTTGCTATCTTCCCAACATGCTTCACAGTATACTTTGCCTATTTTTGCCCAAACTAGGAAGCACAAATAATGAGATGATACTTATTAGTCCCAATCAATAATTTTGGCAATTTCATACTATTTTCTTTTCTTTTTTTTTAAACCCTTAACTTCTGTGTATTGGCTTCTTGGTGGAAGAGTGGTAAGGGTGGGCAATGGAGGTCAAGTGACTTGCCCAGGGTCACACAGCGGGGAAGTGTCTGAGGCCAGATTTGAACCTAGGACCTCCCATCTCTAGGTCTGACTCTCAATCCACTAAGCTACCCAGCTGCCCCTCATGCTCTTTTCTTAGAGGTGGTTTCGTTTGAAGGGCAATCAAACAGGATAGACAAAATAAAAATTTCTGGGACATAAGGATACTGGAAAATGAATTAAGAATTCAATTATTTGAATATCATGAACAGTGTAGGAAGTATGGAAGAGAGTAGTCACTATGTATGATCAATATTCATCCATGAAATGGTTATTTAAAAAAAATTCAGTGACTAATAGATATAGCTAGCACCAGGAGTGGGGTCAGGAAGAATTGAATTCAAATCTAGCTTAGTTATTCAATAACTGTGTGATTATGGGCAAGTCATTTACCTCTGTTTCCCTCATTATTCTCATTTGTGAAATGAGCTGGAGAAGGAAGTGGCAAACCATTCCAGTATCTTTACAATTTAAAATGTGATCACTAAGGACTCAGACACAAGCGAACAACAAACAGCAAAAGCATATTTTATAACCTTGAGAAACTGTAACCTTAACACATATACCCTAATTTATAATGTACAGTGATAAAAATTGTAGGAGAGGAAAAGAGTGTTACAATAGGAATGAGACCCACATGACATAGGCTAAATATTGTACTGCAAATCATCTTTAAGGCTATGGAAGAATGGGGCTGATATTTGAGTTCTCCCTAAAATGGAGTTTGGATATGTGGTTAACAAAAAGGAATTTTAAAATATACTTCACATAAAGTTCATGTTCTGTGAATTGGAAGTGCTACCAAAAGAATAAGGAAACATACTCTCAGGGAATTTAAATCTAAAAGAAGAAAGTAATTACAAACTATAAGCATATACTAGCATGCATTCAATGTCATTTCAATTCATCACCAAGTAGGAATAATATAGTTCTAGTTGAATATGTAAGTGCACAAGGGATATAAAGAGTACAAGGGATATAAATGAGATCAGAGCAGGGTAGAAGTAATCGTGGAAGAACCTCAGAGGCAATGAATCTTGTTCTGGTTTTCTAAGGAGTCAGTAGAAATGGATTTGTAGAATATAAGTACCTTGAAGGCTTACAGGGTTTGTTTTATTTGTATGCCAGGTACCTAAGAAAGTACCTGGCCCATAGTATGCATTTAAATGCATGTTGGCAGATTAATAGATTGACTGAAAAGCTCCTCTCAATCAGTCTTAATTGCATAATTATCTACTCATTTAGAGACCAATTTTATGCAACCTGGTCAGCAAAAAGTATAGTAGATTCCATTAAGGGTAGTTCATTATAATCCACATTTATATACTACAAGAAAAATCATGGCTTCTGAAACATGGCTGCATACAGAAATAACTTGAGATAGCCACCATTCCATTGGTAAATAGGAACCTAATTAGTCCACTTTATATGACACAAGATCCCAGAAGAATGTGCAATAAGGGGGTGTGGTGGGAGTGAGGACAATCATTATGTGTAATTCATGTTCATCATTCTATCCAAAAGATAGATATCTTTTCAATGTCTGCTTTCATATGGACCAAATAGGTGGAGAGGTGCTGCTGAATTAAGTGGCTAATTCACTGCTTACTTTTCTGTCATACAATTTAAAGGAACCATCTGTACTGCTGAACAACATTCCATCACAGTGAAAATCAGCACCTATTTAGCCTTCTACCACAGAACCAAAATTTAAAAAAATCACAGAATGTCAGGATTGGATGAAACCTCAGTTATCAACTAGTCTAATCTATTACCAAAAAAATCCTAATATGACAGCACAGGAAGGGTCTTCTTTATTAATTGGGACACTTCCATGATTGGGGACCCACTATATACCAATGCATTCCATTTTTGGATAGCTTTAATGCTTCCTGATCTCATCTATATTTTTCCCATTGCATCTTCCTCCCACCTCAAATACTAGCTGTGTCTTCAAAACAAAATAGAACATAGCTGGTTACTCTTCTAAACACCAGCTTCTAATTAGGTACCTGAAAAAAGCTGCCATGCCCCTGAGTCTTTCTAAGTCAGACAAAATATCTTCGTTTTTTTCCTTCTACCAATAATCAAATATCATTACTCTTCACTCTTTTGCTTATATGCTTATGGATGTTCTATACTTTATCAATTTTTTTCTTAAAATTTTTAATACCTTTTCTTTTTATAGCATCATTACTTCCAGATATTCACTACTATTCTTCCTCCCTATCCCACAAATGAGCCTTGCTTTGGAAAGAGAGAAAGAGACAGAGGAAAAAGAGAGAGTAAGAAGACTACACAAAGTTAACCAGCACATTAACCACATTTGACATAATGTTTATTTCTGGTCCTCTACCAGTCAAACAAAAAAGAAGAGGTGTGTTTCCACAGTTCTTATAATTGTGCATTTTTTTCCTTGTCATGCTTAAATTACTCTATATTTTCATAAAGTCTTTTCATGTTTGTTTAAATTAGCCATATTTTTCATGACATGAATAGCAACGATATTATATTATTCATTTTACCACCATTTTTATTCTTATTCATGGCAGCCATTCCTTTATAGTGAAGCTCACTATCACACTTATTTTTAGTCATGTCATGCTATTTACAAATATTAAACCTGCAACCCCTCCCAGATCTTTATTCAGACAAACTGCTATCTAACCATGCCTCCTACATCATTTGCTCTAGCCCAAAGGTAATATTTGACTACTTTGTATCGATTTCTACTAAATGTCATCTTATTAACTACATTTAATTTTCTACTCCTGAAAAGTCTTTGTGGATTCTGACTCTGTAATCCAAAATTCTAAATTATTTGAACTTATTTGGGGCAAATGGAAATTTGATTAAATACAATCTATTTATATGTACATACATTATTAAAGTGTTAAACAAGAGAGGGCCAAATGTATATTTCTTAGTAAATCCAGTGGAAGCATACCTCCAGATTGACCTGACACCTGCTCCTTTGTGACTGGTGATAAATGTTCCCCTACCTCCTCTGGCACAGAACTGCATATTGGAAATAGAGTTGTATGTGTTTTGAAAAACTGTATGCTAGGGACTACATCCCCCACCATTCTTTACTTTCCTAGGGTTCCCTTCTTTTTATATCCTGGCATGAGATTGGTCAATAAATAGACAAATCCCATGCTAGGAGGGGATTTTGAGCTGGCTTTTGATTGGGCTTGGGTCTGGAGCTTAGAAACAGTGCAGGAGGTTGCCAGAGCTCAGGCTTTTTTCCTGGGCTAGTACCCCTGTCCCTTCTTTCTTTCTTTCTCTCTTTCTTTCTCTCTTTCTNCCCTCCTCTTTCCTCTTTCTCCCTCTTCTTCCACCTGCTCCTCCTGTTCAGATCCCCTGCTGAGATCTCTTGCTTTTTCAGACCCCTCACTGCCGAGCTCTTTTTTCCTGCCAGCTTTTCTGGCTGCCCTCCCCACTTTTTTTCTCTCCTCCAGTCTAGCTCCTACCTCTGATCAGGCCCCCCACCCTTTTCTGCAAGCTCTTCTCAGAGCCCCGCTCCTACCATTTTCATCCTCCTTTCTCCAACAGCTTTCCCCCTCTATGCTTCAACTGCCACCCTCCCCACTCACCTGCTGCCTGTCCTTCATACTTCCTAGATCCAGATTTTCCCCATGCTCTCCATCTTTCTGTTTTTCCCCATGCCTACCACCCACTCCTGCTTCTTGCTTGTTATATCCCACTTTCACTTCCCTTCTATCCTGCTTTCACTTCCCTTCCCCCCCCCCCCGCACAGATAGGGAGGGAGCTTCATTGCTACTATTTCTCTCTTCCTTGCTCTTGTGAGGGTGAAGAAGAGAAGAAGGTAGAAATGGATGGATGGATGGGAAAAAGGAGAGAAGAGAAAGGAAAGGAAAGGAAGGTAGTGGTCCCCACCAAGAGAGAGAGTTCACAGAAGGGAGCATCAGCCTTTCTCTGACACCTCCCACAAAGGAAGTGGGAGGTGTCAGGGGAAGTTGTAGCAGGGAGACTATGTCTCTTAGGGTTTAGAGTAATTTTAAATGACACACTCTCTCTCCCTGTCTTTCCCCCTTACTGAGCCTCTCCACCTGGTGGGGCTTGGCCTTGGCCCCAATCACCTCCCCAGATTTCTTCCTTCCTGGGGCAACACTTGCTGACCACCCGCACTCATCTTCTGATGCACCATGGGTGCTACTTGTGCTCAGCCCCAGCAGAGCCATCCCCAGCCTTGGTCCCTTAGCTACTCCTGCCTACACCAGCCTAAGGTAAAAATATAACTCCTTTACCCTACCACCTAGCTTAGTGTCCATTGCTACTGTCCTGGTTTCTGGCCACAGCCAACCCCTCTCCCACCCACATGATTTTTTTCTTCTAAAACTCTCCCCCATCCCGTCATGCCACTTAAATTTCTATTTTCCTGCCCAATACCATTCCTAGTCTCCTGCCTGGGGGGGATTTACACCTGCCAACTTAGTAGGCACAGGAGAGTCTCCTGCTTTTAGTTTTGCTATTTAGCTACAACTGAGGAGACATAATGTTGCAAAATATGTATGCAACTTTAACAGAAAACCTTTTGTCCCCACTGGTTTTTCTACAATTAGAGAACCTTCAGAGTTCCGACTGGCTTTTTCTTTTGATAATCCTAAGAGGTTTTCTTTTCATTAGCCTCAACATTAAGCAACAAAAGGTAGCCTGCTTCAAATGGATGATTTAAAAAATGCTTGCCTGGTCTCTCTCCAGATGCAAAAGGAAGTTCTCTCCCCATCTATACCTCACATGGAATTTATTCTCTCTTGTCTTGTACAACTCCTGGCCACCCTGCCTTCTGTTACACCCTCCCCTGCTCCTTGTACCAGCCCCTAGCCCTGCCCATCCCCGGACCCAGCTCCTCCCCCTCCTACTTTCCAAACCTTTTCTCCACCTCTCCCCTTAGCTTCTCTGTATCAACACAGACATCCAGCCAACCAATTCAGTTGAAGGCTTTTTCCTCTTAAGGGAAGTGCCCACCCTAAAAAGGAATGGGGACACGATGACCTTAAGGCACCACACACCTTTTACTCTACAAGATATTAAGAAATTCAAGCAAAATATTCCTTCTTTTGAGGATGAGCCTATTGTAGTTATTAAGACCATGGACAATATATTTCGTACATATGGTCCTGCATACCAGGATGAACAAAACTTGCTCCAAGCCTTTTTGACAGAACAGGAGAAAAGTACAATTATTTCTATTGTTAATAAAGCCTGGGGAAGGAATGTGGTTCATTGTCCAGAGCATGACCCAAAATGGGATATAAATGATGAGAATATTTACAACTATTCTGTGCTAGAGAATCATTGCTAAAGGCAATGAGGGATTGCTCTAATAGGGCAGGTGTATGGACCATGTTAGAGAACCTTAATCAATCAGATGAAACACCCTCACAACTTATGGATAGACTAATTGAGCTGGGAGAATGGTACATAGACCTTGACCTTGCTAAAGAGAGAAATGTAAGGCAAATGAGAAGACAGTTTGTAAACAATTGTTGCAAAATGGATTATTTTAAGACAAAGTGCCCAAATTAGCCTAATGGACCTTGAGGAATTAAGGAGGGTTGCAGTTTACATATCAAAAGGCCATGAACAGAAAAATGTTGAGACCAATGACTTGTTAGAAGCATTGAGGAAGGAACTATAATCTTTAACTGAAAGACTTGATAAAGAAGAAAAAGAGAAAGAAGGTCAAGCAGTGGCCCTTGCCCCTTTACAGGAATCCAAATGACAATCACTTTTATGCCACTTCTTTGCAAAAAAAGGGTCATATAACAATGAACTATAGCAGTGATTCCCAAAGTGGGTGCCACTGCCCCCTGTGGGTGCTGCAGCAATCCATGGGGGCAGTGATGGCCACAAGTACATTTATCTTTCCTATTAATTGCTATTAAAATTTTTAAAAAATTAATTTCCAGGGGGATAAGTAATATTTTTTTCTGGAAAGGGGGCGGAAGGCCAAAAAAGTTTGGGAACCAGTGAAATATAGGAACTGGAAACAAGCAATTAGAAACAATAGCTTCAGAAATTATAACTTCAGAAATTACAACTTTCTAAATAATAATTATAGAAATAATAACACTTATGGAAATAATACTCCACATCCAACTTCAAATCAGGCAGACAATAACTCACACCAAAATAACCAGCAACAATATAACCAAACTGGAGCTCATCCACAATATACTCAGAGTGAGACTGCCCCTCAGCACAAGAAAATCCACCAAACACAACAAATACTCAAAGATCTTTATGAAGGTGTGAAGGGGGGTTAATGGCACTGGAATCAGAAAGTGCAACTTTTGATTTCCCAGACCCTGATGTCTTAATGCCAGAAATTGAAAAGGAACATTTTCCCTTCCAACAAAATATTGTGTGTACATACAAGAGTTTATTAAAGCCTATCATTGAAAAGATTCTCTTAGGCAGTTAAGCACTGGCTAAAAAGCATAACGAAATATCGAAACCACTAGAAAATATTCATTTGGATCATTATTAAAGTTAACTCAACTTTACAAATATGTGTTTTTCTTAAGTAGCGAAAGCAGCTCAAAATGACTTACAATATTTAGAGCCTTACAACAAATACAGTATTTGTATTTTGAAAATAGACACTACATTGTGTTTGATGTAAATTTTTTGAAGGGAAAATTTGTGTCTCCATATTTAAACTGTTTGTGTTGCTTAATCTATATCTATATCTATATCTATATCTATCTATCTATCTATCTATATATATTGCTGTTACTCTATGTCATTTTTAGTTATTGTAAATTTGCTATTGTGTGTATATATATACACACAATAGCAAAATTACACAAAAATTATACAGAATATATATGTACATATATATTCTGTTGCACTGTCTTTATTTATACCATCCTATCCTTGACCCTGAGAAAATACCTTTGTCAAAGTCCATAAACTAGTAGAACAAAACCTGTATTAGTAACCTTTAGATAATTTGATAGTTTGGGGGTCTTTTTGGGTGAATTTTGAGAATTTTGTGCTTTCTTTTAATGTTTATTGCCTATTGTACTACTGTATTGCAAAACTGTTACTTTGTGAAAATCATTTGCACTCACACTGTGGATCATGTCTAATTCAAAAAAGAAATGGATCTCATTTTTTGGGTGCAGGACCTATGTATTCTACCACTCCTTGACTGAAGCAGTTTGTCACTGATTGTGAGACATATATTTTTGATTTTTAAAACATTTTTAAATATTGTTTTTCCTTTCATGTGCAATATAGTATTTTTAATTTCTTTCCTTTTTCCCATTTTTTATATTTGAAACACATGCCATCAATATTAAAAGATTTTTTTTCACAATTGTAAAGTTTAGACTGTCCATTAGCCCTAAATGTATATGCATGCCCAATAGCTTTAGACTTTGGAAACTGCCACTGGTTGTTTAAATATTATGGGTCTTTGCTTCATTAATGTGTCTGATTCCAGGAAAAGGGATTAAAAAAGTAGCACCGACTTCACCTGCACAGTGCCAAGGAAGCACAGATTTAACATGAATAGTGCCAAATGAACACACAGGTCAAAGAGACAAAATAATCCTGGTATGATTGATGAGATTCTGCACCAATACAGAAGGACTTGAACCTTCTATAAGACTCAAAGTTGCAGCTTTTGACATATGTTAGATGTAGGACTCCTTTTATTACACTCCTTGTAAAACACTTTCTATCATGTACCTGACATTGGCTTTTGTGGCTCCCCTATCCCTGAGAGACAAGGAAAGATCAGAGCAGGGAATATGTCCCCTTTGCTTTGAAAATCTAGTCCCTTTTCTGTCTTTCATACCATGGCAATTTACTGTAGTCCTGGCAGCTGAGTGGGTAAGTGCATGATTGCTAATACAGGCTTATTGGACATAAATCACTTTGATTGGACCCTGATCCAAGGACCTGTTATGATTTTATTTTTCCTTACTTAGGATTTTTACATATTAGATTTGGATTTGGATATTTTATATTTTATCCAGTAGTTACTTTTTTCTCTTTTATTTGGCTTTTTGTCATGTTTCTGATATTTTTCTTTGGCATTGATTCATATACCTCATACCTCAGCTATGTATCCCTGTGTGATTTCTATATTTCTCTATATCCTCCTCAGGGGGGAATGTGTTATTATCTTATAATGAAAAGTTTACGTTCTTTTAAAAGTAATTTTAGGGTAAGAAAGTTGCTATCTCCCAGAATCTAGAAAGTAAACTCCTTGCAGAAGATGCCATAAAGATGCCTGCAGAGACCTCACTCTCCAAGAGATCCTGAGCAAACTTTTGGATGTGCTGAATTGAACTTTGGGGGGTTGAATGCATTTGTTTTGTATGTACATTGTTGTGCCAAAGGTGTGACTGCCCCCTAATTGGTTTTGTTCTTTTTTTCTTTTGCTTCCTTATTATCCCCAGATTGTTGTATTTTCCCCTTAAGAAACTGTATGTATCTTTAGTTGAAGTTATAAGTTGGATTGTGTTTGCAGGATCCACTGGGGAGACTGGTCTCCTAATAGATCCCAGGGGGGTATGCATGTTTTTAAAAACTGTATGCTGGGGACTATATCCCCCAGCATTCTCTACTCTCCCAGAGTTCCCTTCTTTTCACAACCTGGAGTGGGATTGATCTATAAATGGACCCTTCCCACACTGGAAGGGGCTCTTGATTGGTCTTGGGTCTGGAGCTTAAAGGGAGTACAGGAGGTTGTTGGAGCTTGAACTTTTTTCCTGGGCTAATACCCCTGTTATCTTTTTTTTTCTTTTTACAGTTGCCAGTTAGCAGTTTTTACACTCAGTGTCAGCAAAGTCAGAGGACTTGCAATCAAACATACCTTGAAAGAGTGAGATGATGGCTTCATTTTGGGGTGGGGGTAAGGGAGGGGAATGACTAATTAAGGAATTTATTTTACTTGACTATATACGTTTGTAAAAAATTGTTTTTCTTGTTTTTTCAATGTATATATAGAAGGTAAAAGGAGAGGAAATAGATTTAGAGGTAAAAATACAATAAAATTGATTTTAAAAGTAATTTATCAAAATCTGTATCAGTAACATATTTTTGATCTATCCATTTAGCATCCTAGTCAAAAATAATTTTTATCTGATATGACCTGTTCTGACTTTAATGAATTTTACTTTCCCACCATGTGACCAAAATCCTTTCCTAGATATTCATTAATAATCAATTTAATAATGTCTTTTATAATTTTGCTAGGAATTGAATTCAACATTACAGGCTTTATGTTTTCAGATTCCATTATCCTCCATCTTAAGGCATAGAAAACCACTTCCCTTCTCAAGTCCTCTGGTACCTATTCAGACCTCTCCAGTCTTTCAAATATCATTCAGGGTAAAAAGTGGCCCAACAATCATTTTTGCCAGTTTTTTTCAGCATCAGAATACAGTTCATATGGCCTAGGCAATTTGAATTTATAAAGTGCATTTAGATGCAGGTAAATGACCTACTGGATAGAATGCTGAACCTAGAGTCAGTAAGACCTGAATTCAAATCCAGTCTCAGTTCATGGGAGTTACCCTGGGCAACATATTCTATGTGCCTCAGTTTTCTCATCTGCAAGATGGGGATAATAATAACATCTACTTCCAAGGGATGTTGTTAGGGTTAAATTATCTAATACTTGCAAGAACTGAAGATATAATTCTTTGATAATACTTTGCTATTCTTAAAGTACCGTATAAGTGGAAGCTATTATTATTTTCAATATTGTTGTTGCTGTTATGTCTTCTTGCCTCTCATAATAAATTTGATAACAGAAATTTCTATTTTATTCCTTCCAATTTGAAAGTCATTCTCAGAGAAAACAGAAAACAAATCAGTGGTGAGCAGTTACAGGAGCATTCTTCTTCCTGAAGCTATCCATCTCATGGATTCTTTTGCATATCTTTTGTCTTTAAGGACATAAGGATTTACATGGATGTTTCTTTTAACACTATTCTTTCTCTATTCACATTTGACTTTCCTGATCTATATCTTATCTCCCCAAATCTTGCATGACATGATAATTAGAATTTGTTACATCCCTATGACCACAAAATCCTAATATCCCTTTGAACAAAATTTCCTTTCCATCTGACTTTCAATATGCCTCATTACTCTTTTTATTAACACTAGAGCCTATTGTTCCTTGTTCGTTTATTTCTTTCTATTCTCCAGTTTCACAACCCCTATTATGATATCACTTTCCTCACTTCATTATTGTCCCTCTATTTAATCAACTAAAAGAAAGGCTGTTTTTGATACTTGACTACTCCTTTGCATTCTCTTTCTGCCCTTTAAACTTCCCTTACACCAGTATTCAGACACATAAAATCTCTACCACTTATCTTTTTTGCATTTACTCTGAAATTTCTGAAGGTCTTCAGTGTAAAAGTATATTTTATTTGATTTGGCCTATCATATTTCTTTTTTTTCAAACCCTTAACTTCTGTTCATTGGCTCATAGGTGGAAGAGTGGTAAGGGTGGACAATGGGGGTCAAATGACTTGCCCAGGGTCACACAGCTGGGAAGTGTCTGAGGCCAGATTTGAACCTAGGACCTCCCATCTCTAGGGCTGACTCTCAGTCCACTGAGCTACCCAGCTGCCCCTGGCCTATCATATTTCTACCAGTGTAATTATAAAAGTTTTCCACTCTCCTCATTCCTCAATAGCATCTTCACTGCTACCTGCCCACCCTTCACCAGGTACTTAGGACTGATACTTTCCATGAAAAATCTCCTTAGCATTCTTGGCTTCAAAACTTTGCTGCATGTCTCTTTGTCTCTCTTTATCTGTCTGTCTCTCTCTCATTGCACTTCTGCCTGCCAAAAGTAAACACTACCTGTTAGTTGTTTCTAGATTTGATCCCATTCTTAAACCTCCATGAACCTGTCCAACTGATTCTTCCTTCTCTCCTCATTAATATCTTTCTATCAACTGGCCATTTGCCATGCTTATGTCTGCTGCATCCTTAAGATAAACAAATGAATGAACAATACAATAACAAAACCCTTTATCTGATTCTGCCGTCTACTGAAATTCTTATCCTTTATCTTTTCTAAATTATTTCTTTAATAATATGGATTTTGGTAGGAATTAAAGTCAAGAAATTTGGCTTATAGTTTCCAGATTTTATTCTCTGTATTTTCTTAAAATAAATAACTGAAATTTTTGTCTAAGGTCCCAGAAAGAGTAATATGTGACAACTATCTGCTACAGTAAACAGAATGAACTTGGAGTCAAATCCCAACTCAGACATTTAGCTTTGTGACCTTTTGCAAGTCACTTAACTTCTGATTTCCTCAGTTTTCTTGTCTATAAATGGGGATAATAACACCACGTATCTTGCAGTGTTTTGAGTATCATAGGAGGTAATATCTTTAAAAATGATTAGCAAAATGTGACATACATAATAGGTGTGATATAAATGCTTATTCTTGGTTTTCTTCCTCACTATCTATCCCCTTACTCCTTGGCTCCTAACCCTTCCAGACTACCAATACAAAGTGTTCAAAAGTTGTCTTGATAAATTTAGTGTAAAATCCTATAGACTTTTTTCAAGATTATTTCCAGGTACATTCCAGGAACCAAAGCAGCATCTGAGGACCAGTACATATCAACAATATTGGGGAATCAGCTCATTACTTGACTGTGGGAGAACAAACTATTAGTACCACATTGGCAAAACTATGGCACACATGACAGAGGGAATTGCTCCCCTCCCCTTCTCCATGTGTGTCTGAGGACATTTCTCACATCACATGCCCCTCTACCCATCAACCTAATGGGAATACTTCCTCCCTCCCAGAGTTGTTGCTGAGAAAATGATGAGAATCATAGCAATGTAAAAGGAAAAATGAGATTAGAACCCTAGTTCTCTTACTATTGTCTTCATTTCCTTTCTTCAAAAGAAAAGTTTTAATATGTGATTGATATCAATTTGAGAAGAGAAGGGAAGATGATTTACTTATCTGGAAAGTGATAAGGACCAGAAAGTGAGCTGAAAAGCAACATTGTATGATGCAGGTATTTCTGAAAGGACCAGTGACATGGAAATCTGCCTTCTTGTTCTGTGAATTGCTCAAGCAAATTGGTTTTCCTTAGTTATATATTTTCTTGGAAGATTTTTATAAGAATGTGCCATCTCTTTTCCACCAATATTATGTGTATCAGTGGAAGAAAGTAACTCAGATTTATTTATAGATTGTGATATAATTAATTATTTTTAAATTTGATTTAATATATGAGTATCTACAGTGTCATTTATTTGGCTGCATTATTATATAAACAGTCATATTTAATATCTAAACTTGTCATTATTCTAAGTGGGTTGTTTGTAAAACAGAATTTTTTTGGTGAATGTTCAAGAAATATAATGATGAATAGGGAGGAATACATTCTGGATCATTCCTAGGATTCTGTGAGTTTGACTATGTAACTACATAATGATTTTTCTCTAGAAATATGGAGGTGTTCAAATTGTAGTGAGTGAACTGGTCTAGACAGTGAGTAGGAATTGTGGCATTTAAAATTATTGTAAGCCTTGGGAGACTACATCTTCCAGGACTCTCTGCTACAACTTCCCCCGACACTTTGTGGGAAATGGCTGAGAAACTATAAAAGAGAAAGTTTGGAACCTTTTCAGGCCCTCGCTACCCTGGAGTCTCTGCTCTCTGGAGCCTGGAGCCTGGCTGACTCTCTCTGATCCTGGAGCCTGGCTGACTCTCTCTGATCCTGGACTCTCTCTACCCGGGGAGACCCTTTCTCCCTACCCAATCTTTCCATTTTCTGAATCTAAACAAAACCTAGCTATTCTAAACCCTAAGTTGCTCTCTGACCTTTTATTTGAGCCCTGAAAGGCTCTGGTCAATTTCTTCCTGCCAGGGCTGGGGACCAGCTACCTTCCTTTTCCTTCCTCTACCTTGCTCTCTCCTTTCTCCCATCCAACCTTCCTCCATCCATCCTCCTACCTTCCTTTCAACCTTCCCTTCACCCCCTCACATTTATTTGGTGACCTCATCGGACCCTGAATCTACCTACCTTCCTGCCTTACTGCCTAACTGGTAAGTAAAGTTTTCCCGCCCAAACCAGCCTAGCAAGGGTCCCTTCCCCTACTAAACCTTTGCTGGGCTCCTACTAAGCCCATTTACATTCCATATAAAACCATGATATCCTACATTGTGGGTGGATAATCCACATACTTATACATACATTTCCATAATTGTGGCTCTCAAATGTGGTTATGGTCTTCAAAATATGTTATACATAAGTCTAAATGTAAAGTTGTTTCCATTGTTTTATCAAATGACAGGCCAATTTGAGATAGGGTATGCATTACAACATTCACTGTCATCCTAGGTCAGGAAGGTGTGTGAGAAAGAGTAGAATCCAGATCAAATGAGTTATGCAAACACACAAAGGAACAATTTCTTGAGTGGCAAGGCTAATGCTCAAGATACAGGATGAGTTAATTTGGGAAACAAAAGCTTCTACTCAAAATACATTTCAAAAATCAGAACTATAATGCCAAGTCATCTAGATTACTAATAATTATAACATGAATACTTCAGATTTATGGAGTGCTTTATGCTTTGCAAGGTCCAGGGAATACATTATTTCAATTGTTATATCATGTGTCAACTGATTACAAACACTGATGGTGAAAGAATATAGACTCATTATTTCAGTCCCTGAAAATTTCCTTATTCTGGTGAGTTGAAGATTACAATGCAACATCAAAGTTTAAAATTCCATTTAAATATTTGCTTCAGAAGCACATATAATAAAGTTGGAATAACTTGAAAATTAGCATGACTTTTTTATAGCAAATATAACGTAAATGATAAAAATGTGAAATATTTTAATAATTTCAGTTACATAAAACTGAAAACTATTGCAAAACAAAGCAAAGCCATTGTAGTTAGATTTAGAAAAGAAGAAAAAAAAGTTTGTATTGAAGTTCTATATCCAAGATTCATAGGGAATTGGTGAAAACTATATGTATACTTATATATAAACTTCAATAGCATGTATAATCCATGTGTGTTTACATATATACACACACTTTGATTAAAATTGCACTGACTTTTTGTATACCAGATATATATTTAGTATAACTTAAATCGATATAGCACACCTTACATATGTATTAGCCATTCACCAATAGATAAGTGCTCAGATGACATGAATCTGTAAATTTCAAACAACTACATAGAAAAAAAGGCCCAAATAACTAATAAAAAGGGAAAACAGTCAAGTTAAAACTATTCTGAGATTCTACTTTACCACTGGATTGACAAAGATGACAAAACATGAAAATTACATTTCTTATAGGCAATGAAGGAGGTTAGCTTCATTAATGCAATGTTGGACCTTCGAATGAGTCTAACTATTCAGGAAAACAATTTGGAATTCTGTTCAGTAGATCACTAAACTCTGTAAACTCTCACCCAGATAGACATCCATAAGTTTTATGCTTACAAAGGAGCCAAAGTCAGAGCAAGAATTTATAGGAACAGAAATATTTAATGTTGCACATTTTGTGGTGGAAACAACTCATTAGCTTCTTAAATGAGGAATGGCTGAACAAAATTTGGTATGTGAATGTGATGGAATGTTGAATCATAGGAAATTAGGGAAAGGACAGTTTCATTTGTCATTAAATGATATAAACTAAAATGAGTATGAGTAAAAAACATATTACACAATGTCTAAAATGATGTAAAAGAAAACTTTGAAAGATTTAATTGATGCTATCTAAGCATTGAGCAAAATTGACTTTAGAAGACAGATGATGCCTTTTGGCAGAGTGGGAGAGTCAGAGATGGACCAGTGGTTCAGAAAGAAGTATACTTTTGCATACATTGCTAATGTATTGATCTCCACCCCCACCCCTTGACCATACTTATTTTTTACTGATTATGAGGGGAATGGGTAATGTTGAGTTAGTGGATAATAGCATAGGAAGAAAAAAGTTAACAAACTTAAAAAAAAAAGTAATAAATATGTAAAGAGATCTCAAAGAAATTCAGATGACAAACAGAAGTGGCAATTTTTTACTATTTTGTTTAAAATGGTATAGTTTAAAAAAGCATATTGTATCTACCAGGAGTCCTCAGGTCTGTATGAATCCTATTTTCATTCTTTTTATAGAAAAAAGTATTTACAATGATTATGTCTATTAAAAAACTTTAAAATAAAATAATAAAAGATCATAAAATGTAAAAAATTTTTAAAAGATCCATTTATATTAATGGAAGTATAAGATATATGAATAAAGATTTGGAAGTCATCAGCATCTAAGTGATTAAAGCTATGAAATGAATGAATTACATATGAGAGAGAATATTGAGACAGAAAGCTAAGACTTAAGCTGTGAGAAATATCCTCATTTTAGATGAAATAGGAAGATGTTGGCAAAATAAATGGAAAAAGAAGAGTCATATTTGAGAAATAACTAAGATATTTTATCATTATTGAAATTAAGTGAGGAAATAGTTTCAAGAAGGAGAAATTAAACAGTGTCTAGGAGAATGAGAAAAATTAAGTAAGTATTTGACTTAACTATGAAGAATTATTGGGAATCTTTGAGATAATGACTTCCCAATAAGAGTAGAGACAGTAGGTGGTAAAGCATATTATAGAAACTGATGGAGAAAAGCTTTTTTTCAGTGAAACTCAGGAACAACATGGAATTCAAGGCCTTCTACTCATAAGGTCATAGACTGAGTGATGCAAGGGATCTCAGATTTCAGTTAGGGAACCTTCTCTAGTTTTGTTATTTTTACAAATTAGAAGAGTGAAAAATAGAGAAAACTAGGCATCTTTCCTAAGCTCACACTCATTAATAGAGCTAGGATTCAAATCTAGTTCATTTTATTTCAAATATGTAATTCTGTACCATGTACCATGCTCTATTCTTTTCACAAAATTCCCCTTTGCAACCTCCAAAAAATTTCTCTAGCCTCCATTTTAAGGCCTCTAGTATTGTGAAACCAACTTTCTTCAGAAGTAATTCATTTTGCCTATTTTAGAAAGTGGAAATTTATAGGAAGTTAATTTTTTAACGAACCTGGATGTGACATCTAGAGGACACAGCGGATAGAGGAGTGGACACGGAATCAGGGAAACTCTAATCAAAAGCTACCCTTTGACACTATCTGTAAGACTCTGGAAAAGTAATTTAGCTTCCACTCTCTTTTGGGTCCAACTAGAACAAGTCTGAATTCTGATTCCTAAGACAGTCTTCAAATGTTTAGACACAAATAGAAATTTATCATCTCACTACTCAAAATCAACACCAAGTCTTCATATAAAAATATGGCATTGAAAAGAAGGAAAGAAATTAGGTATTATGAAGAGGAAATAATGATAAGCAAAATTTTGATTCTTTTAAAAGATAAAGAACTGACAATGAAATATATACTCTCTCAAGACCTCATTGATATAAGAGCAAAAAATGGGCCTTAAACTCCCCCTGTATCTTCCATAATTTAATCCCAAATATTTTTAATAGAAGACAAAATTGAAGCTTATAATTGAGATATAATTTATCAAGATCACACAGGAAATAAAAAGTGTAAGTGGAATTAGGAGTCAGATCATCCATCTTCCTTCATAGCCTATGCTCCATTCACCATATCACCATAATTCTTGAATCTAAGAGGAGGATTTATCTTTAGAGGTAAAAAAAACAATACCTGTTCTGAGGTCATAGAGACAGATGAAAGTTAGAATTGTAAAGTATAGAGAGATTGAGCCAAAGAAAAATATGAGTAACCAATTCATTTATTCTTTCTATGGAGGTATGAATCATCTACTGGGTGAGGTGAAATTGAGACACAAAAACTGGGTCTGATATACCTGATATAAATTTATTCTAAAGTCATTAGAGTAGAATAAAGAAATTGTTTTAAGAGGAGAAAGAAAAAAATAGAAGTAACCCAATGCAGACAGCATAGATTATAGCAATTTTTTAAAGGAGATAGGTAGGAACTGTTATGCTTGAAAAAACTTTCTAATAGCTCGATAACATGAGAATTTGACCAAGCTGCTTAGGATAGGTGATTTAACTACTGATTTCTTTTTATTAGTAGAGCACTAGTTATAGGAAGCAATGTAGAATGATTGAATTAATAAAGGCATATTCTCTTGGCTTTTATAAGTCAAAAGATAAGCCATTCAGAAGTCAACCTTCAACATCTGTTTCCTGAAAACAGTCAGCACACGGATGATGGATATTCAATCCATCTTGATCATTGATGACAAAAAGCCATAAAAACTATTCTCCTTCCAGCTGGGTTCAGATGGAAACATGAGGCAGAAAACATCTGCAGAAAACTAAGCCATGAAGAAGCCAGGAAATCTAATCTACTCCCCATGTCGGAACCAATGAAAGCACAGCTGTATCCAGAAAGTAACCATAGAAATGAGATAGCTGTATTATTATCTCACCGAGACTTTATCTGTTTGTTAGTTTATTTATGAATTGGGCATCAAAGACTAAGAAAAAGCAAGGATTAAATAACTCAAAAGTGGAATTATGTTTTAAATTTATACAACAGAGCCAAATACAAAAGTTCCAATGATATCATTCATTTTCCATATCTATTAGTGCATAAAAATATATGTGAATTATGTTTAGTAAGATGTCTTTCCAAAACAAAGGGAAATGGGAATAGAACTTGCCTTTTTTTCTTTCTTTCTGATTTACAGCAGGGCAGGAATTAAAAAGAGAAGGAATATGAAACTTTTCCAAGTACAAGTAGAAGAATTCAGTTGGGAAAGAAATTTATCAGATCAATGTAACAAAGTATCAGTATGGAATTTCTCATGAAGTAAAATTATCTTCTAAATAACTATAATGAAAAAGGAAGGATAGAGGAATATACATGGACAGAATCAGGGAAACTAATTCAAAGTGAGGATTATTATCATGGTAAAGTTACTTACAGAGAATCACATTTTATGTCTCCAAAGACTGTCAGATGATCCTCCAATCCCTTGATATTTCAGTCCTCTCCAAGGCCATTTCCCATATGCTAGCTACTTTCTCCCTTTTCTCTATCAGGACCTGTGAATTAATTCAATTTTACATTGTCTTCTATTCTCAAATCTTTATCTTACTATCACTTATTGCCCTCTCAAGCCTTAGTCTTGGATCATTCCCACAACTCACTACCTTCACTCCTACACACATGCTGCTGAATGAAGGTGGAGAAAATCAAGTAAAATTTCTGAGTAGGTCTACTACAAACTTGTAATATACAGCCTTATTTGGACTCTCACTGATTCTAAGCAATCCTGCTATCCCTCCCTTCTCATTTTACTTTCCCATTATCATAGTGCCTATTTCAAACATTTTCATATATCCTTGAGTCTCCTATGACTCTTCTTTCTCCCACATTCTCAATAAAGATAATTGCCCCATATTTTATAGAAAAATAATTGATGTCATCTACTCTAAGATTACCCCTTCTCCCCTCTTTGTCATTTCTTAATAACTCAGATGCCTTCTACCACTCCTCCTCTCCTTTACCTTGGTCTCACTTGATGAAGTAACTATACTCCTTACAAAAGCTAAACCCTTTACTTAATTAAACAATCTACTCCAAACCTTTCTCCTCTAATATATTTTCCCCATTCTAGAACTTATTTTTCATCTCTCCCTATATCCCTACTACCTATAAACATGTATACTTCTCCCTTCTGGAAAAAAAAACAGCAAAAACCATGCTTTATTTATCCCTGCATTTTCACTATGCTACATATTTTTTTTCCTTTATGGCTAAAATCCTTGAAATGGCCATCGACAATATTTGCCTCCACTTTCTATATTCCCATTCTCTTCCTCATCCCTTGTAATCTAATTTCCAACCTTATCATTTCACTTGAAGTACTCTGTCCAAATTCATTATTGATATCTTAGTTGCCAAATCCAATGCCCCTTTTTAATCCTTATTCTCATTGGGCTTTTTAAACTGTTTGACACTGTCGATCATTCTCTCCTCCTTGATATTCTTTTTTCTAGGTTTTCAGGACAACATACTCTCCTGGTGCTCTTCCTATATATCTGACTATGCATTCTCTGTCTCCTTAGCTGGATCTTCATCTAGATTATGTCCTCTAACTGCAGGTGTCCCTCAAGATTCTTTCCTCAACCCTCTTTTCTTCTTCCTATACATTACAGTAATTGGTGATTTCATCCTTATGCTGATAATATCCAGATCTACCTTTTCTGACCCAATCTCTCTCCTAGCCTCCAGTCTCACAACTCCAACTGCCTTTCACACATCTTGAAAAAGTTAACAAATAGACATCTTAAACTCAATATATCCAAAACAGAATACATTATCTTTTCCCCTAAACCCTCCTCACCATCTTCCCTATTATTATTTTTTATTGATTAATTAAGAACATTTTTTCATGATTACATGATTCATGTTCTTTCCCTCCCCTCCTTCCAATCCCCTCCCATAGCCAACACATAATCCCACTGGGTTTTACATGTGTCATTGATCAAGACCTATTTCCATATCATTGATATTTGCACTAGAGTGATCACTTAGAATCTACATCCTCAGTCGTATCCCCTTTGGTCCATGTTATAAAGCAGTTGTTTTTTTTTTTCTATGTTTCTGCTCCCTCAGTTCTTTCTCTGGATGTAGATAGCATTCTTTCTCATAGGTCCCTCAGAAATCTCTTGAATCATTGCATTGATGCTAGTAGAGAAGTCCATTACATTAGACTGTCACAGTGTATCTGTCTCTGTGTATAAGGTTCTCCTGGTTCTGCTTCTTTCACTCTGCATCAATTCCTAGAGGTCCTTCCAGTTCACATGGAATTCCTCCAGTTCATTATTCCTTATAGCACAATGGTATTCCATCAGCAGCAGATACCACAATTTGTTTAGCCATTCCCCAATCAAAGGGCATTCCCTCATTTTCCAATTTTTTGCCACCACAAAGTGTGTGACTATAAATATTTTTGTACAAGTCTTTTTCTTTATTATCTCTGTGGAATATAAACCAAGCAAGGGTATGGCTGGGTCAAAGGCAGTCTTTTAAAGCCCTTTGCATCTTCCTTATTATTATAGAGGGCATTAGCATCCACTTTGTTCCTCAATCTCACAATCTAAAAGGTATCTTTGACTCTTCACTGTCCTTCACCTTATAAACAATCTACTTCCTAGGCTTCTGATTTTATCTTTTCAACATCTCTCATATAAATCTCTGTTTCTCCTCTAATGCTGTTGTCACAAAAATACAGACCATCATCAGCTGATGCCTGGACTATGATGTCTTTCTTCCTCAAGACTCTTCTCACTCTAATCCTTTTTCTATTCAAACAACAAAGTGATTTTATTAAAATGCAGCTCCAACCAAACTATTTTCCTACCCAATAAGCTTCAGAGTCTCCCTATCATCTCATACAAAGGTATACATGTACATATGTGAGAGGAAAAAATAATATATATGTGTGTATATCAATTATTTTATCTATGTACATATTTTATAATCAGTGTACAAAAATTCCTTCTAAGAAGATCCTCTTCTATTTTGTCTTCATTTTCTAGCACCAACACACTAATTTACATATAGTAGGTTCTTAAATAGATATTTGTTGGATTGAATTTAATTGATTAAATTCTGTGACAAGGGGAAATGGGTGAGAAATACATAGTACGATATATTTGTAAAGCATTATCTTGTACCCTATTTTTGCCTTGTGTTTCATTTAATAGGTACAAAATAATTCAGCATATAAAAAAGGGAACAAAAGTCCAAGTGAATGTTAATTTATTTTTCAACTACATAGTTATCATGCTTTATAGTCTAGAGACTAACTTGCAAAAACTTAGAGATGAGTAAGAAATTCAGGGCAAAATAAATTCTTTTTTTTCTTATTATTTGGTTATTTGCTACTCCATTCTGAGAATACATGAATAAGAAAGTTTTACTGAACACAAACAAGGACATGAAATTGGTCTGCTGTCTTTATGTGATGAATAATAAATTCACAAAGTAAGCCAAAGACAAACCAGATTTTCCCCATCTCACCTTACATTTTTCCTTACTTCAACCGCTAAGACAATTATGTGTTCAATGATCACAAAGTATTTCAGAAGCAATATATCTTGTGTCTTTAGCCATTATTTCCCTAAAATTTTTGTAAAACAATTAAGCTACCAATTTGTTAGCAAATATTTTAGAGAAAAGGCTTATTTTTTGTGTAGAAAGGGACAACTGGAAAGTAATTTTATGCAATTATGTCATAAACTGATAAAAAATATTGGTATTTACATAGCAGAATGGTTGGAGTGAGGCTTAATCTACAGACTTTTGTTCAAGATTTAGTCTTCTAGAAATTCCTGGAAGAATGCTTTTTGTCCTATGCCTTTGGCTTCATGGGAGTACCCATCTGGCTCTAAAAATATTCCTTGATAAACTTTTCTAGGTTTCTTAAAGTCTTTCTTTTTCTTTTTTATATTATGAATTTACTATACATAAAAATGAATTTCTCTATATGAAATAAAGTGAAGAAGGATTATATGTGAAATTATTCACCTTTATTATGTACACTTTTGACTTAATAAAGTAGTTCCAACACTGTCCTATTTTCCTAAATCTTTTTCAGAACCACTTTCTGCTCCTTCTACTCTCTTCTTTGTAGAAAGATACTTCACTGATGCTATTTTTTCTTTCTTTTTTTTTTTGGCATCAGTGTCACTACCCCTCATTCCATCTCTGCCTCTCTTCCAAATCATATACAAAAATTTAAGAATAAAGGCTTTCACTTCTAATAAATAAACATGGTCAAGAAAAACAAATTAATACACTATCTATGTCTGATAATGTACATTCTTTTCTTAATCTCTATTCCACTGCTTCTCTTAGAAAAGGGCAGAAGCATACATCATCACTGGAATCATCTCAGATCCTAATTTGTCATTGCATTGATCATTATTTGAAGTGTTTCAAAGTCAACATTACTCTTTCAACCTCTTTTGAAGTCAGAATTATTTAACATAATTTTCCTGTGATGGTTGGAGTTACAGGTTCATAGACTCACAAAAATATTCTATGTGGAATTTACCTTAGAGAAAAAATACTGTACAACTTTATTGACCCTTAATACAAAATCATCATTTTACTCTGTCTGGTGTTTCTTTTTTTGTTTTGTCCTATTCCCCCAAACTGGTTACATCCAGAATATTTTCCTTACTTTCCTCACCAGTTTTAACACCAAACACATAATTCTTTCTATACTTTATCTAGCAATTATCCTGGACATTTCAATATTTGTTGTGATAGCTTTTCTAATACTCCAGCCTCTAAATTTATTATAATTTTTAATTATAATGATTTCTATTCTAATTTAGTTAGCATCAATATGATTATAATATAAAGCTAGCAATCACAATAGCTACACTTCAGATATCAATTTCTGGAATTCCTTTTTGCCCACAGTTTCCTGTATTCTAATATGGCTGCATAGTATATATTTAATTAAAATTGTTTTAAAAATGCAAGCTTAGGTGGTGTAGCCAAGATGGCAAAGAAGATACATAGATCAACCTGATCTCTGCCAAATTATCCTAAAAACAACTATGATAAAATACCTCTAAACAAATTCCTGAGTGGCATATCACATAAAAAGATGGATCAAAAATTTTTTTTAGCTTTAAACAAGTTAAAAGGCTGACATGAAAGATCCATTGAACCAAAGTAGAAGTAGAATGCAAGCAACATGCTAAGGCAAGTCTGTCCCATAGCAATGAGGCTTGGTGAAGGGTGAATCAGTAGTAAAAGCTTCCCAACCTGTCAGTCACTGACCATGCAGTTGTGTGGTGGGGGCTGGGAGGGGAGGGACAACTGCTCAGGAGTGTCCTTTTGCTAACTCTGTGTGTAAGACTCTTGTTGTATTGCCAATCTTCAGATCCAGTTTGTAGTCCTGAGTAGCATTCTCAGAGTGAGGAGGAGCACTAGCACGCATCGGATCTTATGGCCAAAGGGGAACCTGGTTTACCAGTCCAAGGCTGGAGAGTACTTGTTATAGTTTATAAATGAGAGCATAGGCTTGGAGAGCTTTAAACACATCTCTCCTTAGATCACAACAACTTGGAAGAATTAAAAACTTATAGATCCCCAGATCTAGCTCTACAAACCGTTGTGAAAAGAACCTGAACCTGGGAAACTAATCCCTTTACCACAGAAACAAAGCTAATTTTTAATAGTGCTTTTTTATTGTTGTTAAAAGAAAAGAAAAATAATCTGGAAAATTAACAGGAAACAAGAACAACAAAAAGAAACAACATAGAAAGTTATTTTAGTGGTAGGGAACATAAATTTAGAAGACAACAAAGTCAATACTATTACCTCTAAATGCTAAGAAAAAGAAATCAGTTGGTCTTAAGCCCAAGATGAATTAATGGAGGATCACAAATGAGATTTTTAAAAATCAAATAAGAAGAAAAATTGGGAAAAGAAAAGAAAATTACTAAATAGCTAGGCAGAGTAGACATAAAAGTGTACTGGAAAATAATACCTAAAAAAATAGGCCATTTAGGAAGAGGCTTAAAAATCCACTGAAGAGAAGAACTCCTGAAAAAAGCAGAATTGATCAAATGGGAAAAAAAGATATTAAAAAATTCTACCAAAAATTTTTTAAAAATTCCAGAAAAGGCAGAATTGGCCATATGGAAAAAAAGAGGTATAAAAATTCACTGAAGAAAGGAATTTTTTAAAAATTAAAATCAACCAAACAGAAATGGAGGTAAAAAACTTCAATGCAGAAAATAATTTCTTAAAAATTAGAATTGATTCAATGGTAGCTAATGACTATATAAGACATCAGAAAAACATCAAATAAAATCAAAAGAATGAAAAAATAAGAAAATATGAAATGTATCATTGGAAAAAACAATAGAACTGGAAAATAAATTAAGGGTACATGAACTAAGAATTATTATTACCATCTAAGGATACATAAGCTAAGAATTATTATTACTATCTCAGTAGGATGAAGGGTAGAAGGTGGGGGTACAGAGAATTTGAGACTCAGAATTCTTTTTAAAATGTTGGAAACTATTTTTGCATGTAATTGGGGGGAAATGAAATAAAATTAAAAAAAATTTAATTGCATACTTAACCACAGGGCTGTTTAAGTTATCAATTATGAACACAGAATTCATAATCATTTGACATGAGTTTGAGTCATAGTTATAACTGTTATGACTACTATATTCTCTTTAACTTCTAAGTTTCATTTTGTAAGTTATAACATGGAGAAAATAATCAGTGTATTACTAAGCAAAATGAAGAGACAAATAGATAGCTCAAGAGATAGGATGCTAGACCTGGAATCAGGAAGACTTGGGTTCAGATTTGGCCTGAGATACTAACTGTGTCACCCAGGGAAAGTAGTTTAACTTCTTCTTCTTCTTCCTCTTCTCCTTCTCCTTCTCCTTCTCCTTCTCTCTCCTTCTCCTTCTTCTTTTTTTGCCTTAATCCACTCAAGAAAGAAATGGCAATCCACTCCAGTATTTTTGCCAAGAAAAGCCTATAGGCATCATAGTCCATTGGGCTTTTGCAGAATCAGACATGTGTGGGTGAATGAACAACAACAACCAACCACTAAACTTAAAATGATTGTTGGGGGTGGGAAATTCTTTCTAAATATTAGAGCAATATAGAAAAATAAACTTATTGTATTACAATAATTTCATTCTTGTCTTTTTTGGGTGTTTCAGTGGAAACCTCCAAGGAATATATTCATGTCCACGGAACATCCTATTATTAAAAAGCTAAATAAAATTAGTTTTGCATAGTATTAGGATATAAGCTCATCCTTCATAGGCTCACAAAAGACATGTATGACACCAATTTAATAGAATATAAAGCAAGAGGGAAAACTGGTACCTAATCCTATTTATGCAGGAATCTATAAGATCTAATATACTGTTTTATAAATTTTAAAAATAATTTAATTCTATGCATTTTGAGGATTATGAGTATTAAATATGATGACATAAAATTTGTTTTTGTTTGTTCATTTTAAAACGAATCAATGCTCTATGTAGACAATTGTGGGAGACTTTTTAGTTGATGCTAATAATCTGGTTTCAATATAATTTCTTGATGAATTAATCAGAACATTTTGAGTTCTGTATTTTTATGCAGGAATTTGTCATGTCAATTAATAATAACGACAATTATCATTATTGCTATACAAAGGAACACTTATTAGCACTCTAAAGTATTTTACAATTAGTATCTCATTTGATCCCACAAAATATTTATGAGCTAAGTGGTATTATTGTCCCTATTTCCTGAACCCTACTTTCTAAGCCTGATGATGTCAAGGATGATGTATACTAAACTGAACAGGATAAGGAGGAGGTGCCAGGCCCCAGAGAAGGGCAAAAGCCTAATGATGTATACTAGAGTGTATACAAAGGTGAAGGGGTGTCCCCAGGTTTCTAACTGAGGCCAAAGCCTCTATGCCAGTGGTTCCCAAACTTTTTTGGCCTACCACCCACTTTCCAGAAAAAATATTATTTAGCCCCCTGAAAATTAATTTTTTTAATTTTAATAGCAATTAATAGGAAAGATAAATATTTGTACCTGTGGCCATCACCACTCCCCTGGATCACTGCAGCATTCACCAGGGGGTGGTAGTGCCCACTTTGGGAATCACTGCTCTATGCTAATGTAGACTCAGTCACAAGTTCAACACCATGATTGCTGAGGGTGCAAGATATAGCAAATTTGAAGGCTAAGGCTAAAACTGAGGCCTATGCTAATAGTGATTAACTATATTCCAGCAATTATCTTACTTTAAAACTTATACTAAAATAATCATAAAAAGCCTACTAAGATCATCACTTATGCTAATGTTATTTAACTATCTTAGAATTACAATTATGATTAACTCAAAACTACTGCTAACTTTAAAATCTAATCCTCATATAAGGGGGTAATGGATTTTTCATTCCCAAAAGTTAAGCCAACTACTTCTCAAAGAGAGAAGGGTTCCTGTAATATAATGTTTGTCACCAAATCATGTCATGCTAAATTTTAAGAAAGCATTATTTTTTTTCAACCTGCAATTGTATATTGACCTAGCCTTGCCATTTCCTTACATAATCTGCCTAGACCATTATTTTATATCCTTAAGTATAATCCTTTTGTTGTTTCTAGTGGCTATGATCTATCTATTCCTGAAATACCATCAAAAAACTCGTGCTCCACAAATGGAGATAAATCTGTGTGACAATCATTTGTTTGAATCTTCTTTATTAAATTATAGTTTGATAAATTGGTTAGATCTTGCCCAGGGAAGGTTTTTTGATGCTATATTTAAAAAATTCCCAATTATATTAAAATTTTCACATTAAAACTTTTTTGAGTTCCAAATTGTCTCTACTTTTCCTTCCCCTCTCCTCCTCAATGAGAAGGCAAACCATATGATATAGATTATACACATTTCTATATTAGTCACATTGTGAAAGAAAATATAGACTAAACAAAAAAAATAAGAAAATGTAAAGTAAAGTTTAAAAACAGTATGTCTCAATTGGTATTCAGAAACCATTAGTTCTTTTTCTAGAACTGGTCATCATTCTCCACAACGATTCTTTTGTAATAGGGTTAGTTCATTATGTTGCTGATAATAGTTGTCATTCACTGTTGAACATCATACAATCTTGCTGTTCCTGTGTACATGGTTCTCCTGGTTCTCATTTCACTTTGTATCACTTCATCTAAGTCTTACAGGTTTCTTAAAGGCATCTTGCTCATCATTTCTTATTGCACAATAATATTCCATCAAAGCCATATACATCAGCTTGTTCAGCTATTCTCCAGTTTATGTACATCCCATTAATTTCCAATTTTTTGTTACCACAAAAAAGAACTGCTATAAAAATGTTCATATAAAAGATCCTTTTCCTTTAAAAAATATCACTGTAAGACAGACCTTGTAGTTCTATTTCTGGGTCAAAGAGTATACACAGCTTCATATCCTTTTGGAAATATCCTTTTGGAAATAGTTTTGAAATGCTCTCCAGAATGGTTTAAACCAGTGATTCCCAAAGTGGGTGCTACCACCCCCTGGTGGGTGCTACAGTGATGGCCACAGGTGCATTTATCTTTCCTATTAATTGCTATTAACATTTTTAAAAAAATTAATTTCCAGGGGGATAAGTAATATTTTTTTCTGAAAAGGGGACAGTAGACCAAAAAAGTCTGGGAACCACTGGTTTAAATAGTTCACAACTCCACCAACGATGCAATAGTGTCCCAGGTTTCTTATATCTCCTCCAAATTTTTTTTTCATTTTCCTTTTCAGTCATATGACTCAGTTTAATAGGTGTGAGGTGGTACACTGGAGTTTTTTTTTTAATTTGTATTCTCTAATTGAGAAGGATTTAGAAGATATTTTTTTTCATATGACAATAAATAGTTTTGATTTCTTCATCTGAAAACTACCTTTTCATATCGTTTGACCACTGATCATAAGTTCTATCCAGAGGAAAATAATTTTCAGTTATCTTCCGCAAATTCAATGGTATGTACTATTATTAACTTTTACAGTTACTCATACTCAGTGAAGAGATGCCTATATATTCCCAAAGTATTTGTCATGGTCTCTAAGACTATATATCAATTCTGTTTCTCCTTTTTGTAATGAAAGTACTAATCTTTCTAAACCTACTCTCTGGTTCTGGGGACTATTTTTTGTTTAATATTACATATAGTTATTTTTTTTGTTTAGAATACTTTTAAAAGCTGCATAACCCATTTCACAATTTAGAAAATGTACATTGCTATTATAGAAATTTAATTGTTTCAAGTATTTTTGTGTTAAGTTGTTTTTTCCTATTCAGCTTTAATTTCAGAATGCCAGTATGTCTCTAAGAAGTCTCAATGTATTTTTGTGATAGCCTTTTATCATTTTTGTTTTTGTTATAGCCACTCATTTCATATACCATTTATTGGGATATGTTACCTGAGAGCCCTGACCTATGCCCCAACCATTTACACAAAGACACATCTTTTGCCCTCTTGATAAATGAGATGTGGATGCAGAAGCTGCTGGCAGTAATACGTGACCTATCCCTCTCTTTTTCTTGGGTGCCCAACCTTCAAACACTAGGGATTACTTATTTATATTCTCCATATTTTCATCAGCATTTAAGTTTTTGTTGAGGTGGATTTAGAGGAAGAAATTTAAAAAACTGATCTACTTTGTAGACTTGTTTTGTCTTAGAGTGACACTCCTAATTCCTTCTCAGAGATCCTAGACATAAATCAGGCCATATATTTTTTTTAGTTTGATTTCAGAATTATATTCTAAATGTGTTTGGACTTGCTTTTATGGAGATGGAGTAAAATAATGAGCCAGAGAGTACAGAGAAGAGGAGAAGAATCTGATTCTGAGTTCAGTCTCATCTTTACAGTTCTATACACCTAAAGTAGTAGTGTCCTACCTCCATGCCCCATGCTCCTTAGGTACAATTTGTTATTAAATTAATATTACTCTTTTCCCCCTAAAAGAATCCCCTATTAAGTGAAATAATGTAAAAGGTGGAATTTGACTCCTCTGCTCAAAGAGGTACCTACCTGCACATCAAACTTTTAAAATCAAAGACCAATGAAATATGAAAATTTTGCTTCTCTTTTCCATTATATATATACATACACACACATATGATTTTGGCCTATGCAAAGTTATAAAAGTAGCCCCTCTGTTTTGTTTTGAGACATATTTCTAGCTGTCAAGATATTTTAAATGCTTCATGAAGTCAGACCCCTGGCTTTATTACATTATCTGACTCTATACCTGTCGAGGTCTGTGGATGCGTTGAATGATGGGGGCTATTAAGGTTAGTATTGGAGGTGGATGCTGGGACACATCCTCTGAATAGAAGCAAACATTCAAATGAACCAGATGGCAGGAGCAATGAGGGTGAGGAGCAGAAAAGGAAATTCCCTTAAGATCCACCAGTGGTACTACATCTGCCAAAGGAAAAAAGAGAGCTTGGGAGGAAATCAGCATGGTACCAGGAGGTTGGCATGAACCTTCTCAGTAAGAGGCTGCTTAACACATGGCTGTATTTGGGGTATGGCGAGGAGTAAATGGCAAATAAGAGAAGGGAACAGAGAGATTTAGCCCAACCCCTTGTGTGCAGCTATTTCCTCATCTCTAAGAGAAACTAATGCTTGCCAGCAATTCAATATGCTCCTGGTTCCAGTCAGTTGTAAAAGCTGTGAAAATGCAAGTTTCTGACAACATCTATTGCCTTCCTTCACTAAAGCTTTTTACAGTCTAGTGCATACCATTTTAGGGAAAGAGCTCCTTCACATATTAAGACACCAGACCATCAACAATTCTGTTCTCCTAAATGGAAAGGGACTGGAAGAAGCAAATGTTTTTATTTGTTTGTTTTGTTTTGTTTTGTTTTTGTCAGTTTGGATATAAAAGTCATGTCACCAAGGTAAAAAGGACTAGGGATTATAATGGCATACCAATCGTTCATATTAGTTGAATTGGTTTGAAACTTAAAATAGGTAGATAGAACCATGATCTATGGAATGGCAGCATTAGTTTAAAAAGAGACCTTTAATTCTTTTCTTTTTATAACATCAAATGTAGGTTATCTGCTAATATTATTTTATAGTTACATAAATATTCAGATAATGGAAAAGATCACTGATTCCTATGTATATTTTGAGAACGGGCATTAGTGGTAAAGAGATATTTCAGAGGTTATATGTACATGGGGATTGGTGAGATGGAAGGACATAGAAAGAAGAGCTTAAAGAATGATGAGATACAAAAAAAGAAAAGATAAAGTAATGTAAACTTCTTCATGTCTCTTTCCAAATGTCCTACTATAAAAATAAGGTTTTATTTTTAAAAAATTCCTTCCTGCTATCTCTCTCTCTCTTTCTCTCTCTTTCTATCTCTCTCTTTCTTTCTTCTTCCCCTTCTCTCTTTAATCATATGAGAATGAAAATGAAAAGCTATTTCACCTTGAAAGATGGGATTTGAACCATCTCCAGAAACCACAAAACATGGAGATGAATAAAATACTTGACAGCTAAAAGTTGATAAGCTTGGTGCCCTATTTCCTTCATCCTGTCCTATGCCTCATATTATTGCATAGGTTTGGAGCTGAGGCAATGCTTATTGTTACCCTTATGATGTGGTCCTCACAGAGTCACAAATAATGGATTACAGCAAAAACAATGTGTGGAGGGATTTAAAAAATACAACTATAAAAAACCTGTACCAGGGGCCCAAGGGGCTCTTCAGACCATTTCAAATTAGCCCTAGACATTATTTCTTTAATGGCTTTCTCTACCTTAGAAGGAAAAAAAAGGATAAAATATATTTTTCCTTTACCTCTCATGTTAGCTCTTATGACAGAAAATAATTTGAAAGAAATAGGTATACTTTATGATTTATTGTTTTAGATATCCATGCAATATGTATTAAATCATTGGCATAACAGATGTTTTGATGGAAGCTAATATTTGAAAAAAGTTTTTTTAAATATTCCCCTAATACTAATAGGGTCCAACTTCCTCAATTTAAATAAAAAATTTGGAAAGGAAAAAAAAGTAGTGATTATTTTTTGTTTATTCCTTGTTCAGTGGCAGAATGGTTCTTAAAATTTAAGAAATTTCTCCAATTTACCATGTGTGTATATGCAGAATGCAAACTATTATTATAAAACTACCAAATTGAGAATACTTTTTTCTAAATACTAAATAGATAAATCTGTTGAAAACGTTTTACCTGAATAACAATATTTGAATCAATTATGTCAACTTCTAAACTTGGTGAACTATAATGTGGCTCTTTCTCTACTTTAACCAGAAATTGTGTTTCAGAGTATATATTATTGCCCTTGAGATACCATTTGGATTCTATAGTGGAAACTACAGTAGTTTTAGAGTCACATAATGTGTTTTTAAATCATCAGGATGAATGAAAACTGAATGACTTTTTTAAAGTCACATAACTTTTCTGGGCCTCAGTTCCTCCTCAGTAAGATAAGGGATGTGGACCAGTTTAGTAATAAAGTTCTTTGCAAATCTAAATACTATGCTTTGTAAAATTCATGTCTCCATTCCTGCATTCAGTAGGAAACCATTTCCTTGCCTTATTTACTCCATGGAGCACAATCAGTTGGGAGCATTGAGGACTGTCACCAATTACTGAAATAATCTAGAGTCTGACATGATTGGTTAAATTCTGAGGGATTACTTGAACATCCTTCATCACATAACATGAGAGAATAGTATGGTTTTGCATCTGTTAAAAGAAATATCAGCTTTCGATGTGACCCTTTTGCTTGCATTTCTTTTTTTGTCCTCCCAACCCATGCCTGTAGGGTCTGAGAGCAGAGATCTATTATTTCCCACTAGCAAAGTGTCACAAGTGCTAGAGAATCACATCTGAAGACAGGTCAGAAAATTTGGCCCTTCCTCAAATACTGAGTCATTTGGAATCACTAAAAAGGTACTATAATAAAATATTACTCTGTCTATTAAACAATCAAAGTCAAAGGTATTATATATTGTGTAGTTTCAACAAATTAAGCATGGTGTTTAAAATTAAAACTAGTTCATATTTGTTCAAGGAAGTTCACTTAAGTCACGTTGATATTTGTAATACTATCAGGCTTCTTTCCAAGTATATTGGTACTGTAGTTGATTTTTAATCAATTCCTAAATGTTTCTTTCTGCTTGAGCAGAACCCTCCTGGCAATTCACAAAGAAACAGTGCTTTCTGAGATAGAACAAGTGGTAGCACATGGGCTAGAACTTAAGTGCTGAGAAAGATACACATATAGCAGTTTTGCAATATATCAGATGTTATTAGGATCCACTATCACTTTCAGGAATTTCACAAAAGCTCTACTTTTTCTCTGTAGATAATGAGTAGATTAATTAACAGAGGGTATTATGAAGTTGTACCAACACATTAAATATAATTTTCTTTAAAATATTTATAATATTACAAAGAAGAAAAAAGCAAGAAAGAAAATTCAGAAACTTTCAAAAATATTTTAAAATAACTTAAAATCTAATGATATATGAGCCATAACTTACTTCCACCAGTTAGCACAAGTAAATTGTATTATCAGGAAAGATTATTCCAAGTAGTAATTGGGCCCTTCTCAATTCCAAATTTTCAGAAGTTGGGAAAGCAAATCCCCAAGGACTGAGAATGCCCTTAGATCTCCATGCTTGAAATAAGCAGATATTTGAACACCTGTTTCTAGGAACAGTAGGAGGTTAAATCCTGGGGAAATCATTCAACATAGGATAATGATAGAGACAGAAATAGTTTGACAAGAATACATCAGACAAAATATATTTCCTCCAGAAAATTTAACAATCTTTTATGGGCAGAAGTCATTGCTGATCAGAATGGGCTTCCCACTAGCCTGTCCTCAAACAAGATTTTTTTAATATTTTAAATAAATTTCCATATAAGAATAAATATGATATACTTTCCCTCAAGCAAGACCTAGAAATAATAATAAAACAAAATTTAATGGCTGATGACCATTATGCTTTCCAGTTTGTGTATTCATATTCCATTTATTAGTATTAGTATTTTTTTATTATATTGATTTGAAATTCAATGAATCTCATTAAAATATTTTTGGAGACATTCCAGAGAAGAGAGAAAGACACAATGACCTGTGGGTAGTCCATGGTGGGAGTAGGCTATGATACTCATTCAAACATAGACTGAGTTAAACCTTCCCTAGTCTGTAGTTTATGTACATCATTATTCCTGTGCCTCAAATGACACACATATGTCTTTTAAAAGAGAAGGAAAAATATTGAACTCCCAAAGGCCTACATGATTTTTTCTCTCTGAAAAAGGTGATAAACTTCCAGGACTTGATTTTGTGATTTGCCACTAGTCTGTGATGATCTTTGACAAGACTCCAAGTTAAAACCTTTCCTACAGTAATGGCTGCATTGAAAACAGTTTACTCCTAACAAGTTAGTTGGAAGGAAGGGATATAGTAGAGAGGCAAAAATGTTTAAAGAGGATCTATGTCTGAATCTTGATAATGCTAATTGTTACTGGGTAGCACTATATAAGACACTTGAGATATTAGGACCTAGGTTTCCTCATCTCTTGAATAAGAAGGTTGAATTAGATATCATTGAAATCTATCATATCATGTGTATTTATGTTTAATTAAAATGGAAGTTAATAAGTTTTTTCTCTAATTTTACAAATATAGATACTAAATTAGGAAATTCCCAGAGATATTGATGCTGGGATAGAGGGAACTCCAAATAAAGATCTAAGCTCCAAATCGAAAACATTGTCAATATAGTCTTTCAGTGACTGTTGATTCTAATAAATAAAAAGTTGAATTATAAAAGAATATTAAGGAAGACGTTCAAAGAATCTGAGCTTTCAGGTTTCCCATGTTGACATTCAGAATAGAAACTTGGATTATAATGAATATTTCCTTCTAAATTCCTGGATTAGAAAAAAAAAAATAGGCCAAGAATACCACCTGAATTTTTCCTCCTTATTCTAAACAAAAATGTGGGAATAAAGGCATAAAATATCAGAGAATATAGAAAATGACCTTAGGTAAGGCTCCAAGTTGAAATCTTGCTGCAAATAATGACTTTATTGAGAGGAGAATTTTCTCTGGCTAGACTTTATCTTTGATATTGGCTCTTCCTCTGACCAGGTTGCATAGTTCTAGGAAGTCAATTAACCTTACTTTGTAAAATTTTTCTTACAACTCGTAATAATACTAGCTAAAGCAAAATGAATTGGGGAAAATTTGAAATTCTATAATCAATATTTGGCTATAATATTATAATCCTAAGAAAGCTAATTTCTGTCCATGATGGGATAGTTCATCACATTTAAGAATCACAATGTAAACAAATATTAACAAAATGTTGCCTATTGTGTTAGAATGCCATCTGTTTTAATTATCCACATCTGTAAGTCTAAGAACCTAAGAACCCTCTTTAAACATTCAGATTTTTTTATACTGGGAAATTATTTGTTTTGTAAGGTATTCCTTGATAAAAATCCTTGTGGTTTTCACAATTTTGGGTTTCATTTGGGGCTGGGCTATTGAATACAACAAAAATAAATAAATAAGTATATATANCCATGGAGCACAATCAGTTGGGAGCATTGAGGACTGTCACCAACTACTGAAATAATCTAGAGTCTGACATGATTGGTTAAATTCTGAGGGATTACTTGAACATCCTTCATCACATAACATGAGAGAATAGTATGGTTTTGCATCTGTTAAAAGAAATATCAGCTTTCGATGTGACCCTTTTGCTTGCATTTCTTTTTTTGTCCTCCCAACCCATGCCTGTAGGGTCTGAGAGCAGAGATCTATTATTTCCCACTAGCAAAGTGTCACAAGTGCTAGAGAATCACATCTGAAGACAGGTCAGAAAATTTGGCCCTTCCTCAAATACTGAGTCATTTGGAATCACTAAAAAGGTACTATAATAAAATATTACTCTGTCTATTAAACAATCAAAGTCAAAGGTATTATATATTGTGTAGTTTCAACAAATTAAGCATGATGTTTAAAATTAAAACTAGTTCATATTTGTTCAAGGAAGTTCACTTAAGTCACGTTGATATTTGTAATACTATCAGGCTTCTTTCCAAGTATATTGGTACTGTAGTTGATTTTTAATCAATTCCTAAATGTTTCTTTCTGCTTGAGCAGAACCCTCCTGGCAATTCACAAAGAAACAGTGCTTTCTGAGATAGAACAAGTGGTAGCACATGGGCTAGAACTTAAGTGCTGAGAAAGATACACATATAGCAGTTTTGCAATATATCAGATGTTATTAGGATCCACTATCACTTTCAGGAATTTCACAAAAGCTCTACTTTTTCTCTGTAGATAATGAGTAGATTAATTAACAGAGGGTATTATGAAGTTGTACCAACACATTAAATATAATTTTCTTTAAAATATTTATAATATTACAAAGAAGAAAAAAGCAAGAAAGAAAATTCAGAAACTTTCAAAAATATTTTAAAATAACTTAAAATCTAATGATATATGAGCCATAACTTACTTCCATCAGTTAGCACAAGTAAATTGTATTATCAGGAAAGATTATTCCAAGTAGTAATTGGGCCCTTCTCAATTCCAAATTTTCAGAAGTTGGGAAAGCAAATCCCCAAGGACTGAGAATGCCCTTAGATCTCCATGCTTGAAATAAGCAGATATTTGAACACCTGTTTCTAGGAACAGTAGGAGGTTAAATCCTGGGGAAATCATTCAACATAGGATAATGGTAGAGACAGAAATAGTTTGACAAGAATACATCAGACAAAATATATTTCCTCCAGAAAATTTAACAATCTTTAATGGGCAGAAGTCATTGCTGATCAGAATGGGCTTCCCACTAGCCTGTCCTCAAACAAGATTTTTTTAATATTTTAAATAAATTTCCATATAAGAATAAATATGATATACTTTCCCTCAAGCAAGACCTAGAAATAATAATAAAACAAAATTTAATGGCTGATGACCATTATGCTTTCCAGTTTGTGTATTCATATTCCATTTATTAGTATTAGTATTTTTTTATTATATTGATTTGAAATTCAATGAATCTCATTAAAATATTTTTGGAGACATTCCAGAGAAGAGAGAAAGACACAATGACCTGTGGGTAGTCCATGGTGGGAGTAGGCTATGATACTCATTCAAACATAGACTGAGTTAAACCTTCCCTAGTCTGTAGTTTATGTACATCATTATTCCTGTGCCTCAAATGACACACATATGTCTTTTAAAAGAGAAGGAAAAATATTGAACTCCCAAAGGCCTACATGATTTTTTCTCTCTGAAAGAGGTGATAAACTTCCAGGACTTGATTTTGTGATTTGCCACTAGTCTGTGATGATCTTTGACAAGACTCCAAGTTAAAACCTTTCCTACAGTAATGGCTGCATTGAAAACAGTTTACTCCTAACAAGTTAGTTGGAAGGAAGGGATATAGTAGAGAGGCAAAAATGTTTAAAGAGGATCTATGTCTGAATCTTGATAATGCTAATTGTTACTGGGTAGCACTATATAAGACACTTGAGATATTAGGACCTAGGTTTCCTCATCTCTTGAATAAGAAGGTTGAATTAGATATCATTGAAATCTATCATATCATGTGTATTTATGTTTAATTAAAATGGAAGTTAATACGTTTTTTCTCTAATTTTACAAATATAGATACTAAATTAGGAAATTCCCAGAGATATTGATGCTGGGATAGAGGGAACTCCAAATAAAGATCTAAGCTCCAAATCGAAAACATTGTCAATATAGTCTTTCAGTGACTGTTGATTCTAATAAATAAAAAGTTGAATTATAAAAGAATATTAAGGAAGACGTTCAAAGAATCTGAGCTTTCAGGTTTCCCATGTTGACATTCAGAATAGAAACTTGGATTATAATGAATATTTCCTTCTAAATTCCTGGATTAGAAAAAAAAATAGGCCAAGAATACCACCTGAATTTTTCCTCCTTATTCTAAACAAAAATGTGGGAATAAAGGCATAAAATATCAGAGAATATAGAAAATGACCTTAGGTAAGGCTCCAAGTTGAAATCTTGCTGCAAATAATGACTTTATTGAGAGGAGAATTTTCTCTGGCTAGACTTTATCTTTGATATTGGCTCTTCCTCTGACCAGGTTGCATAGTTCTAGGAAGTCAATTAACCTTACTTTGTAAAATTTTTCTTACAACTCGTAATAATACTAGCTAAAGCAAAATGAATTGGGGAAAATTTGAAATTCTATAATCAATATTTGGCTATAATATTATAATCCTAAGAAAGCTAATTTCTGTCCATGATGGGATAGTTCATCACATTTAAGAATCACAATGTAAACAAATATTAACAAAATGTTGCCTATTGTGTTAGAATGCCATCTGTTTTAATTATCCACATCTGTAAGTCTAAGAACCTAAGAACCCTCTTTAAACATTCAGATTTTTTTATACTGGGAAATTATTTGTTTTGTAAGGTATTCCTTGATAAAAATCCTTGTGGTTTTCACAATTTTGGGTTTCATTTGGGGCTGGGCTATTGAATACAACAAAAATAAATAAATAAGTATATATATATATATATATATATATATATAAAGATTATGACTTAGTAATTAATGAGGTAGATGAATAAAATCTGAAATAAGAATTAAGTTGCTTTTAAAATTAAAAATAAAAATTTGATTAAATGTGATCAACAAAATAATTTTGGAGAAATACATGAGAAGCTAGATAGATAATCCTGAAGAATGTGGCTATAATCATGTAATAGAGATGCAGAAGAATTATTATTGAGATTGCTCTGGGATACAGATTCATTTTCTCCTTGGATGAGAGCCAGGTTAAGCTACTTGTTATTCTTACACACTGTGTTCCTTTGGAGAGAAATTCTAAAAATGGGAAGCCTTGGGTATTATTGGAATGCTTATTGATTCTGGATCTTACTACTTTTAAAATTCATGTTCGTAGCTAATAAGCAAATTAAAATGTTATCAGCAAAGGATTCTCTGATATGTCAGTATATCTATAATAATTACTCTGGATACTTTGTGGGGAATGGAGACTCTTCAGAGCTACTTGTCCTATATGATTCTTGTCCATTCTATGCTGCTTATTACTTTCCAAGTGCTCCATGAAGAATGTGTTTACTATCCTGGAGATATTATTTTAGGTCTTTTAACATCTTATGTGTATCAATGGGGCATTTAGACTTTCCATCCATCATCCCTCACCCATGTTACATGATTGGCCAGCTTCCTTCTATGATTATATGGCTGTTTTTATCTTTTTTTTTACAATATTGCTCATGCAAACACCATCATTGGTGATATATTGCAGTTTATGTACAACCACCATATGTCTTTTCACTGCCCTTTGAGTAACCCATGATTTTGATAATTCACATGTTATAGTGTTCCATGATTCACAGCCATATGGCATCACTTCTGTTTTAAGCCTCATTAGATATCAATAATCAAAGGACCATTGAACAATATTATCTGTGGTTGCATCCATAAAGGAACCTCATGCGAGTTTAACATATGCATATGAGACACCTTGCTGATGGAGAAGTTGATAGGTTACGTTTTGTTCTTCAGAGTCAGAAGATTCCCAGCATTTAACAAACAAAAAGTATAATATGATTTTGTGTTCTCCATATTTCTGTTAATTGTTTAACTATGAATTTGTGATCTACTCTGAAAAACTGATAAAGTCTACATGTTCTCCTCTCAAATTTACAAGTATGCCCTTACTACAATTGTATAACAAGTCAATACAGATTTTGTAGTGGTTTTTTAAAAAATCATCATATGGCTAAGGATTTTTGAATGACTTTTAATTTGCCTAGTTTAGATGACAATATTATCTAGGGTTCCCCCCCCCATTCCTATGGCATCTTTCTCTCTTTGTAAATTGTTGAAAATGGATCCCTACCTGCATTCAAAATTATGTCACCTACAGAAAGGATTTCTTTCACACTCAGGAACTTCAAGTTCCAAAGAAAATACATGTGGCTTAAATGTCTTTGTTCCAATGTCATTAATGAGAAGAATAGATTACTATGAAATATAATGAAATATATTCTAATTTTCCATTTTTTGTGGATATATATATATATCCAGAAACAACAACAACAACAACAACAACAACACTTCTAGGACTACGGGGTTATAATCAAGAACATACAAGACCTGGGAGCTACAACTTAAAATGAGTGAAGATCTTGGAATATATTTTCTAAATAACAAGTAATATGAAGTTACAATTAAATATAATTTAATCCACAAAACAAGACATATAAAATATTATAGAAGGAAAATGATAGATCTTTGATGGACTAATGGACCTTTACACATTTTTTATGGAGATATGAGAGTTGGACTAGAAATACAACAATCTAGAGGACTCTAGAAACAGACACTTATTTGAGCAATTAGGAAAATATGAAAAAGTATATGAAAATATAATGTTAACATTTTAACAGGGGAGAGAAAACAATTATATCTTTGAAACCATAATGTCTTAAGAAAAACAGAAATCCTATGAAAAGATCAATTCTGTTCTCATTGGAAAGGGGTTTAAAAGAAGGAAGAGTTATATATACAGAATACAAATGGAAAGGAAGGGAAGGAAGGCATATTCGTGTATGAAATAGACAAAGGATAACTGAACACACAGTTTATTGTAGTGATACATCAAATTCTATGGGAAACAAAAAGTAATGATGTGGGAAAGCATGTTAAAAGGAAGATAATAAGTGAGAAGGAAATGTTTAAGGAAAATAAACATCTTGATCATAAAAGGGAGAAAAAGGGGAGAGAAAAGTAAATTAAAAAATAAATCACCTGAATGATTTGAGATTTCATCATAGAAAACTGGCAAATTAGTGAACAGAATGTGACATGAATATAATATAACATTATTACATTATAAGAAAAGACAAAGGAAATAATTTCAGATTCCTAGGAAATAACAGTGATGTTAAAAATTATGACAATTAAAATATTTTTTAATGTTCAGAAAAAAGAACAGAATGAAATTAATAAGTACTAACACAGACAAACCAAGAGATTGATTTTGAAAGTATATACTAAAGAATATGATTTTTTAAAGTAAGTTGTATGGAATGGAGTTCCATATAAAATCATATTTTTCACTAAGATATGTGGATGGAAATGTTATTTAGAGGTTTTAAAATTCAGAACACAAAATAAAGATGAGAAAAATAAAATATATGTATAGTAAAATTATTAAATAATAAAGAAAAGTTCTTGACATAGAGTGGTGAAAGGCTTGAGTTCAAATCCACCCTGAGTTACATATTAGATTTTTCAACCAAGGTAAGTAATTTACATTGTCTTGACCAGTTTCCTTCTCTGTAAAATGTTCTACAACTTCAACTTTTAAAATACTATAAAAATACTAATTATTTTCATTTTCATTTTTAATGAATTAGTCCATTCACTTGCATAATTTGTAATTCTATGAGAAAAGGTATTAAAATTAAAAAATCAATTTGCCTTATGAATACCACTCATGGGCCTATACTCCAAATATGTCAGAGACAAAAATAAAAGACTCATATGCCCCAGAATATCCAGAGCATATAATGGAACCCATTGATTCAGGAGTAGAGGAAAAATTTGGAGAATGAGTTCTGCCTACTGTTGCTTTTGTTGTGGAATAAGGAATAAGGGGGGGAAATGCATGAATATGTTGTATTCACAAAAGCATGGAAAATCCTAGCTTGAACCAATAAAAATTAAAAAAATGTATTAATAGAAACACAATGTATAAATCAGTTACAAATAAATGAAAGCAATAGCGAAAAGGAGAGAAACTGAGTAATTATAATTTTTGATTGTGACCTTAGAGAACATATAATGAAACATTTTTCTTCTCTCAAAAAAGAAATTGAAGTGGCTGAGAAAAAGTGGACAATGGTATGACAGAAACTAGACATAGACTCACACAATACACTAAGATAAAGTCAAAATGGATACTTGATCTAGAAATAAAAAGTAAATAAAGGTTAATAATGGGTAACATAAACAATTTGGAGTATATGTCAAAGATTACCTGTCAGATTTATAGATAAGGGAAAATTTATGACCAAACATAAAATGGATAATTTAAGACAAAAATGAAATGGATAATTTTGATCACATTAAATATACAAGGGTTTATAAAACCAAAATGAATGAAACCAAATTAGAAGGGAAACAACAGATTTTGGGGGGTTAAATCTTTATAGAACCTATCACTAACATGGGTTTCATTTCTCAAATATAGAGAGAACTGATTCAAATTTTATTAGAATACAAAGTTTTCATCAACTCAAAAATGGTCAAAATATATGAACAAGCATTTCTCAAGGGGAAGAAATTAAAACTATGTAAGCATATGAAAAAATGCTCCAAATAATGATTTATTAGAGAAATGCAAATTAAAACAACACTAAGATACTACCTTATAACTACTACACTGGCCAACATGAGCAAAAAGGTAAATGACAAACATTGGAGGGGATGTGGGAAAATCATAACATTAGTATACTATTGATGGAAGTATGAACTAATAAGACCATTCTGGAGAACAATATGGTATCACACTCAAAGGGACACAAATCTATATGTATACTTTTTAACTCAGCAATGCTGCTACTGGATCTATATCCCAAAGAGATCAAAGATACAAGAAAAGAACTTACTTATATTACTCTTATTGTAGTGACAAAGAATTTGAAACTAAGGGGCTATCTTTCACTTGGAGGATGTATGAACAAATTGTGCTACATTGTAATAGAATACTATTGTGCCATAAGAAACATTCAACAAGATGCATTCAGAAAAAAATAAAAAACTGAAAAAACCTAGAAAAACAAGTTATATGAGCTAATGCAAAATGAATTGAGCAGAACAAAAACAATATATAGTAATACAAATATCATGAAATGATGTATGGAGAGGGGTGGAGCCAAGATGGCAGCTTAGTAGCAGTGAAAGCTGACACCCCTTTGGCAATCCTTCTAAACCAATCTTTAAAAATCTCTGCAAAATGACAGGAATAAAAAACTGACAGCAAGATGGAGTGAGGGAGATCTCCCAGTGAATATAACTATAAAGGTAAAGGGGAACCAGAAGTAAAAATGTACATAGGGAAGTTCTGGCCAACCATTCCCCCAACCTATTGTGCCAGGTTCTGCAATTGGTCATAGGCTAACTTTTGGATCCCAGGACACAGGCTACACCAACAAAAGAGCACCTCAAATGCACCCCTTTCAAGTCCCAGGCCCTGACATGAGCCTATAATAAGACCTAGAAGTCTATAGTACTTCGCCCTTTCAAGCTTATGCTACTGAGATGAAGTAGGGCAAAATAGCTCACAGGGCTGAACTCTGCAACTTGTCAGTGGAGAAAACAGAATCAATAAGCAACTTTTAGACTTCCCAGTTCACAGGCAAAAAAAAAGCCAGGAAAATGAGAAACCAGCAAAAGAAGCACTTAACCTTGGAAAATTTCTATGGGGAAAAAGAGCAAATCAAAGAACTAACAGTGGATGGTGAGACCCAAGTAACCACATGAAAATCTTCAAAGAAAAATGTGAATTGGTCTTAAGCTCTGAAAGAACTTATAAAGAAATTCAAAAATCAAATGATAGGTTGAAGAAAAATGGGGAAAGGAAATGAAAGAAATGCAAAAAGAAAATAACAGTTTATCAACTGGAAAAAGAAGCACAAAAATCCAATGAAGAAAATAATGTGTATTAAAACAGAATTGACCTACTGGGAAAAGAGGCCAAAAAAAAATACAACGAAGAAACAAGTGGCATGAAAAGTAAAATGGACCAAATGGACAAGAAGGCTCAAAAGGTCTTTGAAGATATTTATTCTCTAAAAATTGACTTCAAGAGCCTTCAAGAAACAATAAAACAAAATCAAAATAATGAAAAAAATAGAAGAAAATGTAAAATATCTCATACAAAATACAACTGATCTAGAAAACAGATTCAGGAGAGATAATTTAAGAATTATTGTACTACCTGAAAGTCATAACCAAAAAAAATTCTTGAATAAATGGATAAAATAGAAATGAAAAGAATCCACAGATCACCTTCTGTAATAAATCCCCAAATGACAACTCCAAGGAATGCTATATCCTAGTTAAAGAGCTCCCAGGCCAATGACAAAATACTGTAAACAACCAGAAAGAAATAATTCAAATAACATGGAGTCCCAGTGAGATTTACAAAGGATCTGGCAGCTTCCATATTGAAGAACCAGAAGGTTTGGAACATAATTCTGGAAGACAGGGGAACTGAGTTTAAAACCAAAAATCACTACTTATAGCTGACTAGATTCATTCAAGGGGAAGTATAATCATTTAATAAAATAGAATATTTTAAAGCATTCATGAAGCAAAGACCAGACTTAAATAGAAAATTTGATGCCCAAGTACAAAATTCAAGATAACCATGAAAAGGTAAATAAGAAAGAGAAAAAACTTTAAGGGCTTCAATAAGGTAATATTGTTTATATTCCCATATGGAAAGATGAGAGCTATAACTTAAATAGTATAATCTTTTCATAGTAGTTAGAAGAAATATACATAGAAAGAGGGAATAGTAGAAAGCTGTGTAGGATGATATGAAATAGGGGTGAAAAAGAGTATTATCCAAGGAGAAATGGAAAGAGAGAAGTAAAATAGGGTAAATTATATCACATTAAGAGGCACAGGGTTTGGGAACTACTATTGCAGTGGAGGGGAAGATGAAGTTAGTGATAGGTAATACTTAAACCTTACTCTCATTGGAATTGGCTCAGAGAGGGAAGAACAGCCAGATTCACTGGGGTATAGAATCCTATATTACTCTATAGATAAGTATATTGGGAATAGGAAAAGTGGTGGTGGGGAGGGGTAATAATATAAGGGAGGGAGAAGTCGGGGGGTGGGTTGATTATAAGACCATACAAAGAAGTAGGAGGGGAATAAGAAGGTAGGAGTGGGAAGGAGAGTAATATAAGGGATAGGGAAGGGAAGGAGTGACTAAAAGCAAAATACTGTTGTTGAGAGAAATATTGAAAGGAGAAAGGGCAGGATTAAAATAGAAAATCAAGATGGAAGGGAAAAAATAGATTGTAATCATAACTTTGAATGTAAATGAGATGAACACCAATAAAACAGAAGCAGATAGCAGAGTGGATTAAAAACCAGAATCTTACGATATACAGTTTACAAGTAACACTTTTGAGGCAGGTAGACACACACAGAGTAAAGGTAAGAATCTGGAGCAGAATCTATTAGGTTTCAAATGACACACAAAAAAGCAGGAGTAGCAATCATGATCTCAGAAAAAGCTAAAGCAAAAATAGATCTGATTAAGAGTTGAGGAAGATAATTACATCTCGATAAAAGATAGTATAGACAATGAAAAAATATCAGTAGTTAACATATATGCACCAAATGGTTGTAGCATCCATATTTTTAAAGAAGAAACTGAAGGAGCTTAAGGAGGAAATAGAGAGCAAAACTATACTAGTGGGGGACTTAACAACCTTCCCCTATCAGAATTAGATCAATCTAACAAAAAAAAAATAAATAAGAAAGAAGTAAGACAAGTGAATGAAATTTTAGAAAAGTTATAGTTAATAGATATCTGGGGAAAGTTGAATAGGGATGGAAGAGAATATACATTCTTTTAAGCAGCTTATGGTACATATACAAAGATTAACCATTTCCTAGGGCATAAAAACTTTGCCACCAAATGCAGAAAAGTAGAAATAATAAATTCAATTTACAGGTCATAATGCAATAAAAATCACTAATTTTATTGAAGAGAATGACAAGGAAACAGCATATCACAGTTAATAGCATACAGCCAAAGTAGTATTTATGGGAAAATGTATATCCCTAAATAATTATATCAATAAAATAGAGGAAAAAGCAGATTAATGTATTGGGCATGAAACTAAAAAAAATGAAAAAATTAAAAATCCCCAGTTAATGACTATATTGGAAATTATAAAAATCAAAGGAGAAATTAATAAAATTTAAGGTAAAAGAACTATTGAACTAATAAATAAGACTAGTAAGCTGGATTGATGAACAAACAAATAAAATAGAATATTGGTTAATTCGACTTAAAAAAAGAAAAGAGAGAAACCAAAGTCCATATCCTATGACTGTGAATTTGATAGCAATGATAGCAAATTCATTAGAAAACTATTCATCCTCTTTTCTTTCAGTTTGGCTATCTCTCTTTCACCATTCCTCTTTGTATGGACTCCTACTGAAGAATACGATTTAAGAGATCAATATCATTTCTAAACACTATAGAAAGTGTTTATACTTTCTGTTCTGTATTTATTCTTAAATTTTTTCTTTACCCTAGCATATCCCAATACATATTTGAATAAAAAATAACTCTTTTGTTTTCTTAAAGTTATAACTGAGATTGAAGGCTTACCTTTAGGAAGAGGGAGGGATGGGAGGTAGGGAGATAATTTACATCATATAAATGTGGAAAATTCATGTGGAAATTTTTTACTAAATGTAATTGATAAAAGAAAATATCTTCAGGTATATATATATTATTTCCTGTTTGTTTCTCTCAAAATATCCATCATATTTTGTTTGATTAACATTATATTCTTACTGAAATTTCTTACATATCCTTTTTGTTTGACTTATAAAACATGGTAATTAAATAAGTTTATATAGACCTTAGGTCTCACTATTTTTGCTTTCCTGTCTAAATCTTTCTAAAATTCAGTTAACTTCTCCTTTAAAAATTGAGTTGCTCTTTGATCGGATTTATTTATTTTTAATATTTATATTATTTTGTTGTCATTGCTATCCTTAATTGTGATGACTGTTTTCTAATTTATTGTTAATGTTTTCTAAATTGAATTCAGCTTTGTCTCAAAACACAAATGCAACTTATTATTTTCAAGAATCCACTAAAGCATAAAATATTACTGTATGTGTGTTTTTCTGTTTTTTTTTGTTGCTTCTTGAAAGTACAATATCATTTAATCTCTTTTAATATGGTTTTAAAAACTTTTTGTTTCCAATATGAGAAATCAATCCACTTACATTCAATATTTTAACTATTCAATTTGTTTTTTCTCCATGATGCATTATTATTATTATTATCCAGCATTTTCATTTGGTAAGAATGAATATTATATATATTTATATATATAAAATACATTATTTATGTTTAATCTCCATAAGCTTTAAAAGAAACAAAGAAAAAATAACATTTCAATCCTTTGCTTTTTCCTAGACAGCAGTGTCAGCCTGAAGAAAATCTATATTCATCATCTATTCTTTTTTACTTTTAAAAATATTATGTATTATTCCTCTTTTTTACACTTTTGTTTTTAAATGTAAAATATATATTTATTACCATCCCATCTCAAGGAAAAATTCACTTATGTTAATTTGAACCATAGTATGGTTAAATTTTCCCCTGTAAGACACAAAATTGAAATAATTTTTTAAACATATCTTTTATTTCTACTTATTTAGGAGAAAATTTCCTATCAATCTAGCAAAAGAATTGTCATTTAAAAAATTTGATAACTTTAGTTCTTATTTATTTCTTCAGTTTATTGAATAATATTTAATTTACATGTATATCATCCAAGCATTTTAAATCATTAACATAGTTATTGTGAAAGTAATTTCAGAATATTTAGTAAGATCATGAACTTGTTATATAAAAGGCCAAAATTAAATACCAACTGTAGAATAAAAGGCTAAAATTAGCTTATGCTGTATAGACTCCAAGCTTATTCTCTCAGGCCTAGGCTGATTATATTTCCTCTCATTGTTCTAAGATACAATAAGGAATTTGTGAATGTCTTTTCACAGTTTGAGGCCCTTTTAGCTCTNGTGGTGGTGGGGAGGGGTAATAATATAAGGGAGGGAGAAGTCGGGGGGTGGGTTGATTATAAGACCATACAAAGAAGTAGGAGGGGAATAAGAAGGTAGGAGTGGGAAGGAGAGTAATATAAGGGATAGGGAAGGGAAGGAGTGACTAAAAGCAAAATACTGTTGTTGAGAGAAATATTGAAAGGAGAAAGGGCAGGATTAAAATAGAAAATCAAGATGGAAGGGAAAAAATAGATTGTAATCATAACTTTGAATGTAAATGAGATGAACACCAATAAAACAGAAGCAGATAGCAGAGTGGATTAAAAACCAGAATCTTACTATATACAGTTTACAAGTAACACTTTTGAGGCAGGTAGACACACACAGAGTAAAGGTAAGAATCTGGAGCAGAATCTATTAGGTTTCAAATGACACACAAAAAAGCAGGAGTAGCAATCATGATCTCAGAAAAAGCTAAAGCAAAAATAGATCTGATTAAGAGTTGAGGAAGATAATTACATCTCGATAAAAGATAGTATAGACAATGAAAAAATATCAGTAGTTAACATATATGCACCAAATGGTTGTAGCATCCATATTTTTAAAGAAGAAACTGAAGGAGCTTAAGGAGGAAATAGAGAGCAAAACTATACTAGTGGGGGACTTAACAACCTTCCCCTATCAGAATTAGATCAATCTAACAAAAAAAAATAAATAAGAAAGAAGTAAGACAAGTGAATGAAATTTTAGAAAAGTTATAGTTAATAGATATCTGGGGAAAGTTGAATAGGGATGGAAGAGAATATACATTCTTTTAAGCAGCTTATGGTACATATACAAAGATTAACCATTTCCTAGGGCATAAAAACTTTGCCACCAAATGCAGAAAAGTAGAAATAATAAATTCAATTTACAGGTCATAATGCAATAAAAATCACTAATTTTATTGAAGAGAATGACAAGGAAACAGCATATCACAGTTAATAGCATACAGCCAAAGTAGTATTTATGGGAAAATGTATATCCCTAAATAATTATATCAATAAAATAGAGGAAAAAGCAGATTAATGTATTGGGCATGAAACTAAAAAAAATGAAAAAATTAAAAATCCCCAGTTAATGACTATATTGGAAATTATAAAAATCAAAGGAGAAATTAATAAAATTTAAGGTAAAAGAACTATTGAACTAATAAATAAGACTAGTAAGCTGGATTGATGAACAAACAAATAAAATAGAATATTGGTTAATTCGACTTAAAAAAAGAAAAGAGAGAAACCAAAGTCCATATCCTATGACTGTGAATTTGATAGCAATGATAGCAAATTCATTAGAAAACTATTCATCCTCTTTTCTTTCAGTTTGGCTATCTCTCTTTCACCATTCCTCTTTGTATGGACTCCTACTGAAGAATACGATTTAAGAGATCAATATCATTTCTAAACACTATAGAAAGTGTTTATACTTTCTGTTCTGTATTTATTCTTAAATTTTTTCTTTACCCTAGCATATCCCAATACATATTTGAATAAAAAATAACTCTTTTGTTTTCTTAAAGTTATAACTGAGATTGAAGGCTTACCAGCTGTAGGAAGAGGGAGGGATGGGAGGTAGGGAGATAATTTACATCATATAAATGTGGAAAATTCATGTGGAAATTTTTTACTAAATGTAATTGATAAAAGAAAATATCTTCAGGTATATATATATTATTTCCTGTTTGTTTCTCTCAAAATATCCATCATATTTTGTTTGATTAACATTATATTCTTACTGAAATTTCTTACATATCCTTTTTGTTTGACTTATAAAACATGGTAATTAAATAAGTTTATATAGACCTTAGGTCTCACTATTTTTGCTTTCCGGTCTAAATCTTTCTAAAATTCAGTTAACTTCTCCTTTAAAAATTGAGTTGCTCTTTGATCGGATTTATTTATTTTTAATATTTATATTATTTTGTTGTCATTGCTATCCTTAATTGTGATGACTGTTTTCTAATTTATTGTTAATGTTTTCTAAATTGAATTCAGCTTTGTCTCAAAACACAAATGCAACTTATTATTTTCAAGAATCCACTAAAGCATAAAATATTACTGTATGTGTGTTTTTCTGTTTTTTTTTGTTGCTTCTTGAAAGTACAATATCATTTAATCTCTTTTAATATGGTTTTAAAAACTTTTTGTTTCCAATATGAGAAATCAATCCACTTACATTCAATATTTTAACTATTCAATTTGTTTTTTCTCCATGATGCATTATTATTATTATTATCCAGCATTTTCATTTGGTAAGAATGAATATTATATATATTTATATATATAAAATACATTATTTATGTTTAATCTCCATAAGCTTTAAAAGAAACAAAGAAAAAATAACATTTCAATCCTTTGCTTTTTCCTAGACAGCAGTGTCAGCCTGAAGAAAATCTATATTCATCATCTATTCTTTTTTACTTTTAAAAATATTATGTATTATTCCTCTTTTTTACACTTTTGTTTTTAAATGTAAAATATATATTTATTACCATCCCATCTCAAGGAAAAATTCACTTATGTTAATTTGAACCATAGTATGGTTAAATTTTCCCCTGTAAGACACAAAATTGAAATAATTTTTTAAACATATCTTTTATTTCTACTTATTTAGGAGAAAATTTCCTATCAATCTAGCAAAAGAATTGTCATTTAAAAAAATTTGATAACTTTAGTTCTTATTTATTTCTTCAGTTTATTGAATAATATTTAATTTACATGTATATCATCCAAGCATTTTAAATCATTAACATAGTTATTGTGAAAGTAATTTCAGAATATTTAGTAAGATCATGAACTTGTTATATAAAAGGCCAAAATTAAATACCAACTGTAGAATAAAAGGCTAAAATTAGCTTATGCTGTATAGACTCCAAGCTTATTCTCTCAGGCCTAGGCTGATTATATTTCCTCTCATTGTTCTAAGATACAATAAGGAATTTGTGAATGTCTTTTCACAGTTTGAGGCCCTTTTAGCTCTGTTTGATTACATTCTTATTTCTCAGATCTCACTTCCATTTAACCAATTTGTTGATTGTCTTTTTACAGAGAAGAGAGAGAGAAAAGAGAAGAGAAGAAAAGAGAAGAGAAGAGAAGAGAAGAGAAGAGAAGAGAAGAGAAGAGAAGAGAAGAGGAGAGGAGAGAAAAGAAGAGAAGAGAAGAGAAGAGAAAAGAAGAAAGAAGAGAGAGAAAGCTTACTGTGTGCCAGCCACAGTGATAAGTACTATACAATTATTCTCTCAATCATCCTCAAAATAACTCCAGTAAGCAGATGCTATTTTTATACCTATTTTATAAATGAGGAAACTGAGGCACAAAGAAGATAAGTTATATGCTCTTGTTCAAAAAGCTAACAAGGGTCTGAAACCAGATGCAAACTCAGGTCTTCCAGATTCCAGACCTAGAGGTCTGCTTAGTATACCATCTGCATGTCCAGCCAAGGTCATGTTTGTATTTGACACGACTACCAGATGATTTCATATACTGAGTAGGGTTCCTGAAGGTCTTCTGAAGATTTTTTCTTTATTTCTTGTTTTATTGATGCTACAATGGCTATAAAACATTTCTTGTATTCCTGTAATCTGCTCAGATTCCCTCTTGACCTTTGAAATTCATGAGGTGAGATCCCATATTCTTCATTACAATGTAAAATAACAAAAAATAAACAAGCAAAAGCCAAGGGTGTTTTCTTAGGGCTTTTTGAACTTAGAGGTGAAGAATTCTGTAAGGTACTCTTTAAAGAATTTCCCTTTACACTATCAGATGACATGAGCAATCTTTTGAAATCATGAATGAAACAAAGAGCTAGCTAAAGCTTTCTATGATCTTTTTGCAATTATTGAAACGTAATTATGCCACCAGTTGAAAATATTTCCTCAGAACCATGCAATTTACCAATAAGAAACAATTATAAAATGTCCATATATGATCTACCTAACTCCAAAACACTTTCTTTACATACCTTTAGAATTCTACCTGAAACAAAAACCATTACATTCTCCATGTTGAGAGATTTCACCAGTCATGCAAAGACTTGGTATCTTCATATGTGCTAGATTCCTTTTACAAATATATGCAATTAAAATATTCCCAACCCAATTTATATAAACAAGCTGATCATTTGAGGATAAAAAATAAATGGTGAAAAGAAAAGACATCAGCTATGATAATGACCCTTTCTTAGAAGAGATGAATTAATGTAAAAGAATTGCCATATAAGAAGAATACAAAAACAATTCAGAGGCTACCTTGACAAACATACACTGGCTCTTAGAAAAATTTGACAATAATAAAACAAGTTTAAAGAAGCTTGTATGAAAAGCAGCATTCAAGAGGATGATGTATAATTATAAACAATGAGCATCTCACAAAGCAGTAAAAAATGGAAAGTAAGGAAAAGCAAGTCAGCAGAAAGGGAGAAGTGAGACTTGAATTAAACCAAATCATGAGAGAATTTATAAAATAACTGGTGGAGAGAGAGAGAGAGAGAGAGCCATGAAATTGAATAGATTTTCAAATGTATATGTAGGAATTTATTTTTTGTCAATGACAATGAAGTCATCATATTTCCTCAATGCTCTATGGAAGAAATAAAGGTGAAATTTAAGGAAAATGGGCCAAAATAAAACATTTATTTATTTATGGTTTGTTTTCAAAAAAATCAAAGAAGACTCTAAAAAGGTAGTAATAATAGATCATAGACACCTTTAAATGCCTTCATCCCACTTTGCTATTTTGTTAAAAGTAACAGAAGATATCTATAATTCCCAATATATATCAATATGTCATCTCTAACATTTTTTTCTGAGAATTATCCTTATCAGTCTATGAGAAGGAAGCCAGTAGGCTTTCATAGACAATTTACTATATCAGACTACATATTTACAATAGCATAATGTATCAGGAGGCAGTGAATAACATTTCTCATTCTGACAACTGGTTGTGATTTTTAAAAAATGGATACTTAAAAGATTTTATTTTAATAATATAATTTCCATTCATTTTAAAATGACAGACAATTATTTCATAGGTGAAACCACAGAAATAGCTATGGCTACTGGTTCTTTGGTTATTAATATTAACTGAGATATATATTAGGGAAGACCTTACACTCACCAATGTAAATTAATAATGTCCTGCTCAGAGTCCATATGGAAAATGGATTTCCTATGTTAGGTAAGCCTCCAAAATTTGTTGACCAAAATGTACTTATTGTACAAATCAAAATTGCTAAAGAACCCCCTCAATGAGTTATAAAGTCATTGAAAAGAGATTGGCTTAAGAATCTATAGTGCATAGGGGAAACTAAGTGGCTCAGTGAATTGAAAGCCAAGCCAAGAAATGGGAGATAATGGGTTCAAATATGGCCTCAGTTGTTTCCTAAGTATGTTACTCTAGGTAAGTCAGGTAATACTCTTACCTCTCTTCGGTGTTGAAACCAATACTAATATTGATTCCAAAATGAAAAGTGTGAGTGTATATTCATGCATGCAGTTGTGTGTGTGTGTGTGTGTGTGTGTGTGTGTGTGTGTGTGTGTGTGTGTGTGTGTATTTTAAGAATATATAGTGAATAGAGAAAACCTTGTGGATGAAGGTCTGCTTTGGCCCAGATTTCGATGTGTGATTCTAAGACTAGTCTATTCAGTTAGTTCATAATGTATATCTACTGCAAATGAATGATGAACATGACAGAACTGAATTGTAGAAGAAGGGAATCTAGGAAGCATCTAGGACAATACATTGCATTTGCAAAGATCCCTATTTCATTTTCATATTATATTATTCCAATTCTTTTATATAGCTACAAGTAATGGAAAATCAAAATCATATATAACTAAAGGACAATGGAAAATGCATAATGATTATTTGTATGCAAAAAAAAATCTTTAGAGGACATCATCAGTGACATATTTGACTGAAACCATAGGTATCTCCATAATATTGGGAATTAGGAACACAGCAATAACTGATAGATAAACAAGTTTTTCACTGTTATATTCAGAAAATATAAAGACCTAGAACTGTGTTGGCAAAGACATAGCATGTATGTCCTGGCCCTACCCCTCCTCCCATCAGGCATCTTGAAGATGAAGTTTGGGCATGTAGTCTCAAAGAGGTTAGTCATTGCTGACCTAGAAGGAAGCTTTTAGTACCATAGATAAATCTTAAGTTGCAAATTTAAAGGAAGACTATAAATAAGACCCATATAGAATGAAAAAGCAAAGATAAGTTGTATTCTGTCCTGGTGAAGAAAGCAACCATATAAATGACATAATCCATTGAAATATTGAGACAAACATAACAAACTATGTAAAGATATATCAATATGTGAGAACCTAGAGAAGCCAAAATTCTATACCATATTGAAAGTCTAATGAGAATTATAAATAATAAGGAACTAAAATAATGTTTGTTTATTTGAATATCTAATTCATAAATGATATTTTTATTTACATAGTCTCAGATTTAAAAGGAATGCCAATGATGTTTAATATGAATTCCTCTTAGTTTTGTCTTTTGAAGTTAGTTGAACAAGTATAATTCCTTTTTCTATATGACATCTTACTTGATTTCCATTTTTTCATTTCCATTAATTTCTTTTTCCTCTCCTCTTCTTGGTCACTTCTCTTTAGATAAACTCCAGTTTATTAATGACTTTTCTAAATTGTTATATCTATGAAAGAACATGATACTACAGATGTCACCCTAAATAGACTTGCAGGACTGTCTCCCTCATTCTCGACAATAAATCATTCTTGGTGTAACCTTTATCCATTTTGGTGAAAGGGGAGTATCATGTTTCACTTTTAAACTAATATCCTTATTCCTGTCTACAAGAATATACCATGTCCTTAGAGCATCAGATTCTTGAAATGATGTACTTTCATACAAAAATATGATGAATTGATGGCATATATACCCTGAGTCAATTTAACATTAGTAAATTTTAAATTTCAGTGACCAATTCATTTTTCGTCACAGTTACAAATAGAATTGATCTAGAGCCTCAATCACCCAATTTGTAAACATTTATAAGTAAAGAGAGAGAAAGGGGAGAAAGAGAAGAGAGAGAATTAGTAGAACCTTACTAGAACTGATACTTCATTTTGCTGGATAGCTGTGACTGCTGCTGCTTTCTAGAGATCCTCTAATGAGATAAAGAAGCTGTTCCACAGAAAAACACCAGCCCTGTGGAAGATATGGGAGCTAAGAGATAGATTGGGCTTCCAGTCAGGGTTTAAAAACTCTCTTGGCTCTATCCCATTGCCCATATGTTGATGTCTCTGCCATTGCCATGTACACCCTGGTGAGGAATCGAGGAATCTGGCCTTCCTGCACACCATGCGACTTTGTGACTCCTCTGTATTACCATCAGTGTGGGCATAATCTATACTCCCTAAATAATTACTTCACATAGTCACTCAATCTACATTCTGATCATTTTAAAGTATTTTAGCTAATTCCAATGACCAGTCAAAAAATGTAAAAAGTTTTTGAATTCTTCTTCCCTTCAGTTCTTTAAATTTGATTCTCATGTCTTTGGGCTATATTTGATATGATTTTATCAGAAATCAAAAATGATGTTGGATTACCCCATCTACCTTTGTATTTTGTATTTTTTTTAATTGATATCACCTGAGACATAGAGCTTCTTAGTATTTTTCATAATTGATCTTGGAATAGCTTGTCCCTGATCTGTGTTAAGGAAATAAAATTAGTTTAAATTGGATGTTAGAAATGAAATTCATTGAAGCTATTACATATGGTGTTTTTTCATGTTAAAATAAACATGATTAAAGTCAGATAGAACTTATAGCACACACCAAAAAGGATACTGAGAGTTTCTAAGGGGAATACAGTAATTACTTTGCTATAGGACAACTGTCTCAGATTATTCAGCACCTGGATTAAAATCTTCCCAGTGATAATAGGATAAGCACTCCACTAATGTGATTCTGAATGAGCAATTTTCATATTAATGGCTTTCTCCCTGTATTAATGAAAACACAATTCAATACCATAATGGGGACATCATTTAAATTACATCAAAATTGCTAACATGAAAGGAGATTGTTAATAAAGTATAACTATTGTATGTGCTAATGGCACTACTATTGTATTAACAATGTTCTTATATTCACAACTTTGTATTACATTAGCAAAAAATGTGCCAAATCAATGACTGTTTTGTATAGTCACTTACTGTCTATGGGAATGATTACTATGATCCTTTTAATTTCTCATATGTTTGCCAATCAGAAAGGAAAATACCCTGCAGAGCCATCTGAATGAGTAAAATTTTATTCAAAGAAATGCTTACCAAACTGGTGTTGTTGTTTTTTGCCATTCTGTAGAGGTCAAGACTTACCATAGGAGAAAAGCATTGTAGGGAAGAAAGAAAATCTGAGTTTTTGAGTTAGTAAAAAATCATGGCTCATCAATATTATGTAGTTAAGGAAATATGTATGTTGTCAAATATGCACATATCTATTGTCTAAAATTTCCTCAGGACAAATAATGTGGAATGAATGTTACTTGAGAATAGGTACTATCTTAATCTTCTAGTTCCTGACACAGTACCAGTCACAGAAGAAGGCTTCCTTAAAATTTCTTTATTTATGGATTGATTTCCCTTTTGGAAATTTCATAATTCCTATAATGCTGCCAACCTTCTCCCTGAAACAAAGTTTGATCTTAATATCTATACTCTTGTATTGCTATTATATGGCTTCAAGACAAAATACTATGATCTCCAAACAGTTTAAGTTCGGTATCACCTAAGAATCAATGGATATTGGCCAGGCATGAGTAAGATTCAGGTCATTATAAAAGGAATTCTACCAAAGAAGGAGCAAAAAGTATATCATAAGAAAAATTTATGATTGGAGAAAGATGGCTAATCATATAGTGAGAGGAGAAGTAATCAATGGATAATTTATATGTTCCATTGGAATCCACGTAATGTCAAGTGAAGTCAAGGAAAGTCCATTATTAAATATTTATGGGAAGAAATAGATAAGCCATACAGGATGAGCAAAAATAAATGGATTGTAATAGAATCACTGGAAGTAGGATAAACACCAATGCATCTGCTATAATATTAGTCTACTCTGTTTTATTTAAGTATATAATCTCTATTTTAATTTATAAGGTCAATTAAATAAAAATAACAAATCAAAATTATAATGATACCTGATGTGGATAATAATAATATTATTCTATAAAGTGAATATTCCATCCTTTCTAGGACTAATGTTAGACATTAGTTATACATTATATTAGTTATGCATTATAGAGCTTTCACTAAAATTTATAACCATAAGAGGGGAAAAATGTAATAAAAGACTTTGTAAAGGATAGAAGATACTGGTTATGTCTCACAGAATTCTTTTCCATGAATCTTGAGTCAACCAGAAAGACATCATGGTATAATGAATAGGATACTCTTTTTGGAGTCCAGAGAATGTGGGATCAAATATCTCCTGATACTTTTCCCTTAGCCAAGTTATTTTATTTCTTTGTGAAATCAAATCATGTCAATTAAGCTACAAACAACAATATAAGCATAAAATTAAAATTAAACAACAAATAAAAAATAGCATCTACTATTGTGGCATGTACTGCGCTAAATACTAGAGAGAAAAGTAAAGGGGAAAAACAACAGACCTTGCTCTTAAGGAAATAACAATCTAAGGTGGGGATGTACAATATGCAAATAACTGTATATAATCAAGATGAATATGGAATAAATTGGAATATAGTCTCAGAGAGAGAATATTCTAAATTGAGGAAGACTGTGGGGAAGGGGAAGAATTTTGCGGAGAAGGTGGAATATTAACTGAGACTTTAAGGAAGCCAGGGAAACCATGAGACCAAGATAGAAAGGTGGCGTGTCCCAAGCACGAGATACAGTTAGGAAAAATACTTTGAATTAAGATCTGAAGTGTCATGAGTGAGGAACACTAAAGAGGCCAATATCCCTGGATCTCAGTGTATGTGGAGGGGAGTGTTTCAATTTCCTTTTCTGTTCAGTGAGGAAATTCAATCCAATGACCTCTAAGGTTCCAAATCTATAATAAAAGATCATGGTTTTGATGACCTCACTATATTTACTCAATAAAAATAACTATCTTCATACAATATCAAAAATGACTTCTTGATTAAGAAAATAAACTGCTTTACTAAACTGAACATTTCACTGAAACATGCAGGTCATTCCTGCTAAAATGATGATTTTGAAAGTGCTAAATAGACATTCTCTTATTTTTATAATAGGATCACTTTCAAATATTTAAAAGTAAGTCAGGAAGGGTATATAGCAGCTAGACAAAAAATCCCACTATGATGAACTTGCATCTCTTAACGTTTCCTAAATCATCATTTGTTTCCTTCTATATGGTAGAACTAAAATGACTATTATTGTACTTGTTAATTAATTTGCCTTCAATTCACAGTTAAACCAAAAAAGGTCAAAGCAGTCAACCTCTTTCAAATAAAAACCTTTTTATATAATCAGCTGCTGATTATTTAATTGATAATGATTAAGAGAAAGAATCATTTTAACCAGATTCAGTTTCTCAACCTCAATATCCATCCCCAAGAAACCTTTTTAGCAAACCTGCCTACAAGTATCAAATTTAATAGCTTTTCCTGTTACCATCTGTCACTTCACATATCCTTATAGATGTTAATGATGGTGAGCTGGACAAAATACTTTCAGGAAGGTGGGGGTAGAAGAATTTAAAAAAATGATTGCATCAAAGTGGGCATAAAAAGTAGGAATAAATAATAGCTAGTATTCTGTAACTATTTTTTACTGGAAACAATAGTCCATATTGAATGCAGATAGATATTTTTAAACCACTCAGAGCCTTCACTTATGTCTTATTAGGAAAGCAATTAATTTTCAATCAAATCTCCATTTTCAATCTCCATGGGAAACCATTTTGGTAATTGGTTAAGTTTTCTTTTTTCTAAATCTAGTTACTTATTTGAGCTGATAAAATATTCTGCAACTTAAATAAAATATTTTTAACTTCTGATAACAGTGCTAGTCATTAATTATGAAAAGTCTTGTGTTCTAAAAGTCCTGAAAGTGTATTCATTCTAGTATATGTTTTATATGTCTACATTTCCAAATTATTTCCTTCTCTCTTACAGGTAACCATTATTAATGAGGAATAAAAAAGGTAAAAATATACCCAAACCCACCAACATATGAAACAATCAATCTATGCAGTATTCCACACTTACAAACCTCTATATTTACAAAGAAATGGGGACAGAGGCCATCTCATTTTTCTTCTTTGGTCCAAGTATAGAGTTTAAAAGAATTCTATTTTGATCATTTTTAGTTGTTGTCATCATTATGCATACTGCTTTATTGTTTCTCCTAATTTTGCTTTACAGCAATGTGTATGTGTGACATTTCATCTATCTTCTTAATAGTCTACATTTTTTCCAGTGAGGGCTATTCCCAACATGTAGCATAGGGTTGTCATATGGCTTGGAGGGAGGCAGAATAGACATTTCTTGGCTCTTCTCCCTTTTTTCCTTTCCAAGACCAACTTAATTTCTTCTAGGAGAGGAAGCAGGAAATTGTGGTCAGAGACTGTCACTTTATTTTTTTCATAGAGAGAATACTAGTCTAGAATTATATCCATCTGAAATGTTATTAAGAACAATAATTCTTAATTATTTTAATTAATTAATTATATAATNATTGCTCATGGGATAGCTGATTAAATATAATAAAAATGACAATCTATCTAAATTAATTTTTTATTTAGTGCCATTCCAATCAAACTATTAAGACATTATTTTGTAGAGCTAGGAAAAAATAATACCAAAATTAATCTAGTAAATGAAAGTTAAGGAAGGTTTGAGGTTTTCCTTGATAATTTATTGAAATATGATTTCTAGATTAGTTCTTTTTGTCATGGTAAGTAGTCTAATTTTTTTTAACTATCTCTCTGTGACCCATTTTCTAGGTCATTTTTTATTATGAGATATTTCACATTTTTCTCTATACAAATCCCTTCAACATAGGAGGGGGGTTCAGGTTGTGACACCATCATGAGCTGGAAATTTATTTTTGCCTTCCCTTCATTTCAGAGAAAAATTTTTTTCTCTTTCAATTTTTAGATATTTACTGTGCATATTTGTGGTATTAAAATAAAATATGTTGATATTATATAATATTAGACATATATTTCATGCATTTCTGAGTTTTTCTAAACTTTTTCTGTTTCACCTACTGGTCTCCACATATTGTCTCTGGCTTCTGTAAAACCTCTCAAAAATCCCATTGAATGTCTTATGCATAGCTGTGATATATCAAAACTGTGATGGGGAAAGTTGCAATGCTGAAAGGATTGTATTTTATTCATTCCTTTGATATTGTTTTATTGTTTCTTGATATCTCTCAGAGTCATTAGTTCCCATTTGCCTAATTCAAATATTTAAGGGATTATTATCTTCACTTAAATTCCTATACCAATTTTTTCATTTGGTTGGCTGAATTCATTTTAAGGAATTCTCTTTAGTTAAATTTTGAGTCCCTTTTTTCACTTGGCATTTTTTGCTTTTTGGTGTTATTTTCTCCAGTATTTTATGCCTTTTTTTTTACAATGTTGTTAATTCTCTTTTCATAATTTTCTTACATCATTGTAATTTCTTTCCCAATTTGTCCTCTATCACTCATATCTTTCTTTAAATCTTCAAGAAATTCTTGATGGCTTTGAGTCCAACTGGCATTTTTCTTTGAGGCTTTTTTGTGGATATTATTTTCTTCTGAGTTAGTGTCATGGTCTTCCCTATCATTGTAGTATTTTTTTAATGTCAAATAATTTTTTTTGTTGTTTCCTCATTTCCCTCAGCCTGTTTCTTAATTTCCACTTCTTGTTAAAGTTGAACCCTCCTAACCTAGGGCTACAGAAGCACTATCTCAATGTTAGGCTGCTTCTTCCTACTGTGGTTTTCAGAGCTAATTTTGGAGATATGCTAGCCCTGTGCTTCCAGAGTGACAATCCTGGGACAGATGTAGTCTCTACTCCTCTTGTCTGTGTTCTTGTCTTTACCCAGGATAAGCACTAGGATCCTTGTTTTCAAACTGTGACTAGGACCCTTGCTCCTTTGTGGCTAACAATCAGTGCTTCTCTCCCATATGAAACTGTGACAATGAAGTGACTTTGGGCAGTAGAGTTGCCAGTCAGCACCAGATGTAATCAGTGCCAGTGAAAGGTCCTCTGTAATCTTTTTCTGATTAGATGACTGACTCCCTTAACATCTCTTAGCTAAGATCTCTGGAAATTGCTGTTACTGAACCTGAAGCTGCTTTTGCCACCTTTGGTTTTTGTGCTAGACAGATTTGCAATCCAGTATAATAGACTTCTTACCCTGATGTTTCATCCCAACCTTTTCTTGTTTCTTTCACTGTAATATTTGACTTGAGGAAATACTTTAAAGTTATTATGAGGGAAATTTCTAAATCACTATTGATTAAAGAAATACAAATTAAAACAACTCTGAGATACCATTCACAGTGGCTTGTTTGATGGTAGTGTTTGTCTTTTGTTTTAGAGATCAGTGACATCACTGGGAGATATCTTGAATCTTGTGTGAATTAAATTTAAGTAAGGCAGAGTTGCACACAGTCATTAGCCACATTATCTCTTTCAGTCATCAAAGTCCAGTGGCAAGACAAAAGTCATGATGACTGGAGATGGCCTGGACATAACCTTATGTCTTCAATGTCTGACCAAGTTCTAAGCAACACACAGCTGGTTCAGCTACCTTCATGGCTGTTGGAAGAAATTATTCTCATTTAACCATTCTTATGCAGAGAGTCTTCACATGTTTGAATTCGACATCCCCTTAACTCCCTGATGGGTTTGAGGCCTGTTAGTTATTAACCTGGGTTTAGCTAAATCAATAGAGGCAATTTTACTAGAGTATGGCTGATGTGCATGTTATAGTTTTTAGGAGCTAAAGAGATTTGCGTGAAAGGTAAATGAAATCAAAGGTAGATGAGCAGCCCTGAAAAGGGCTTGGCAAGCCCTCAAGGCAGAAACATTAGCCCTCCCTGAACACCCTACACACTTGTATCCATTTGACTAATATGACAGAAAAGGAAAAAGGAAAATTTAAAAGGAAATTAAAAAAAGAATAGTGTATACTCTGTGTATTATTAACTTTATTAAAAATCTATTAAAGGCAAAAACTATGCCATGTAATTTTTTATATTTTTTTTAGTGAGTCCTCTTCCTTTCACCTAGCATGGTACTCTCTATATAATAGATGCTTAATAAATACATGAAAGAAAAAGGACTGAAGAATATTCATGGTAATTTATGTAATTGTTTCTAGCATATTTTCATTCATTTGAAAAATATTTATTGAGCCTTTACAACTGGAATATATAGAGATAAATAAAACATGGTCACTATTCTCAATAAACATAATAGAGTTGAAGCAAAGGTGTTGTGAGGCTCAAATGAAATAATGAATCTAAAGTATTTTGTGTACCTTAAAGCACTACATAAATGGCAGTTATCACTATTATTTAGTAGCAGCAATAGTGATCTATAGGCACTATACTTCCACTCATGATGACAATCACTGAGTCTTTTATTATGGTTTTGCTGAGTTTAATCAATGTTTATAGAGCAATACAGGGATGTGTTAGGAAATGTTCAACTGGATACTTGAGATATATATATATATACATATATATATATATATACACTCAAGTTTAATCTGCATTATTATATTTTAGCAGTCTAAGAAATTGAGAAAACTATAAATTGAACTCTGATTTATAGTCATTGTTTGTTTCTGAGGTAAAATTATTTTGTTATTTCAAAAATATTTTATTTTTCCACTTACATTTCATAATAATTTTTCACATACATTTTCCAAAATTATAAAATCCAAATCACTTCCCTCCCTCCCTCCATCCATTCTCTCTTCCCATTTGGAGTTGGTAATCAATTTGATCTGAGCCATCTATGCAAAACGCACTTCCATATTGGCCATTGTAAGAGCATACTCACACAAAATGAAAACCCCAAAATAAAACCGTAAATACAAAGAAGTGAAAGATAGTATGCTTTGATCTATATCTGTCTGACTTCAGCAGTTTTTAAGTTCCTCCGAATTGTGCCACAATATTGCATTACAGTTGATAATTGTACAATATTGCTATTACTATATACAATACTTTCCTGGTTCTGCTTTTACACTCTGCATTAGTTCAGATAGATCATTGATTCCCAAAGTGGGCATTACTGCCTCCTGGTGGGTGCTGCAGCGATCCAGGAGAGCGGTGATGGCCACAGGTGCATTTATCTTTCCTATTAATTGCTATTGAAATTTAAAAATATTAATTTCCAGGGGGCTAAGTAATATTTTTTTTTCTGGAAAGGGGGCGGTAGGCCAAAAAAGTTTGGGAACCACTGATCTTTTCAGCTTTTTTTCTGAAATCATCCTGATTATCATTTCTTATAGTACAATAGAATTCTATCACCAACATATATATTAGTTTGTTCAGCCATTTTCTAATTGAAGGACATATCCTTAATTTCCAATTCTTTATTACCTCAAAAAGAGCTGTTATAAATATTTTTGCACAAGTAAGTTCTTTCCCCCCTTCGAAATCATCTCTTTGGAATAGAAACTCAGTAGTAGTATTATAACATAAAAGGGTATGCTTACTATTATGGCCCTTTGGGCATGGCCCCAAATTGTCTACCAGAATGATTGGATAAATTCACCACTCTATCAATAATATGTGTCCCAATTTTGCCACAAACTCTCCAAAATTTATGACTTTCTTTTATCATCATAATGACCTATTGGATAGGTGTGAGATGGTACCTCAGAATTGTTTTAATTTGCATTTCTCTAATCAAGAGTGATTTGGAACATTTTTTCATATAATTATTGTTAGCTTTGATTTCTTGATTTGAAAATTGATAGTTACAATGGATATTTGGGCAATGGCTTATATTCTTATAAATTTGACTTAGTCCTCTATAGACTTGAGAAATTAGACATTTTTATTAGAAATTTTTTATAAGCTTTTCTCCCAGTTTGTTGTTTACTTTCTAATTTTTGTTACATTGGTTTTGTATGAACAAAAGCCTTTTAATTTTACATAATCAAAATAGTTAATTTTATTTCTTATAATGCTCTCTATCACTTGTTTGACCATAAATCCTTTCCTACTCCATAGATATGACAGGTAAACTATTCTGTGTTCCCCTAATTTGCCTATGGTATCATTCTTTATCTCTAAATTATATATCCATTTTTACGTTGTCTTAGTTTAGGATGTGAGATATTAATTTACACCTAATTTCTGCCATACTGTTTTCCAATTTTCCCAGCAGTTTTTGTTTCATAGTGAGTTCTTATTCCAAAAGCTGGGATATTAGAATTTACCAAACAAAAGGTTGCTAAGGTCATTTACTCATGTGTATTATGTATCTAATCTATTCCACTGATCTACCATTTTCTTTCTTTTCTTTTTTTTTTTTAATCCTTAACTTCTGTGTATTGGCACATAGGTGGAAGAGTGGTAAGGGTGGGCAATGGGGGTCAAGTGACTTGCTCAGGGTCACACAGCCAGGAAGTGTCTGAGGCTAGATTTGAACCTAGGACCTCCTGTCTCTAGGCCTGACTCTCAATCCACTGAGCTACCCAGCTGCCCCATACCATTTTATTTCTTAACCAATAACAAACTGTTTTGATGATTGCTGCTTTATTATACAGTTTGAGATCTGTTATTTCTAGGCTACCTTCCTTCAAAATTATTTCATTCATGTTCTTGAAATTCTTGAATTATATTCTTGAAGATGATTCTTAAAGCTGTCTTTTCTAGTGTTTTTAACAGGAATATATTGCATTTTTGAAGGCTTTTTCTGCATCTATTGAGATAATCATGTGATTTCAGTTAATTTGGTTATTGATATGGTCAATTATGCTGATAGTTTTCCTAATATTAAATCTACATTCCTGGTACAAATACCACTTGGTCATAGTGAATAATCCTTGTGATATTTTGCTGTAGTCTCCTTGTTAATCTCTTATTAAAATTTTTTGCATCTATATTCATCAACGGAGTTGGCCTATAATTTTCATTCTCTATTTTTTCTCTTCCTGGCTTAAGTAACAGTGACAAATGTGTCCTAAAAATATATTGGGGATTTTTTCTTAAGGAGTTCATCAATGGTTTGTTCAATTTCTTTTATAACCCTTCATTCTTTTTTTGCATATGATATCATCCTGTCATTTCCTCTGTGACCTTTTGAGCCTTCTTTTTCATTTGGCCAACTCTGCTATTATTTTCTTCTTGATTTGCTTCATTTCTTTTTTCCATTTCCCCCTTGCCTTTCTTTTTTTTTAAACCCTTAACTTATGTGCATTGGCTCCTAGGTGGAAGCATGGTAGGGGTGGGCAATGGGGGTCAAGTGACTTGCCCAGGGTCACACAGCTAGGAAGTATCTGAGGCCAGATTTGAACCTAGGACCTCCTGTCTCTAGGCCTGACTCTCAATCCACTGAGCTACCCAGCTGCCCCATCCCCTTGACTTTCTTAACTGATTTTTGAAATCCTTTTTGAGATCTTCTAGAGAGGTGATGGCAAACCCTTGACACGCATGTCAGCACTGACACAGGTAGCCATTTTCAATGACACATGGCCATATGCAGTCACATACAGAGAAGTATGGTGTTGCATGCTGAGGATGAAATATTTGCTGTAGTGTAGTGTAGACACTCTGTGCACTATAGATGACAATTCTGCCTATATTAATTTACCTATTTTGGTTTATTAAATACAGTTATATACTACACTTATACATTTTTGTTATTTAAATTATAAATATCATGAAATTATGTTTTTTTCCCGAAGTGACACACCACCTGAGTTATGCTCATTTTTTTGGTGAATTTTGACACACCGAGCTCAAAAGTTTGTCCATTACTGTTCTAGAGCCTGAGACCAGTTCATATTTTTCTTTGAAGTTTTGTGTGTATTTGTTTTGCTTTCCACGTCCACTTCTGTGTTTGTGCTTTGCTCTTCTTTCTCTCCATAAAAGTTTTCTATAGTTAGCTGTTTTGTTTTGTTTTTGATGTTTCTTCATTTTCCCAGCCTTTTTTTTTTTTGACTTTCAGTATTATTTTAAAGGTGAGCTCTCTTCTCAGGATAAAGGGGGTACTCTCTTAAACTTCTGTTTTGCCTTGCTGCTATCCTTAGTTCTATTTCTGCAAGTTTCAGTTCTTCCAAGGCGGTATGATGGCCTCTGGGCTGGGACTCCTGATGACTTGCAGATCCCAGAGCACCGTGAGCTAACCTGTACTGGGGCTCAGGATCTAGCCTCAAGCTTGGGCAGGAGCTTTTGCTCTCACTCTAGGCTTGATTCTAAGATGGAAGGTAAGGGTTTAAAAAATTATTTTGAAAATCCTTTGAATAGTCCATAGATTATAGTATAATCTACAGCAGTGATGGGAAACCTTTTGAGCTTGGTGTGTCAAAAATTCGCCAAAAAACTGAGCACAGTGTGAACTTCCTTGTCCTTGGGCTTTTAACTTTGACTTGAGCTTAGGTATGGGCTCTGGTCCTTTCTTCGTGGTTCTATAGTCCAGGAGCACTGTGAACTGCCTTGTGCTGGGGTTCTAGGTCCTCACTGCAGACTCGGGCGAGGCTCTGAGCCTCTCTCTCTCAGCTTATACAGACCAGGCGTGCCATGCAGACGGCCTTGTGCTGGGATTTAGAACTTTAATGCAGGCTTGGACAAGGGCTCTGGGGTTCTCCTTAGGATTGCACCAGCGAGGTGCTTTGCCTACTGACTTGTGTAGGGCTTGAGGACTTGGTTTTGCTTGGACAGACACTTAGAGCCTCCCTCTGGGCCTGAACCAGCCAGGCACATTGCAGATTGCCCTGCACTAGGCAAGAGAGTCTCACTATAGACTTGGGCTAGGATTTGGAGTTTTAAGGGTTATGTATGATATTGCAATGCTGTTGACTTAGGCAAGGTCTCAGAGTCTTGACACTGACTTGCTCAGAACCTGGAACAGTAGATGTGGGGTGGGAATGGGGTTGCTGTTGACTTGCCCCTATACTCCTTGGTGTGGTCTCTTTAGGGCTGTGCTCCACCCTCAACCCAGGGAACCAAACTCTCTCCTCCTACCTTTCAAGTTGTTCTCTGAATGAAAATCATTCCATCCCCTTGTCAATTCTTTCACACTAGGGTTCATTTTAAGATGTTATTTTAAGGTTGGTTGGAGATGATTCTTATAATGGCTCAAACTTTCCTTGCTTCTACTACACCATGTTGGCTCTGCCCCCACTGGTATCAATTCCAATACTGAAAATTTAGCTGTTATCTCTGGCAATCAGTTTGAGCTGCCTCCAGAGTACCTTTGAGTGGAAGTAATAGAATATTTTCAAGTAACCAAAATTTAAAGCAAAATAATATAAATGCTTATGAGATACAAAAAAAAAGTATTTCAAGAATTCAGAGAACACTGTAAGAGAGAAAATTATGAGACTGGCCATAAATTAAGTGATTTTATTAAATAAGAAAGGATTAAGGGAAAAATTTGAAAGAGAGAGATATAGATTACTTTTCTTGCTATTTCATTTACCTTGCTATTCTATAATAGCCATTTAAATCCCCTAGCCAAGCTCACAGAGATATATAGCCAGCACCAAACATGGAAGAGAACAGGCCACATGATTCCTGGTTCACCACTGTTATATCCTCCTGGCTTTCTGCTCCATCCTGGTGCTGCACTAATTTCAGGATGCTGGAGACATTTAGGATGATGCCAGATGCCTTGCCTACATTGACAACAGTCCTTTAGGCTGTAGTCAGGGAATGCCAGGCTGTAGTAGATGACACGATGGTAGGTGGAGCTATTTTTTCCTCACACAAAACAAATTAGTTGCAACTGAGGGAAGAAAAAAATCAAAAGCTTCCTTATAGTAGGTGGCAGTTAGGGTGGACCTTGAAGAGTAGATGAGATTAGGGTAGGAAAAGGTAAGAGAAAAGAAAATTTCTGTGTATATGGAACTATTGAAGCAAAAGACACAGATATGGAAAAATTTTTGTCTACTACATAACATGCTTAATGAAAGTTATAATCACTCAAATGAGTTTGGTTTTCGATAGATCTTGGTGAAGTTGAAAAATGCTGGTTTTGGAATCAGAAAACATAGGTTTGATTGTGGCTTTACCACTGATTAGCAATATGACCTTGGAAAAAAGTAATTTAACCTCCCATGGCACTCAGTTTTCTCCAATGTAAAATAAAAGTTAGACTAGATAATTTCACAGTCTCATTCCAGTTATGAATCTATGATCTTATCCAGATTATAAATATCTGCTGTCTAACCTATGACATGTGATCAAATGGGCAGTCCATATAAATGTGATTTGCACATTGTAGGGATTCAGTACTTATTGATTAATTCTGCAAGTCTTTTAGGGAATCCAAGATTAATGATGTTCCTTTCACCTGGGGAAGACAGAATAACTTTCCCATTAGACTGAATATGCCTCCGTGATAGGGATTGTTGTATTTGCCTATATATCCTTGGATAAAACTTTGTCACTAACAGAAGTTTAATCATTAATAATAACTGTCAAAATGTAATAGGGCTATTTATATAAGAAAAATATTTGCATTCAATGATTTCAATAATGAATTAAATAATTTCCATGAAATTCAATGTTCTCCCATGACATTAGACATAACTTATCCACTGATCATTAAAACTCATTTTATCTTAAATACAATAATGACTATGGTGAATTAAACTATATCTACCATCTGCACTATAAAAAATAAAGCATTAACCTCTCATATCACATTATTTAAAATCTATTATCAGAAACTTATGAGAGGATTAAGTATACCCTATGCTGAGGTATTATGCCTTTTTGAAGCTTTCTCTAAATATGTTTACCTTAAAATCATATAAATTATGATGTTTCAGATGAAGGAAGAGGAAAAAACGAAAATCTCTCCTATTTTCTTCCTTCTACTCTTTTTATCCTTAAGTTTTATCCTAACTTTTTAATTACTCTAGCTGTGACTCCATTATATTCCCCAATTTAATTCTTAAGGTAATGGGTAACATATTTCCTACTGTTATTATGAAACCTCCAAAGTTAATTACTAGAGATAGTTGGATTATTTTTTGCTTATCTTTATTCTTTTGGGACTATATAACATTTGTATGTAGGACCATAATAGGAGTCCACTTCAGATACAGTCAATTATATAAGTCTATCAACAGCTATTTTATTATGGGAACAATGGAAACAGAAGGCTTGGGCTCTATGATGAATGTAGATTAAAAAGAGGTCACCCTGAGATACATAATTAGTTTTGCAATGTTAAATTAATAGGTAGGGTGCCCCTAAGGCATCCATACATTCAGATTAAAACTTTAGGATCTTGAGTCCAGTTCCTGTCTGCTTTTGTCAGCACTGACATGGCTTAATGCACTGCTTGGGTAATGGCATAAGATATTATGGCAAGACTAAATTGCTGTAAAAACAAAATTTGCATAATACTTTGGTCATATTACATATATTTCCCTTTGGAAACATTTGTCCTACTAAATTATTATGCAAATTTCTAATAAACGAGTTAGCTTAAACTGATATATCTTCAGGTGCCTTATGAGAAATAAATAGATGTTTAAACAAGGACTCTATAAACAATTGAAAATAATATTCAAAGGCATATGAAATTACTGGTCTATACTATTATATCCTTGTAGATAGTAACTTAAAAAAAAAGTAAGGTGAACTAAAAGGCATTTTCTGTTGCAACAAAACATTCAGGCTTGGCTTTTCTTCTGAATATATATGGAAAACTATTGCCTTGGCAAATCTAACACAAAAAAGTGATGATATAAAAGCTTAATTTAATTTAATCGGTATTTGATAAACTGGAAAGCCTTAAAAATTTCTAAGTTTTTTGTGGTCATGTTTTCCTCACATTTTTTAAACAAAAATAGAAAAGAATCAACAAATATGTTTTATAAATAAATAGTAGGAACTAAAAATGGAAAATTACTCATAATCTATAAAAAATGAATGAAATTACAAAATGTAAATTAAATGGTTTTGATCATATTAAACTAAAAAGCTTTTATACAAACAAAAACAATGTAGTCAAAATCAGGAGGGAAACAACAAATTGGGAAAAAATCTTTATAACAAAAAACTCTGACAGGGGTCTAATTACTCAAATATACAAGGAGTTAAAGCTATTGTATAAAAAATCAAGCCATTTCCCAATTGATAAATGGGCAAGAGACATGAATAGGCAATTCTCAGGTAAAGAAATCAAAAGTATCAATAAGTACATGAGAAAGTGTTCCAAATCTCTAATAATTAGAGAAATGCAAATCAAAACAACTCTGAGGTACCACCTCACACCTAGCAGATTGGCTAAAATGAAAGAAGGGGAGACTAATGAATGTTGGAGGGGATGTGGCAAAATTGGGACATTAATGCATTGCTGGTGGAGTTGTGAACTGATCCAGCCATTCTGGCTGGCAATTTGGAATCATGCTCAAAGGGCTACAAAAGAATGCCTGCCCTTTGATCCAGCCATACCATTGCTGGGTTTGTACCCCAAAGAGATCATAGATAAACAGACTTGTAAGAAAATATTTATAGCTGCGCTTTTTGTGGTGGCAACAAACTGGAAAAGGAGGGTATGTCCTTCAATTGGGGAATAGCTGAACAACTTGTGGTATATGCGGGTGATGGAATACTATTGTGCTAAAAGGAATAACAAACTGGAGAAGTTCCAGGCGAACTGGAGAGACCTCCAGGAACTGATGCAGAGTGAAAGGAGCAGAGCCAGAAGAACATTGTACACAGAGACTGATATACTGTGGTAAAATCGAATTTAATGGGCTTCTGTACCAGCAACAATGCAATGACCCAGGACAGCTCTGAGGGATTTATGGTAAAGATGCTACCCACATTCAGAGGAAGGACTGCAGGAGAGGAAACATATAAGAAAAGCAACTGCTTGAACGTATGGGTCGGGGTGGATATGATTGGGGATGTGGACTCGAAATTACCACACTAATGCAACCACCAACAATTTGGAAATAGGTCTTGATCAAGGACACATGACAAAACCAGTGGAAATGTGCGTCGGCCATGGGTGGGGGGAGTGCGGGGGGTGAAGGGGAAAGTAGGAGCATGAATCATGTAACCATGTTAAAAATGATTATTAATAAATGTTAAAAAAATGAATGAAGAAAACTCATCATTAAACATCCTGCTCATTCCTATAATAACTAATATGTATCTGTTATACAATGAGATTTTTCAATGGTGTTGACATTGAGGTACTACAACATCCAAAATGTATATCTGGGTTCATCAAAATTTAACTCATATTCAGAAATTGGATGACAGAAGTATATTAAATCCTATTCTTTGAGAGCTAGGAATGGGTCCATTAAGAAATATATATTAAAAAGTTAATTTAAACCTGTAGTTTTATTGTTATAGAGATAATCCACGAAAGTAAGGAACATTTTCTGTGAGTAGACATTTCACAGTTTTAGAAGTAAAAGTTTTAATTTCCTAGAGCACCAAGATGGTTAAGTAAAGGTATGGTCACACAGCAGGTATGTGCTAAGTAGAGTGTTCAAGCTTTTGTTGATTTAATTCAAAAGAAGACAAAGGAGAGTTAATCCTGTTTTCACAGTCTGGTGAGGTACAAAGTAAGGGCACTTAAGTTACTGTAAACCAAAGTGTTAACTCACAATGGACAAAGGGAATAAAAGATTCCCTTTCACAAGTGTAAACTCAAAGATAATACAGAATTCCCTTTTATAATGTACCATGTGCTGATGAAAAGAAGTTATATTCCTTTTAATCCCTGTTCAGTTTTCTCAAGATATCTATTACCTCTAATTTTTCTAACATTTCATTTATTTCCATTCTTTCTTATTTATTTTATGTATTCAATTTATCTTGTTCTGATAGGGGAAGATTGAGATTCCCAAGTAATATGGTTTTTACTATCTATTTCCTCCTTAAGCTCCTTTAGTTTCTCCTTTAAACATCTGAATGCTATACCATTTAGGGCATAAATGTTAAAGTTCGAATATTACTTTTTGGTTTATGATACCTTTTAGAAATATGTAATTTCCTTCCTTATCTCTTTTAATCTGATCAATTTTTACTTTAGCTTTGACTGATATCTTGATTGATACTCTTGTTCTTTTTAGTTTAGGTGTTGCATAATTCATAATATTCATAATTCACTGTGTTCCTCTTCACCAGTATTTTGCTTTTTATCACTTCCCCCAACCTCCAATTGCTTTCCCCTTTGCTTTTCTTCTTCTTCTATATCTCTGTAGGGTAAGATAGAGATATATACCCCAATGAGTATATATAAATTTATATGTTTTCCCCCCTTTCTAAGCCAGTTATGATGAGAATAAATAGGCATTGCCCATCACCACCCTTATCCTTCTTTCTCCATAATATTGGTTGGAGGGGATTCTCATGGTGACCTTGAGCTTCTCTTCTCTGTTCTGCCATCTTGGTTCCACCTCCAGAAGTGTATCTTTCTCTTGGTTTTAATAGATGCTGTATAGTTGTTTACAATCTTGTCTAACTGTTCATCATTCCATTTGGGATTTTTTTGGCAAAGATATTGCAATGGTTCAATAAAGAGAATTAAGTGACTTTCCCAGGATTACATAGTAAGTGTCTCAGGTCAGATTTAACATCAAGAAGATGAGTCTTCCACATTCTATCCACTCGTACCACATTGTTCCCAACTTCCCTTCTTTTGAAACATATTACTTATCATGTTAAGAAAAATACTTATGTTTTTTAGTGTTTTTCTTTCATAACACAAGTGGGTGCTGTATTTTGTCAAAAAATTTACATCTGTTGAAATAAGCAGGTAATTTTTTTGTCATTTTTTTCTTCATGATATAGTCAATTATTTTTGTAGTTTTCCTAATATTTCCCAATATTGTATTAGGTCAGTATTCTTCTTATAAAGCCATTTTGTTCATAATATATGTGATATATTCATATAATCTCTTTGCTAGTATTTTATTTCAAATGTTTGCATCAACATTCATTAGGGAAATTGTTCTATAATTTTCTTTTTGATGTAAATGTTATGAATTTTCCTGATTTTGTTATTATGATGCATAGTTGTATCACATAAGGAAATTATAAAGGATCCTTATTTGCCATTAAAAAAGTTTAAATATTATAAATCATTCTTAAATGTTTGGTGGAACTTTCTTTTAAATTCATCTGGTCATAGATTTGCTTTTAATTTTTCCTTGGGGAGATCATTCATAGCTTTTTCAATTTATTTTTTAAGGATAGGATTACTTAAGTATCCAATTTCCTGTTCTATTTGCATTTAATTTAGATTGTCACTTTTATTGGCACGTATTCAGGCAATATAACTTTTAACAATTACTTACCCCTCAAACCCCTTCACTGGTTGTAAATTCACCTTCTTTCTGTCTTGATACTGCTAATTATCATTATTTCCATGTTTTCAATGAAATTAACCAATAATTTATTTTTTTCACTTTATTTAACTTTATTATAGTTTCACACAGTCTTTTGGCTTTCATTTTGACTTAGGAATCATCTCATTTAAAGTTAGTTTGTACATATTCTTTGGGTTTTTTGGAATAAAACTATTATAGAAGCCTAATAAATATTAACACTACATAAAATAAACATATTGCCCTAAGTTTATCCATTTTATGGCTGTTTTGTTCTAAAACAGTAAATGTATTTTATCAAAAAGTCACAAATTAATAAGTTAAATTTTTATTTACTACTTTTTTGTTACGAATTAATGAAGTCTTACAGGTATATGCTAGACTTGGAGTCAGGCTAACTTGAATTCAAACCCGACTTTAGACACTGACTCACTGTGTTAATTCACTGAGCCTTAGAGAACTCTCTAAGAGCCTGGTGGGAGGCCAATGAAACAAAAGCACAGATGCATGACCTAATTAAGTATCATAATTTTCTGAAAAAAAAAAACTGAACCCACTCAGGTTTGCAACACATATTTTAGAAGACTTCTAATTAGTGTAATTTGAACTAGAGATTTTACACAGTTTTTCATAAAACCTCAAAATGCATTTTCAATAAGCATCATACTAAGTGCATGGGCTCCCCTGCATACAACAATGAAAAGTGTAAAGTTAGAGTATGAGGAAAGGAAATTCTGCACAGAATGTTGCATGAGCATGAGCCAGCAGTGTCAGTTGGAGACAGCTGAGAATTTTGAGAAAGATTCCTGAGGAAGGGGCTTTTGTATTGAGGAGCTCAAGGTGTTAGGAAGGAGAGGAGCTTTCTTGAGACGACTCAAGAGTCAAACCTGAGAGTTTCCTGGACTCATGTCAAATCCTTAAAGCCTGTTCCCAGCCAGCATCTATTGAATGATCAAGACCAAGATTACTTGATCCTTGGGGAGTCAGACTCTAATCTGAGAGCAGACCCCCAAACTCCCAGGCCTCTCTTTACCTTACAAAAAGACCCTACCCTAAATAGTTTATAACAAAGATAATAGGACAGGAACTAGAGAGAGAGGGAAGGGAAGGAGAAACTTTGGGTTGAAGCCAGAATTGGCTCCCCAAAGGGATGGACCTTGGGGCTTAGATCTTTAGGGCTATCTCATTCCCTCTGCCCATCGTCTTCATCAACAACCCTGATTTAACCCACAATAAATTATACCACAGTCAGATAAAGGATTCTGAGTTTATTCAAGGACAAAGAGGGGAAGAGGGTCTGTGAGCAGTTATTCATCTGAGACTGCCATTGAGCCAGACACCCCTGCAGAGTTGTAGGCTGACTAGGGGGAGGCTTTAGTTCACCAGGAGTCTGTGCCAGTTCAGCCAGGGTACAAACCCACCTCATCATTTGAAATGTCCTTCCCACTGTCCTCCAAAGCTGGCTGCCGTCCTCTGGACACCCACCATTCCAGAGAAACCCCCCAGTTTGTCAAGTGTTAGTGGCAACCTTGATGGAAGGGTTGAGAGATTCAATCTCACTGGTCCATCTCTCCTTACTACCTCACCTCTCTCAAGAAGTGCCATTAATACAAAAGGACACCTATCTTTTAGTCTATTATTCACTTGGATAATTATAGTTAAAGTGCAAAGGCCATGGAAATTTGATTTAAATCTATAAAACCAAAGGTTCTTGCATAAAGTGTGACATGATTTGAAACGAGCAGGACTCAGACTTCGTGTGACATCTGAGGTCATCACACCTCAGTGAGCTTTTTACTGTTAAAATGAAAGAAGATCTCCATTTGAGGTATTCTAGTCAGTAAGGAAGTTATAAACATTTGGTTATCAATATCTATATCAACTACTGTAAATGACTGACTAAAGACAGGAGGACATTTCCCTCATCCATTGTTAAGGCAATTTCTCTTCTACAAATAAATAACTGAAAGAAGTTCTCTTTCATGTTTCCAAAGAGGGCTCTACCTAAACTCGTTGCAACCATCAATGACTGTGTCCATGCGAAGGTGCAAGTGTGCTGGCACCCTGTGTCTCTTCAGTACAAGGGAGGGGACAGTTTTGAGATGTCTCCCTCTCCCAGCTAAGCTTTTCAGAACATTTCTAAAGCTCTGTAAAGTGTTTTCTTTACAGTTGTATTGGCACACATGATCTCTTGGTATTCACTCTAGGACTGGAAGTGTCTAACACCCCAGAGAATCCTACTATTCCTTCTGGAGAACAAACTCCAACCTCATCTCTAGATTCATTCACTGACTAATAAATATTTGTTGAGCAGCTACTCTACAAACTGCATGGTGCCAAAATACTGTCAGTAAATCCCTCTGCCATAAATCTGGGATTCTGGGATCTGGAGACACATGGGAAATCCCTTCCCTGACTGTAAGACCATCATTTTACTTTTGTTCCATGAGCCTCTTTCCCTACAGAAGGTTTATTTTGCTTGATCAGCAGAGTCACATATTCTCTGTCATCCTTCAGTTATTTAAAAGGCATGGTAATAATTCATTGTCCTAGAAACACAAAAGGAGTTAACTAGATCAGATGGATGGAATGTGTTAATGGTGGTGTACCAGGGGAGGAAGGAGAAAGTCACAGGTAAGATCACAAAAAGAAGAGCAGACTATTGAGAGTTCTGGTAAGATGGCAGCATAGACAGAATGAATCTCAAAACCTCTGTACTCTTACACACCGAGATAGAAAACAATGTGCTTGGAGAAGAAAGAGGACCAAATCTAATTATAGGACAGAGCAGGGGAACCCTACTGCAGCATAACCAAAGAGGTACACCAAGAAAAAGTATTCAATTCTTGAACTGTTGGGATAGAGGGCTTGGAAGGGGAATCCCAGAATCCCAGGATGCCTCCCCCACATGCTGTGTGGAGTCTCCAGCAGTCTGGGAACTCTCAGGACCCATGGGCACACTGGTCGGGAGAGAGGACCTTGCTAGCATTGGAATCAGGGAGTCAAACTCTGGAGAGGTGACTGGAGGGGAAAACCAGAGAAATACAGCAAAAACACCCGGAAAATGGCGGCTCAGAGAGACCCAAACCCCAGACCACAGACAGCTTGGATTCCTCATACCGAGATAGAGAAGGCAGGGCTTCGAGAGGAAAGACAACCAGATCAAACACAGCTGAGAGCCCAGGGGGACTCTACTGCTAGTTCAGCAAAAGTGTTCCTTCTTGTTCCCCCACCTTTATTTTTTTTTGTTTTTTTTTTGTTTTTCCCTCCCCTTGAGGTTTTAGCCTCAGGACAGATTAATCCAATCAATAGATGATTAATCCCAACAATTGCACAGACAAGGAGTCTTCAGAGGGCAGAGAAAGTAACTACAAACCTCCTTTGTCCCTTGGGGAAGATCTTACATCAAAGATCATTAAATACATCTGCTCAAACTAGCAGAATAATGAAGGGAAAAAACATGAGTAAGCAACAGAAAAAGAGATAAGAAATGACACTTGACAGCTTCTTTCAAGGAAGTGAAAAGAGAGCAAATGAAACAGAAATAGAAGAAGAGGAAGTAGTTCTAGTGAACTGGACATAGGCTTTGGAAGACCTCAAAATTCAATTAACTCAATAATTTAAAACTCAATTAATTCAAGAACTTCAGGAACTCAAAAAGAAATCAAGAGAGGCTGAAGACAATTTGAAAAAGGAAATACATCAGCTAAAACAAGAAAATAAAGTATTAAAAGCCAGAATTGGCTTGCTTGAAAATGAGGCAAAGAAGGCAAAAGACTATCTACAAAGAAAATCAGACCAGAAAAAGAAGGATGACCAAAAAGCCAGGGATGAAATTCAGTCTTTAAAAAAATAGAAATCAACAGCTAGAAGCAAATGACTTCACAAGGCAGCAAGAATATATCAAACAAAATTTTAAAAAATGAAAAATTTGAAGAGAATATGAAACACCTCATTGATTCAACCAAAGATATGGAGAAGAGAGCAAGAAGAGACAACTTAAGAATTATTGGTTTACCAGAACATCATGATAAGAGAAAAAGTTTAGATAGCATTTTACAAGAAATTATCAGAGAAAATTGCCCAGAAATTCTTGAACAAGAGAGAAAAGTGGAAATCAACAGGATCCACAGATCACCTCTTACATTTAATCCACAACTGACAACTTCCAGGAATATTATAGCCAAATTCAAAAACTACCAGACCAAGGAAAAAATAATACAAGCTGCTAAAAAGAAGTCATTCAGATATCAGGGAACCACAGTTAGGATAACACAGGATCTGGCTGCATCTACATTGAAGGACCAGAAGGCATGGAACACAATATTCTTGAAAGCAAGAGAACTGGGTCTACAACCAAGAATCAACTATCCAGCAAGACTAACTATATTATTGCAGGGGAAAGTATGGTCATTCAATAAAATTGAGGACTTCCAAACATTCATCAAGAAAACAAATGGACTTAAACAAAGAGTTTGCCGCCCAAACCCAGAACTTAAGAGAATCAACATGGGTAATTAAGAGAATGGGGGGAGGAGAAAAAAATTCTTTTCTTTGAGGGACAAAACAAGTTCAATCAATTTATATCCCAAGAAGGAAAGAAGGTATTGGCTAATATTAAAAAATATTATTACCAACAGGGTAACTAGAAGAAGTTTACATAGAGGGAACAGGGACAAACTATATAGGATGAAATGTCGATATATAAATATGTATATATATATATATATATGTA
>NC_058131.1:375040268-375074021 GCF_016433145.1 Gracilinanus agilis | reverse complement strand
TACATTTAATCCACAACTGACAACTTCCAGGAATATTATAGCCAAATTCAAAAACTACCAGACCAAGGAAAAAATAATACAAGCTGCTAAAAAGAAGTCATTCAGATATCAGGGAACCACAGTTAGGATAACACAGGATCTGGCTGCATCTACATTGAAGGACCAGAAGGCATGGAACACAATATTCTTGAAAGCAAGAGAACTGGGTCTACAACCAAGAATCAACTATCCAGCAAGACTAACTATATTATTGCAGGGGAAAGTATGGTCATTCAATAAAATTGAGGACTTCCAAACATTCATCAAGAAAACAAATGGACTTAAACAAAGAGTCTGCCGCCCAAACCCAGAACTTAAGAGAATCAACATGGGTAATTAAGAGAATGGGGGGAGGAGAAAAAAATTCTTTTCTTTGAGGGACAAAACAAGTTCAATCAATTTATATCCCAAGAAGGAAAGAAGGTATTGGCTAATATTAAAAAATATTATTACCAACAGGGTAACTAGAAGAAGTTTACATAGAGGGAACAGGGACAAACTATATAGGATGAAATGTCGATATATAAATATGTATATATATATATATATAAATATGTATATATATATAGGTATGTAGGTAGGTAGGTAGGTAGGTAGGTAGGTAGGTATAAATATATACAAAACTGGGGGGGGGGAGATAATAATAAGAAAAATAGGAAAGCAAACAAAAAGGAATACATTTATATTCCATAAAGAAGTATATGGGATCAACAGGGAAAAATAACAATACACTCTAAGGGTAAAGAGGTTAGAGAGAGGGAATATTCAAGACTTAAGTGCATTGAAATCAACTTAGAGAACAATCAGATCCATAAGGGCAGAAAATTGATTCACACCCTATAGAGAAGTAGAAGGGAAACAAACAGACTGGTGGGGAGGGAAGCAATACTAGTGAGGGAGAGGGGTTGGGGGGAGCATTGTGTAGCTTTAAAGAAAAATAAGAGGAGAATAAGAAGGGAGGGGGGAGAAAGGGAAGTACAACAAGGGAGGGGATTATAGGAACTGATTAAGAACAAAACACTGGTATAGAAGGAAACAGTGAAAGAAGAAAGGACAGGAGTAGGAGAGAGAATCAAAATTTCTGGGAATTCACAGTTGATAATTATAACTCTGAATGTGAATGGGATGAACTCACCCATAAAATGGAAGCAAAAAGCAGAGTGGATTAGAAACCAAAACCCAAACATATGTTGTCTACAAGAAACACACATGAGACAGAAAGACACACGTAGAGTGAAAATGAGAGGATTGAGCAAAATCTTTTGGGCTTCAAATGAGAAAAAGAAGGCAGGGGTGGCTATCATGATCTCTCACAGAGCCAAAGTAAAAATAGATAAGGTTTAAAGAGATAGGGAAGGTAAATACATCCTAATAAAAAGCAGTATAAACAATGAAGAAATATCAGTATTCGATATGTAATGCACCAAAGGTATAGCTTCCAAATTTCTAAAGGAGAAGCTAGTGGAGCTCAAGGAGGAAATAGATAGCAAAAACTATACTAGTGGGGGACCTAAACCTTCCCCTATCAGATCTAGATAAATCAAACCAAAAAATAAATAAGAAAGAGATAAGAGAGGTGAATGAACCTCTAGAAAAATTAGAGACAATAGATATATGGAGAAAAATAGAGACAAAAAGGAATACACCTTCTTTTCAGCAACACATGGAACATTCACAAAGATAGACCATGTAATAGGACAAAGAAACATGGCAAACAAATGCAAAAAAGCAGAAATAATAAATGTAATCTTCTCAGATCATAATTCAATAAACATAGTTATTAGTAAGAATTAATGGAAAGACAAACCAAAAACTAATCGGAAATTAAATAATATGATTCTCCAAAATAATTTAGTGAAAGAACAAATCACAGAAACAATTAATAATTTCATTGAAGTCAATGACAATGATGAGACATTTTACCAAAACCTATGGGATGCAGCCAAAGCAATTCTAAGGGGAAAATCTATATCACTGAGTGCATATATTAACAAATTAGGGAGGGCAGAGGTTAATGAATTGGACATGCAACTTAAAAAGCTAGGAAATGAACAAATTAAAAATCCTCAGATGAAAACTAAATTAGAAATACTAAAAATCATGAGAGAAATTAATAAAATAAAAAGTAAAAGAACTATTGAATTGATAAATAAGACCAGAAGCTGGTATTTTGAAAAAACAGATAAAATAGACAAAGTACTGCTTAATCTAACTTAAAAAAAGGAAAGAAGAAAACAAAATTAATAGTATCAAAGATAAAAAGGAAGACCTCACCTCTAATGAAGAGGAAATTAAGGCAATCATTAAAATCTATTATGCCCAATTATATGGCAATAAATTTAGCAATCTAGGTCATATGGATGAATATTTGCAAAAATATAAATTGCCTAGATTAACAGCAGAAGAAATAGAATACTTAAATAATCCAATATCAGAAAAATAAATTGAACAGGCCATTAAAGAACTCCCTAAGGAAAAATCACCAGGAACTGATGGATTCATAAATGTATTCTATCAAACATTCAAAGAACAATTAATCCCAATACTATACAAATTATTTGATATAATGAACAAAGAAGCAGTCTTACCAAACTCTTTTTATGACACAAATATGGTACTGATTTCAAAGCCAGGTAGATCAAAAACAGGGAAAGAAAATTACAGACCAATCTCCTTAATGAACATAGAAGCAAAAATCTTAAAAAGAATACTAGCAAAAAGACTCCAGTGAGTGATAAAGAGGGTTATTCATCATGATCAGGAGGGATTTATACCAGGAATGCAAGGGTGGTTCAACATTAGGAAAACCATCCACATAATGGACCATATCAACAAGCAAACCAACGAAAACTACATGATTATCTTAATAGATGCAGAAAAAAGCCTTTGACAAATACAACACCAATTCCTACTGAAAACACTAGAAAGTACAGGAATAGAAGGTCCTTTCCTGCAAATAATAAACAATATATATCTTAAACCATCAACAAGCATAATATGTAATGGGGATAAATTAAAAGCCTTCCCAATAAGATCAGGTGTGAAACAAGGATGCCCATTATCACCTCAATTATATAACATTGTACTAGAAACACTAGCAGTAGCAATTAGAGAAGAAAAAGAAATTGAATGTATTAAAATAGGTAATGAGGAGACTAAGCTATCACTCTTTGCAGATGATATGATGGTATACTTAAAAAATCCTAGAGAATCAAATAAAAAGCTAGTAGAAATAATCAACAACTTTAGCAAAGTTGCATGATACAAAATAAATGCACATGAATTATCAACATTTCTATATATTTCCAACACATCACAGCAGCAAGAGGTACTTTATGTGAGACATATTTGAATGTCATATTTCCTATTAAACTTTGTTGTTTTCATTAAATATGCTTGGAAGTCTTCTATTTCATTAAATATCCATTTTTTCTTGCTATAGGATTATACGCAGTTTTTCCTCAGTAGGTTACTTTTGACTATAATTCTAGATTCACTGCCTTTTGGAATATTATATTCCAGACCTTTCATTTGTTCACAGTGATCTCTGCTAAATCTTGTGTGATCCTAAATGTAGCTCCATATTAGTTGATTTTTTTCTTCCTGGAAGTTAGCAATATTTTCTCCTTGACCTAGGAGTAATGGTTTTTGATATTGATATTCTTTTTTTAATTCAAATTGTGTTTTTATTGTAATGCAGTTTTTTTTTTAGAAAAATTTTCCATGGTTACATGATTCATGTTATTACTTTCCCCTTCACTTGCTCTATAGCTGACATGCATTTCCACTGGTTTTAACATGTGTTATCTATCAAGACCTATTTCCATATTATTGATAGTTGCATTGGTGTGGTAGTTTTGAGTCTACATCCCCAATCATGTATGTATCAACCCACGTGTTCAAGCAGTTGTTTTTCTTCTATGTTTCCACTCCTGTAGTTCTTCCTCTGAATGTGGGTAGCATTCTTTTCCATAAATCCCTCAGAATTGTCCTGAGTCATTGCACTGCTTCTTGACTTTGATATTCTTACAATTTTCATTTTAAGTTTCAGGAAGTATCTGGTGGATTCCTTCAATTTATTATTTGTCATCTGGTTCTAATATGACTGAACAAGATTCTTTCTTACTTCTTGAAATATGATCACTTGATTCCCTTTTTATTCAATGCTTAAACTTTCAGAACACCTATGATTCTTAAATTATCTCTATTATTTATTTCTCAGGTCAAGTGTTTTTTTTTTTAAACCCTTGTACTTCAGTGTATTGTCTCATAGGTGGAAGATTGGTAAGGGTGGGCAATGGCGGTCAAGTGACTTGCCCAGGGTCACACAGCTGGGAAGTGGCTGAGGCCGGGTTTGAACCTAGGACCTCCTGTCTCTAGGCCTGACTCTCACTCCACTGAGCTACCCAGCTGCCCATTTTTTTTCCTGAGAAACATTTCACATTTTCTTCTGTTCATTTTGGTTATGTCTTTTAATTTTCATTTATTATTTCTTGATATCACTTGGAGTACTTAGCTTCCATTTTTCCCATTCTAATTTTTATGGAGTTATTTTCTTCAGGAAGGTCTTTTACCACCTGGCTAATTCTTATTTTGAAGGAGTTAACTTTCTTCAATAATCTTTCTTCCTCTTTTACAAAACTCTTTATTCTTCTTTTTTGTAATTTCTTGTATACTTTTCATTTATTTTCCCTTTTTTCTACTGTTATTATTTAGTTTCATAATTTTTTTTTATTTTTTGCTCTTTTTAATCTAATTTTCAAAATCTAAACATTCTTGTTGGCCTTGTGTTCTGTTTGCCTTTTTGTTTGAAGTTTTGCTTGTAGATGCTTTCAAATAATTTTCTTCTTCACGTTTGTGTCTTCTGTTTCCCTGTCATCATGCTGACATTTTAAGATTGTTTATTTGTTCTTTCATCCTTCTTGCCTACTTCTTAACTTTCAACTTCATGTTGTAAGGTTAAAATTAATATCCAATAACTGTATTATATTTTATAAGATTCATTAATAATCATTTGAAGTAGAGGAAATGAAGAGACAAAAGTAAAAGCCTGAGAAAAGAGAAGTTTTCCCAACCATGTTAGCAGGAGAAGAGAGAGCAAGGGTGGGTTTACAGAAAATTTATCTCCAAAACATAAGGATGTCATTTGAAAACAAAAGTGGGATTCTGGGAGATGGAATCCTGAGGTACAAAATTCTAATTACACAATCCACTCTATATTTCCAATGGAAAATGATCATGTAGTAATCTCCCACATTTACATGCCTAGTTTCTCCATGGAATCAGTACACATAACAAACTTAAAAGATCTTCAAATAGAGGTACATGCAATATGGCACTTGAAAAGGTGAAATTACAAAAATTGGGGATAAGAAGGAAATAAAAGAGAAAAAAATAAAGCCAATGATCACTAGGCACATTGACAAAAAATACAATTTGGGGACAATCCTCTTTGGTATAAGAGTGTACATTCAAAACAAATACATTTAACCTCCCACAATTCAAATCGCCACATCCCAAAGTTCATTCTGGATCTTTTGGTGCAGTGTGTGGTTTCTGCAGGCATCTTCATGGCACCTTCTTCAAACAGTTCACTTTTTGGATTTGGGAAGGTAGCAAGTTTCTTATCCTAAATTACTCTCAAAAGAATTTAAACTTTGCATTGTAGGATAATAATACAATCCCCCTGAGGAGGGTGTTTACAAACACATAGATCACCCAGGGATATATGGCTGAGTTATGAGTTAAATGAATCAATTGTCAAAAGAAAATCAAAAACACCAAAAAAGCCCCAAATAAATGAGAAAAAATTAACTTCCGGATGAAATATAAAACATCAAAGTCTTATCTGTAATAAAAATTCTAAATAAGCTAAATTAAACATACAATAGGTCCTTGAATCAGGGCTCAATTAAAGTTATTTGTGTCTCACAAGTTTGCAGTAACAATTATGCACTTACCCAATCAGCAGTCAGGACTACAGAAAATTGCCACACTATGAAACACAGAAAAAGGGCTAGAATTTGAAGCAGACAGGAATTAGATTTCCCTGGTCTGATTTTACCTTTGCTCTCAGGGATAGGGGAGTCAGAATGGCCTCCAAAGTGATGTACTTGGTAGAAATATGGATCTGGCTTGAGGGAATCTTGTGTCTGACTTTGCAAACAGCCACTTCCTCAAACCCCAAAATAAGTTCAAGTCCCCTGTCTTGGTGCAGAATCTCATCAATCCCACTGGGATTGGCTGGTCTCCTTTACCTTGTGCTCAGTGGCACAATGCAGATTATTTTTGTGATCTCTTCTCCTGGAATCAGACACAATCATTAATAAAAGTCCCATAATATTAAACAATCAATGGCAGGTTTCCATAGTCTAAAACTTTTAGGTATACACTGACATTAGGGCTAATGGGCATTTTAAACTTACCCTAGTGGAAAATCAAAAAACCATTAATGATGATAACATGTGCTTCAAGTGCTAAAAATGAGAGAAAAAAGAAAAATCAAATAGTATATTGTGCATAAAAAGAAAAATAATAATAAAAATAATATATATAGTGATATATGTATACATATATATATATGCATATATATGTATATACATATGTATGTAGTTCACAATCAGTGAAAAAGTGTCAGCCAAGTAGAAGTAGAATACAAAGGTTTCTAAGCCATAAATGAGATTTGTAAAGGAGAAAAGGGGGTTTTTGGTTGAATATATTAAAAGGTTAGGTTACCAGGGAACTGAATAATTATCAATCCCCAAAATGATTTTAGTGATTTATTTACAAAATATAGGAGAGAGTAGAAGTAGGGAGATGAGAAGAAGGTTGAGTAAGAGATTGTATTCAAGTCTGGGCTTACTCTGGCAGGACTCCAGAGGCCTAGCCGGAGCCTAAAAGTCAATTAACAAGGGGTTTAGCCATAAGGGCTTCTCCCATCAAGGGAGCCTCCAGGAGGGTAGTACCTACTAGGAGGTTAAAGGAGGTATCCTTCTTCACTCACCATGTGTAGTTCTAAGAGAGAGATTTAAGAGCAGTCTCACCAAGGTCTCAGGGTCCAAGGTCCAGCAGTCCTCCTGGTCCCAGCAATGAACAAGAAGAGACCTGGCTCACTCAACTTTCTTTTTAAAGGGGTCTCTTTTGTGTCACTTCCTGTGCCTTCCTCTTAGTTTGCATGTCCAATCACAATAGATGCTTTTCTTAGGACTGCCCAGGAGGCAGTCAGTAAATTCTGATTTGTCACTCATTCTAACACACATGGGTTACAGACCTCCCAACTTGTGAGTTAAGTAGATATGCTTTCACCTTTGGTGATTAAATCTAAAGATGGGCAGGGTAGATTTAATCTCATTATCACAATCCCCACTGTGATAATTTGGGAAAATCATCTCCCCAATTGATCATTTGACATAATCATCTTGTAATGAACTATTTGCAGAAAGATGCCTGAAGAATCTACATTACATCACAAAGATCCAGAATGAACTTTTGGGTATATTGATTGAACTGATGGTGGTTGAACAATTATTTTGAATGTACATTTTTATGCCAAAAGGGGACTGCCCCCAATTGTTTTTTTTATTGTCAATGTGCCTAGCAAAACATTGATTTAGCTTTCTCTTTTCCAGTTCCCTCTTAGTTCTAACTATTGTAGTTAGAAGACATTTGTGTATACAAGATGATTATGTAAAGTGATCACTTGGGGAAACTAGGCCCCAAGGATCATCATGGGGGATTGTGTAAATAGAATAAGCTCACCCTCATTAATTCTTTAGACTTTAGTACCATGAATAATGTCACCACACCCAATTTAGAATTAAGTGGGGAGGGAGAGATCTGTGACCCACATATGATAGTAAGTGACAAATCAAAAACAAGTGACTGCCCTTTGGGCAGTCCAAAACAGTGTTGAGGCTGCCATTTGCCCATGTGATACTAGAGGTGGATGCAAGAAGTGACAAAACCTGCTCTCTTTTAAATATGATGATAACATCCTTTGTGGAGCTTTTGGTATTTTGAACTTGGTGTTGAAGGAGTTTGGGTGAGACCTCAGACTGCTTCCCTTTGAATTGTCATGTGGGTAAGCTAGGCTGACTCTCTTTCTCTTCCCTTGGCATTTCTAGAGGCTCTAGCCTCAAGGAGCCTCTTTTCTAAGAGGAGGACTTGTGACTAGAAGCCTTGTTTAATTAACCTCTATGTCCCCTCTGCTGGGGCCTCTGAATCCCTACCTGGTTCAGGCCTCTGGTCCAGGCCAGAGTTTCTCTCTCATTTCCCCTACCTTCAACCTTCCTGTTTGTAAATAAACCACCATAAAAAGCCATCCTGACTTGGGTCTCTTTTATTTTGAAGTTGAGTTAATCAGTTTCTGGCAACAAAACTTTAAATATCAAGTACAACCATAATAATTCCCATTTTCCCCTTTTACAGATCTATTTCCTTTTTAACTTGGTCATGATCCACAGTGATGGGTGCAAATGATTTTAACCAAGTAATAGCTTTATAAAATAGTAGTAGAGCAGGTAATGCACATTCAAAGAAATATTAAAATTCCCCAAATCACAAAAACACATTTAATGACAATAGCAAATAAACTCACTATCATATAGAATTAACATGATTTGTGGTGTGACATTTAAAAAGAAAATCTTTGAAGCTCATGGATACTTCTCAAAAGTTCTCCATATCTAGCCAATCTGTAAACCTTGTCTGAGATATTTTTTACAAAGCCTATTATTGCCATCATTCCAAAATTTGGCAGGACAATCCAGGAAAACCTCTTTACTGCTGACGAAAACATTTCACTAAGAACCTAGATCCTTCTGGTGGAAGAATTGAGTAAGCTGAAGAGTTACAAATATAAAAAAAACATCCAGGAGCCACTAGGCTTCATTAGAAAATCCTTCCCACCTCATGGATGAGATTAAAACCCATCACAGGGTAACCAAGCTCCTTAGGAAAACTCCCTCCTCTAGTATGAGACTGTAACGGCATAAAAGGCATATATGTCCCATTCATTGCAATGTGGAGATGAAGACTACAATAGTGAAAAATCACTTCAAATGTCTCATCCATTATATATATATATATATATATNAGCAGGGGAAACTCAGCTAAGGGATATGAAGTTCCATGAAATCAAAATGAAGCAGAAGTACTGATAGAAAATAGAGTTATCTGGAAAGTTCAGATCCTAGAGCTCCATAAAAGAAGCCTTTGAAAATGTTTTAGAGTTCTACCTTTTAGTCCTCTAGAAGGAAGGGTCTATGGTAGCCACTGAAAGCATTGCAAAACACACACACACACACACACACACACACACACACACACACACACACACACCACAAAAACTGAGTTAGTTGGCAAAGACTTCAGCTTATCTTGTTGGAGCATCCTGTTCTCTGGAATCAAAACCAAGCAGTGTTGCTGATAAAAGTAGAAAGTTAAGAAAGGTATTAGATGACATGTTCTCTATGAAATTGTCCATATAAAGTCCTTCGTAACCTGCCCCTAGACACTATGTGATCCAGTGACAATGACCTCCTTGTGGTTCCTTGAAGACATTTCATCTCTCAGCTTTTGGAATTTCCATTAGCTGTTCCCCGAAGGTAGAATTTTCTCCCCCATCATTGTACTGGCTTCCTTGGCTTCCTTCAAGTATCTGGTAAATTCTCACTTTCTTCAAGAAGACTTTCCTGATCCCTCTTAAAAGCAATGTCTTCCCCATGAAATTATCTCCAAGGGGTCCTTTAGGTGTCTTGTTTGTACATATTTGTTTTCATGCTCTCTCTCCCATTAGACTATGAGCCAAAGAACAAAGACTATTTATTTTTGGTATATTTTTGAATCCCTGACACTTAACAAGGTGCCTGGTAGTCAACTGGTCAACAAAAATGTATTAAGCACCTTCTACGCACCACATACTGTGGTACTTAATAAATGTTTTTTTTCCTTCATTTCACTTGATTTAATTCAAATACAAGCACTATTTCTCTCTGAATTATTTGAATATTAGTAATCCTTCCTGTCTTATATTTATAGTAAACATCTTCCCTAATCTAGTAAACATCTGGACAGTAAATATATCTAGGAGATGATATCAAACATACTTCCCCAATTTCTCTAACTCTTACATCAGAAAAAAACAAAAACATAAGGAACAAGATTTTCCTTAAAGTCTAATATTGATTGTTTTCTGCAGCAGCACTTCCTTTTTATCAAAATGAAAAAATCTGTGAACAGCTCTGCTTTTCCCAGGTCCCAAAGAACTCTCAGGGTTTTTAAAGGTGTAGGGAAAACAATGAAGACGCAGGGACAGACTTTTAATGAAACTACAATAGGGGTCCAATTTTTTTTAAAAGAGAAAAGAAACTAAAGTCGAGGGTCTAAATTATACACATTCTTTTTCTCAAAAGAAATGCTGTCTTGAGTCCATTCACTATCAAAATTCCTATGTTATTTTAAATAGAAAGTCTGTCTCTTCTGGGGATAAATTCAAAAAACTATTCTTCGTTAGAAAAAAAAAATCAAACCATGGACAATTAGCCAAAAGAAATAGGAAAATTTTTCTTCTTGTATTCTCCACAAAAAACTAACTGTTCCCACTGGTCAGAGGCAGTCATTTTAAGACTAGATCTTTTTTTTTCAGTGTAGACCAGTGATGGTGAACCTTTTAGAACCTTTTAGCGACTCTGTGCCAGGTCCTACCAGGAAGGTGGGGGAAGCCTGGGGCTGGATAGCTCAGAAAACAAGCCCTTTCCCGCTGTTTTCATGCTAATACCTAGGGGGAAGTCAGCTCCTTCAGCCACAGAGACCCATCCCTACATTCAGTCCCACTGAGCTGTGACCCATGTGGGGATGGGAGCAGGGTGCAAAGGGAGCACTGTTAGTCTTGGGGGGTTGGGGTCACCCTCCCAGACTGGGGGAAAGGAATAAAGTAGAGATTTTTTTAGGGGAGGGGCCAGTCTCAGATAGGGGAGAGAGAAAGAAGGGGTATGGCCTGAGAACTGTGCTCCAGGGAGGAAGTGCAGAGCGATGAGGAGGTACAGGGAGGTAAGGTTGTAAAGAGGAGGGGAGCAACTGCCAAGATGGGTGTGGGTGTGTCCACAGAGTTATGTCTGCATGCCGTCTTTGGCATACATGCTATAGGTTCACCATCATGTGTATAAGTAAATCTTAAGACGATTACTTTTATCAATGTAGTGAAGTGAGGTAAACTAAGTCATTGTCTAGAAAACATGCTTTTCCCTGGAGAAAAGTAGAAATCAAGAATGAGCCTTCCTATGAAGGCCAGACAGATCAAAAATAGCATTCACATGAGAAAATAACTCCCTACAGCTATCTCACAGTCCAGGATAAGAGTTACAGTGGAAAGCCCTGAGTTACCAACTTCCAAACAATAAAAATTTTGCTTCAAGGATATGTAATGAACATTATTCTCTTTGTATGTTGAACCCTATGAAAACTGCATTTTATTTTCAGTTCAGGGCAACCTGGCCAGCTAGGTATGTTTATCAATCAATAGATTAATAAATAAATATTGGTTCCACTAATTTGAACTTCTGGGTGTCTGGACTCATTTTCTGAAGTGTCCTACTTCAGTAGGTCAGTAAATTCTCTGCAATTTATAATCTTACAGTGGCCTAGGGGATTAAATGATTTGTCTAGAATAATATAGAGTATATGTCAGAGACGGAGACTTAAACCCATGTCCGCTAACTCTGATGCCATTACTAATAATAATAATAACAATAATAGCTAGCATTTACAGTGTGCCAATCACTGTCATAAATGACTTACAATTATTATTTCATTTGAATGAATTTGAATTGAATTGAAATGAATTCAATGAATATGAACATCTCACAACCAACCTAGGAAATAAGTGCTTTTTTTAATCCTCATTTTATAGATGAGGAAACTAGGTCAAACAGTTTTTAAGTGACTTATCTAGCTCACAGAACTATGAAGTATCAGATGCTGGCTTTAAACCTGACTCCAGGAACTCTAGTCACTGCACAATCAAGCTATTCTACACATACCCAATATCCATTATATATATATATATATATATATATATATATATATATATATATATATATATATATATATATATATTTGTTTTAACCCTTGTACTTCAGTGTATTGTCTCATAGGTGGAATATTGGTAAGGGTGGGCAATGGGGGTCAAATGACTTGCCCAGGGTCACACAGCTGGGAAGTGGCTGAGGCCAGGTTTGAACCTAGGACCTCCTGTCTCTAGGCCTGACTCTCACTCTGCTGAGCTACCCAGCTGCCCCCTCATCCATTATATTTTTAATAAATGAGGTGGTGGGGAATAGAATAGTACTGTTGCACTTCACTTCAAGTATTAAATGAACCCTTACCTCTTGTTACAAACAACTCAAAGGTAGGTAAATGATCAGTCAGAGGTAGTGGTGCTACTAGATATCTAAAAATCACTTCTGAAGACCCCTTAAAAGCAATTGAAATTTTTAACTCATTAAATTCTACAAAGGTTGTATACAGGTTGTAACCAATTTGATGGTGTTCCTCCATCATCATCTATGTGACAATTAAGAAAGACAAAAAAGAAAAAAATTTTTTTCCATTAAGGCAGCATGTGACCTTGATGGATCTGGTGACAAACCCAGAATCCATAAGGACCTATGATTTTGCCATGGAAAAAATATATTTGTCGAAATTATTTATGGGCTTTTACAATGGTATTTTCTCCAGTACAGTCATAGTGGGAGGTACAAATAAAGACAATGTAACAGCAGATTTAGCTAATGGCCAAAACACAGTAATTTAAAACAATTCAGTGTAACAGAATATATTAGATTACATCAATATGTGAACTTAACAAACAACATTAAGTCTTAAAACAAGCAATCAGCAAATACAATATATGTGACAGGAATCAGGCACTGAATTCAAGAGTCCTTTTCTCCAATTCCAATAGCCATGTTACAGATACTTCTTCACTCTTTGGAGGGGAACAAACTCAAACAGTTAACATCAATATGGCAACTGGGTCTGAAAAGGCTTAAAATTCACCTCCAGACTCATTAAGGTTCCTTCCCCTCCTGAGTATCATCATCCATCTAGATTCCCCTGTAGTTCCCCATACCCACACTGAGCATAGTGTGGATGAATCCCATATTGGCTGTGCTGCTGAGACTGGGCAGGCCAAAATGGCAAGGGGGTGTAGGGAGATGAATCTCCCCTCTGAATCTCAAGATTACTCAAACTATCAACTTTAAAGTATGCAATCAATATACCCATGAACGGTAGTAAGAAAAGACATCCTAAAGCTGTGATGTACTGCTCTTTCATAGAATGGCCATGCTTACAATTCTACTTCTTCTCTGTAAGCAGCATTATCCTAGTATGTACTGGCTAAAGTTAAGAGGTTTGGAAGAATAACCTCCTTCCCCTCCCCACTAGGGGTAACAAAACCAGGGGACATGTAACACCTCAGTCCCCATCCCCACAGCCAGGAGCATGGAAGCCCCTGCCCTGGGTTAGCCAGGCTGGGGTTGGGGTGGATAGCATGGATTGGCTGTTCCACACTTTGTTCCCCTGCTGAAAAGCAGTTAGTGCAGTCTTAAGACCTGTGTCTCAAGCACAACAGGATTTGGACCTCACCCTTCCAACAGGAAAAAGAAGGTGCTTCCAAACAGTTCTCAGACCTTCTGGCAAACAACGGTGGTAGGGGAGGCCTCAGCAGGAGCAAGGGGGAGAGACTGCATGAACTGCATTAGCTGGAAGACAGACGAAGGATTAAGGGCTCCCAGGCAGTGTCTGGTCAAACACAGGAGGTAGTTGCAGTAGCAACAGCAGTGGTGGGCAGGAGAGGAGGAGCAGAGAGGTCAGCAGAGGCTTTTAAAACTAATCTTTTTTGTGTATTAAAAAAATTGCTCTACCAACTTAGAGAGGAGCAAGTGTTCTAAACTCCAGACTTCTGGTCACCAACAATGTAAGATTTAAAGTAATATCCAATAATTCCAAGTATTATATTTTATAAGATTTATTAATAATCCCTTGAAGGAGTGGAAATAAAAAGACAAAAGTAAAAGCCTGAGTAAAGAGAAGTTTTCCTGACCATGTTAACTGGAGAAGAGAGAGTGAGGATGGGGTTACAGAAACTTTATCTTCAAAACCTGAGGATGAAAGTGGGATTCAGGGAAATGGAGTCCTGGGGCACAAAATTCTAATTACATGATGTAGATGTTGGCTTTTTATTATTTCTAAGGGAGTTCTCTGGCCTGAGCTTATGCTTTTTTATATAATGCTGCTGTTTTTATAGCTTATTCTCGGGGTTTGCAATTTTTTCAGTACTTCTAAAGTGGTATGAGTTGAGGAGAAGTTTTTCTTCCTACCTTTCTGGTCTGAGTTCTGCAAGTTTCTTGAAGGTAGAGGCAATTTCATTTATTTATTAATCTCAAGCTTAACACTTGGACAATCAAATAAAATATCCATGGAAGATAATACTATTTTCATAAATAAATTGAATAATGAGATTGGATTGCACATTTTGAGCTAAATTTTAAATTTCTATTTTGATGATTGCATTAAGGAAGATAGAAAGAACATGAAATGCATCTAATTCTAGTATCTGTTTCCAATAAAGAAACTGATAAGTAAATAGATAATTTACTTCAATAAGCATACCTTAAACTCCTATTCTGAATTGTAAAGTTTGGGAGGCTGCAGGGCTTTAAATAAAAAAAAAGGATATATTTATTCTTAGAGATAACAGACAACCACTGGATTTTATTGAATAGGATCTTAATATAGTCAGAAATTTCACTTTAAATAGTTTAATTTGATTGCTGAGTATAAGATGGACCAGAATAGCTAAAAACTTGATGCAAAGAAACCAACAACCAATCAGTATTGTAAGCCTTTAGGCATTAGGGGGATGAGGACCTGCACCTCAAAAAAGGGATATTTTTGAAAAATGTTATGAAGTTAGAATCAATAGGACTTAGCAAAAGATTGGATGAGGGGAGATGAGAAAGAGTGAGGAATCAAAAACGATGTCTATTGAAGAGAAAACTTGGGCCTATAGCCATAGTTCTGAGAATCATTAGCATAGAAATGATAATTGAATCCATGGGAGGTGACTAAATTACCATATTATAATATGGAGGAAGAAAAAAAAAAGATAGTTAAGGATATAATCTTGAGAGAAGAGGGACTAATCATATAAGATTTCTACCTAAAAGGATAAATTCTGGAGAATATATGAATATATTTGCCTCTAAAAAACATCCATTTTGGGGCAGCTAGGTAGCTTAGTTGTTTGAGACCAGGATTATAAACAGGAGGTAATCAGACACTTCCTAGCTATGTGACTCTGGATAAGTCACTCAGTTCCAATTGTCTAGCCTTTTCCACTCTTCTGCCTTAGACCTAATACTTAATATTGAATCCATGAAAGAATGTAAGGGTTTTTCAAAAACACTTCTTTTCACTAACATATTTACCAAAGAAGTCAAAGATGAACAGAAAGGGCCTATGTACACCAAAATATTTAAAGCAGTATATTGTATGCTAACAATGATTGGAAACAAAATTATTGCACATTAACTGTGAAATGGATAAACAGATTATACTTGCATTAATGTAATGAAATGTTAGTGTGCCACAAGGAAAAAAAAAGAGATATTCAGAGAAACATATTAAATGACACAGTATAAAATAAATAAATTAGGAAAAGATTATTCACAAAGAACATAACAATGCTGAGGGGAAAAACAAAGAAGCAGCAATGAAAACCTCAAACTCTGCTGTAATTTTCATGATGAAAATTGACCCTGAAAGTGACCTGATAAAATGCACTTGCAATTTCTTCACAAAGAGAAGGACTGTGGGTACCAAATATTGCATAGGCTGCCAGAATTGTCTGCTATATCAGTTAGTTTTACTGAAATGACTTTTTTTGTTTAAAAATACAAGTAATGTTATTTTCAGTTGGTAAGTAGGGAAGAGTACATTCAGAAATGAAGAAGACATAGTGAGAAAAGATATCAATAAAAACTTCCTCTTCTTCAAAAAGGATCCAAGGATTGTCTATTTTATAAAACTGTTGAAACCAACTTTTTGGTGATATCAGTGGTGCAAATTTGGAATAGAATTTATATAATTCCTCATCATATCTGTCCCACAATAAAAATTAGGTCACTATATTTAGCATTAGCATTCTTATTGATTCAATTAACTTTTATGAGTGATTAGAACTATAATATGATAAAACCAGAAAGATGAGTCAAATTTTGAAACCATATACATTTCAACTGAATGGATTTCTAAGGGGGCAATAGAGAAAGACTGGAAATTTTTAAGCATAGTAAATGAAACCTGTTTTAAGAATTTGATATTGGCAGATGTATAAAGGATGAATTAGAGAAAGGAACTTTAGGAAAATAAACTAGAAGGCTATGACTATAACCCAGGCAATTTGTGATGAGAACTCAGATGTAATGACTGGCATAATGAAGGAAATAAATGAAAGATGCTGTAGAGTTAGACTCAATAAGACTTGGTAACATTAAATATAATGGAGAGCTTGGGAAAGATTGAAGAAGTAAAGAAGAGTCAAAGGTTGCAAACTTGGAGAACTATAAGAATAGCAGTCGTTCACAGAAGAAAATAAGTTAGGAGGAGAGTAATATTCAATGGGAAAGACAATGAATTTTATTTTTGACATAAGAAATTGGAGTTATCTATGGGCCATTCACAGAGGAATTGATTTTTCATGTTTCTAAGTTGCCATATTGACTTCCTTATGGGACATTCAGCTGCAGAGTTATCACAGGCAAGTAGAGAAGCATGACTAGAACTAAGGAAGTGTACACGGCCTGGAAATGTAGTTATGAAAATCATATTATAGTTGAACTCAAAGTAGTTGAGAGTTGAGAGAGAGACACACACAAGAGCTTAGGTTGTGCATCTCTGCAAAGGACTGGGTAGGGAGGATAACTATAATAGTTAAAATTAATAATAGCTAGCATTTATATAGTATCTATTATGTGTGAGGTATTGTGCAAAGAAAGCAATTTTCAAATATCTCATTTAATTATCAAAAGAACTTTTGAAACTAGGAGCTATTATTCCCATTTTACAGATGAGGAAGCTGTCACATACAAAGGATAAGTGACTTACTCAAGTTAAGACAATTATTAAGTGTTTGGTGTCAAATTAGAACTAATTTCTTCTTAACTTCAGGTCTAACTCTATCTACTGTGCCAAAGTATCTATTTCCCCAAATCCTAGGAGGATTATAAAAAATTTAGTGGATCTAGCAATAAAAGTCTCCTTGTTATCCTGTGAGATAATAATTTTAAGTGATAGGAACACAACAAATTGCAAAGAGGCTGAGAAGTTGAGGAAGGTGGAAAAGTGGGGACAATTTTGGCTATGAAAAGAAAGAGAAAAATGGAATGATAGCCTGAAGGGATTTAATTTCAATGCTAAATGGAAGCATTTTATAGAAAGGGGAGGTATATGCATTGTTTTAGACCTCAAAATAGGAGATAATGGATGTTGTAATTTATCCTTCCTTTTGAAAAAGGACCAGTGATATCATAAGTGATATCTTGGCTTGTGCATAAATTGGATTTAAGTATGGCAGAGTTGTAAGAAGTAAACAGTCTCACTCTTTCTTCCAGCTATTCAAGTTCTGTGGCAAGACAAAAGTTAGAATGATTTTAATGGCCCAGAATGACCTTTTTATCTTTGTTGTCTTACTGGTTGCTGGAGCAAATCTTCTCATTCACCCTTTCTCTCCTTCGACCTGCAGAAGACTTCTCATGTTTGGGATAGACACTCCTCTAACTCACCAACAGGTCTGAATCCCATTGGTTACCCTCAATGTGATTTAGAATATAGTCTGTTGAGACTTTTATTGGAGTATGGCCCTTGTGTATGCTACAGCTTCTTGGAACCAAAGGTAAGAGTTGAGTGAAAAGTGACCACCAAAGGTGGATAGATAGCCCTGACAGGGGCTAGGCAAGCCTTCACACCAGAGATTCTCAGATTTGGAAGAGATATGGAAGATCAATGAGGCCAGTTTACAAAGGATATAAGTGAAGACCAAAAGTACAATTAGAAGTGTTGGCATTAGTAATAAAAAAAAGTTTATCTCTTGCTTTTAGGCTGAAGCAAAGGAGGAGAGAATCAAATTAAATCAAGACAATTTAAAGTATAGAATTATAAATAAGAATCTCAGATAACTTTAATTATGTTAGTATATGAGTATTAGTGACTTCAGAAGAAACAAATATTTGGAATGTTTATCATGGGGAGTGTGATAGTTAATAGAAAAGAAAGGACTGACATAGAGTTGAGGATACATTTGAAAATATCAAATTGATTCTTAGTGGACTCTCAACTTGGTTATATTATTTCTTTCAGGACACTTAGTAACACTCCAATAGACAAAGAAAATACAAAAAAAATTATTAAAACAATGTAGGGTAAGGTATCAGCAGGGATTAAGTGGTAATTGGAAAACTCAACAAGGAATTCAAGGAAGAAGACAAGATAAAGTTGAATTGATGACCTCATAGATAAAAATTCTGAAGAGTCAAGATAAAAGTGAGGACAGAGCTGTTCATCAGTTAGTCACATGCCAAGTCTTTTTCAGGGCTGTTCATCCACTCTTTGTCCATTTTCCACCAAACTCTCATCTATGGTTAAAAAAAGTTGTACATCAGTAAAAGTGTCTCAGTAGACAGGCTAGACCAAGTTGTGGACAACAAACAGTTCTCATGCCCATCGACGAGTTAGGAAGATGACCACCCCAAACATTTTAAGACTATGTCAAGTGGCATAGATGGATGAGAACACATTTTTCCAATAGCCATGAAGGTGGTTGAAACAGGCATCATGGAATGAATAAATATTGGTCAGGCATCAAAGATAGCAAGGCCATCAACTGCAACCTGTATCATTGCCAGGCATCCTAACATTTGGCCTGCCAAATGGCAAAAGACAGTCCTTGCTCTCAAAGAACTAGCTCAAAGAATTAACAATCTTATAGAGAATACCACATGTAAACAACTATTTACAAATAAGCCACAAAAAGGAAACATTCAAAATGATTGACTGAAAAATTAATGAGGGAACATGGAGTGATAGTAGGGGAAAACATTATCTAGACAGTCTATCTCTCTGAATCATAGGGTTAAATCAGTGGATTAGGAATATGGATTTGGGATCAGGCTTATTATAAAGAGTAAACCTTTTTTTTAATTACTTCTCCTTCAATAATCAGCCTCACCTTGATCATTTCAGAAAATTGTGCTACTTATCCTCTGGTCATATTCGTCATCCTTTTGAATTTGCTGGATTCTCCCCATGGAACACAGGACTTTGATAGGCGATCTTTCATTCTACCCTGTGATGAATCATGCATTCACTCATGGCCCTATCATTGCCCAACCATGAATATATGCACATTACCTCTTCTAACACTTCCAGTTCCCTTTAATGTATAGAAAACAGTCACTATTAGGACTAAGACTATAATATATCTATCTTACATTTTATCTCTAACTTTATCACACTTAACACATAGCTTGTATTCATTCACTCATTCATTCAATCAAGAAATTTATGCTACAGAGCCAACTTCAGTTCTGAAATTTCACTATAATGGGTAGCTATGCTTCATCCAATAATTGCCTTGCTATTAAGTCAGTTGTTGCCAGAGACTTAACACCTTGTTACTAGAAGACTGAAGTGACATTTTGATTCATCAATTCAAAAATAGATGGAGAATTTGTTAAAAACAAAACAAACTAATGGGCAAAGGCAAATTCCACTGTATACTAGGTTACTATATTTGCATTTGACCACTGTGGTTCAGTTGAAGGCAGACCAGGTAGGATATCATGAAATGAGGTATTGAGCCTAGCTCTGGCCTTAAATTACTATGGAATATTGATTGCTAAGATAATCATATTGCAATAGCACTTTGTTCTTGTGTGACAGGCATAAAGATGTGACTATGTACTAGGCTTTTGGTTGTTAAGCTCTGATGAATTCTTTTCCTTTAGTCTATAATAATAAAGGAGCACTTCTCCTCAAGGCCAGTCTTTCTACTTAGGCCTTTGAAGTCAGTCTCTTTAATCTTCTCTAGCCTGAGTTGGTTTGGGCATTTTCATGGTTAGCTCAATAAATACAATATTTTAAAAAATTGCCAAAGGAATAATAAATGTAGCATTGATGATCAGGGACCTCCCTGATCTATTGCACTCCAAAAGGATGAACATAACCTCTTTCAGAATTACACAAAGATAAGCATTAATTCTAGTTCTGTGGGGATGGACCTAAGATATGATGCAGCAAAGACTTTTGCTTTGTTGTAATATAATAATCTGTTAATCCCTGTTAACTATGGGGTTGAAGCAAAGATGACTGATAATAGTCCACTGAATAGTTTGTGGAAATATACAAGAAACCCTTCATCTTTTGAGCATATTTTTTGAGATTCTTTCAATTTTCACTTAAACTTCTATCAATGAAAGAATTATTTTATCTTATTCCTTCAGTTATGGCAACAAAGAACTGATTTCAGTAAGTTAAATATCACAACATTTAGAAGTGCTGGATTTGGATTCAGAAAAACCTGAGTTTAAATCCAGCTATTTACTATGTATGTGATATTGAATAAATCATTTAGCCCTATCCTTCCTAAGTTTCCTTATTAGTAAAATGGATTTATAAAAGCAAATAATTCAAGTGGTTGTGACGAAGTGTTTTTTAGTCCTGAAAGCACTACATAAATGCTCTTCGGTGTTGTTGTAAAGTATTATTATATCAGCAGGAACATATACTAGCCTGTAAGTCTGAGAATGGACTGGAAAAATTTAGTTGCCTCTTCTTTTTTTCCCTGAGTATAGTTTACTATGAATGTATATGAAGGGATATATATTCAAGTAGTGAGGAGTGCTGGATACTCAGGACAGGCTTTTTGCAATTGCACTGCTTCCTGCAGGACAAGATGGCCACCACCAAGTGGATGATTCTGTTGAAAGAACTTCAAATTTGTAAGACAAAAGACAGTTTGGGGAGTTGCTTATACAATTAAAATCTAAGGGAAATGTGAAAATTCCTTTTAGTAGTTCTACCTAATTTCTTTACCTTTAGGTATATAAAAGGTGATGAATTGTTTTATCTTTTCTAAAGTATTTGCTAATAGATGTTTATGGATATTTTTGTCCATTTGTTTTAAACATTACTGTTTAGTGAAAGAAATAATTATCTTATACCTGATGTGCATTTTGACCATTTTTTTTCTGAAAGAGGCCCTACAAATCACTCTTAGGCAAGAACCTAGAAATTTGTCATATCAATGTTCATAAGAGATTTTATAGGAATTACAAACTGAGTCAAAAAACAAACAAAAAACAAAGAAAGAAAGTGAGAAAAGCCTAATCCATCTTTGGAATCAGATTTTTCAGTCAAGAATGCAGGTTTATTTAATCTCAGATCCAGAACCCTTCTTCTGGTTGGAGGAAAAACAATAAACAACAACTTTGGATAAGAATGGCAAAAATTATGGTATCTCTTCCCCCTTTCTCCTACATGATTTTATACTTTCACAAAATTCTTATTCTGTCAACACAGCAAACTCAAACCATACCTTCATATTTATGACTTTTGGAGACGAGTCCTTGTCAATCTTACTGGCACCCAAGGAAATATTTTCTATGCCCTCTTTTTTATGCCTCTAAAGGGAATTCTTGACTGGTTGTAATAATGAATCCTATTGCCCCATCATTTTTCAAGATAGAGGAAATTGAGAATTATTTACAATGTGTTGCTGTGCCATGTACCTAAAAAGCTCATCTTTAAAGCTTAGAAAAAATTGACCTTGCACAAGTTCAAACTACAAAGAACAGTCCTCACAGCTCCTTAGGAATTGTACTTGTCAAATGGGAAAACAGCCCAACTGAGTTTGCTCAGTATACTAACCTCAAAGTCTGCTTTAGTTTTGAGAAGCAAACAAAAATAGTCTCAGAGCTAAATTTCCACTGATGTTTCCTTGAGAATAAGATGCTTATCAAACACAGTATGGAAATGACAGGCATCAGGTGATGGTAGACATTTAAATGAAGCAAATTATAATTGATAATTAGTTTTCAAACTATTCTTGTCCTTTTTGAATGGGGAGAAAAGGACATTTTAAATAGACACATATTTTTCCAATATAAGATAAATAACTATTTTAGAATAAAGATATTGTAGAATGTGATTTTCTGGAACTGGCAATGACTGTTTGCTGCATGGAATGGAAGTATACCACTAAAGAAATTTAGTAAAAAGTAGATTTTATACATATGCTATATATGCATACGTATATGCAATAGTACATTTAGATACAGATTTATAACAAAAATCCTTAATTACAAAGTACTATTCTATTTTAATATGATTCAACTGTGATACTTCATATTATAGAAAAATTTAGGCTATATTTCTTTCCATTGTGATTAGAACTTATATTTGTGCACACACACCACACACACATATATATATACACACATGTACATATACTTATGTGTACATATACAATATACAATATATGCACATACATACAAGATATACACACATACATGCATACAAATACATATACGCATGACATTTCTCTTCCTTTAAACCCTTACCTTCCATCTTAGAATCAATAGTATGTATTTGGTTCCAAGATAGAAGAGCAATAAGGGCAAGGCAATGGAGTTAGTGACTTTCCTAGAGTCACAGACCTAGGAAGTTTCTGAGGTCAAATTTGAACCCAGGACCTCCTTTCTCCAGGTCTGGCTCTCTATCCACTAAGTCACCTAGCTCCCCCTCACATATTTCATTTCAAATACAATATTCTACTACTCAAAATGAGCAATATCATCAAGATAGATCTAGGGAATTTTTTCTCTGTCCCATTACACCAGTATATTTTAGTTGTTAATGTGTTGACAACCAATAGACCAAGAAGTTCCATTCATTTTAAAGGTGATCCTGAAAGACTGACTATGACTAACATTTTACTTAGCCATAACGCCAATCAATAACACTCAAATTAATGCATTGAAATCACCAGAGTGCTGTTGGTAGAAAACAAGGGGGAGTTAGTTGATAGAAGGAATTACCTTTATTTTTCCCCCTCATTAGTGAAGATTGCTAATAGGTAGTACATAATTAGTAGAAAAGATGCAAAGCATTAATTAGAGCTACAAGTCAGAAGAACCCCCTTCTCTTCTCACTGTGAATGACACAAATTATGCATATTAGAGAATAAACCACTCACAAAATCACATTCACAGAATCTCAAAGTTGGAAGAGTATTAAATTCAACTTTATTGGATGGAGAACTCAACCTGGAATCAGGAAAATCCAAGTTCAAGACATGCTTTGGATACTAGTCAGCTGAATGATTCTGGGCAATTGATCTAACCTTTCAGCCTATCCTTCCTCTTATTTAAAATGGAGATAAGACTGGAAAATACTTGAAAAGGATGTTGTAAAAATAGAATGAAAAAGTATATATAACATACCTGGAAAATCTTGAAGTACAATATAAATGTCAGGAATTATTATTAACAAAATTTCACCCACACCATATCTGGCAAGTGTTTGCTCAACCGTTTTGAGGATAATAGTAAAAAAGGACCCATTACCTTTTCCAAAATGTTTTCCCGTATCTCTACATAGACATATTGTAACTGACCTCATATGAATTTTCAGGCATTCAGGCTCTGTGCGTTATATGTTTTTGCCAAATAAGTATATGGTGTTTCTGTGTAATCTAATGACTCAAACCAATTTCACAATCTGGTGGGGGTAAATCAAGTTAAACATCAGGAGGCCAAAAATTGGTCTATAACTATGTGAGCCTTCAATGTTAAAGAATGGGCTGCTCTTGAGCTGGATAAAGGGACTGAAAAATAAGATATATGCAGAATAGGTCACAAGGCATCATATGACCTCCATAGCCTCTTTGGATGACAGTGGAAATTAAATGTAATTGGTAACTTGGAAGTTGGATATAATCTACTTTAATCAACTGAAATTAGATTGTTTCCTATATGCTGTGTGTATCCTGAAAAGAAAGCACCCAGTCACATACTCTTTTGTAAAATCCAAAAGAATGTTTGGCAGCATCAGCCTTGGCATTTTGTGTATTTTTTGACTATTTAAGATGCATCTCAAGCACCATTTTCATGAACTTTCCTTATATTGACATTTACTAGTGCTCTCTCCAAAACTATCTTGTGTTTGTCTACTTTGCATATATTTATATTTTCATATATATTCATGATACCAACATTTATATATTTAAATTTATTAATGTATATGAGTATATATGTATGTATCCAAGAATGTATTCATGTATATACATATGCATACTTCTCTGTGTGTGTGTACATGTGTGTATCTTGGGCATAAAAAATGAAGAGTTAAATGATTCTTACTTGTCTTTGAGACAAGTCCTCTGATAAAATGTAAGTTCTATACATTTAAGGAACATTCTTGAACTTTTGTATGCCAAGTACTAGCAGAATGTCTGGAACATAAGACACTTTTAATAATAACTTGTTGATTTATTGGTCCTAGTCTCAGATTCTTATTTTCCTTCCAATTTTTCCTCAACATTTGTGAATTCATTTCTCTTTAAAATAGATTTTATTAATAATTTTGTTTCTCTAGTACCTAAAATATTTTCCTATCTCCCTCCATTAATCTTTTGCCAGATTGTGATTCTATTTCTGATTTCATTTAAAAATAAAAACAAAACTAAACACAAACAACTCTCTTGTTTTATTTTTTCCAACTGATCTTGGAGCTCTTGAGACCAACCCATTCTTTCCCCCAGTTTTCTATTGGTGTTTTTTGTACAGTTATTATTTTTAGTTTTATTGTTTGCTCACCTTTTAATCCATATTATTGTTTTTGTTTTATTTTAGTTTATTTTTTATTTTTAAAATATTTTCCGTGTTTACATATTACATTTCTTTTGTTCCCTTCTCCCCTCCTGGATCCAATAAGCACTTCTACTAGGTTACACAAATGTTATCACTTACACCTATTTCCATATTGTTCATTTTTGCAATAGAGCAATCTTTTAAAATCAAAAACCCTGATCATATATCCATATAAACAAATAAGTAATTTTTCTTCTGTTTTTCTACTCCCACAGTTCTTTGTCTTAATGTTAATGCATATTATTTTGTCGTTGTAATTTGGGGATTTTTTCTGTTTATTCATATTACCAGTTTAATTCCTAGAATGGTATTATTATTATTTATTTTTGCCAAAATTCTCCCCCGTTCTAAAATCAGAAGGGTAAGGTAGGCACTGCCATTTCCTGCCCCCACTTTGGAATCTGAGTATTACTGCTTTTATTATTCTGGATGAGATGTTTGGTAACAGTCCTTTCCTTCTGCTGAAATTCCTGCCTTTGTCTTCTGGTGGTCCAGTGGAAGTGTTGGTCCCGTGTGCTACCTCTATCCTTTGCATTTTAGAGTTCCAAATTAGGACCTGACGACATCCATTTCTTTTTACTCACAGACCCCACTTAGACATCAGAGATCATGCTGGATCTCAGACTTTTGATAATGTTCCACCGGCACTCTTGCATTTCTGCAAGCTTGTTGAATTAGATGTTTCTCCTTCTATCATTCTAAGTGAGTTGAATCATGATCTGCCAAGTCCTAAGTTCCTGCATGCTAAAAACTATGTGTCTTGACTCTAGAATTGTGCTAGAGATTCATATCAGTCCAGGAATACCAATCCTGGTATTTATCACCACACCTAGGGCATAGTAGACACAAACATTTATTGAGTAAGTGATCAAATTGTTAAATTGACACTTCGACAATTAACAAATTCAAAAAATCAGGACATAATTTATTTAGATATTGCTTACATAGAACTGAGAAAGTAAGTAAGGAAAGTATTAACATAATGCTGATTAAACATATAAAGGTGATGTTCCTAATTGTTTTGTTTTTTCTTCCTATAAAGCCAGTTTTTGTTATATAATGTTGCCTGATTTTGTCCCTCATTCCTGTTAATACACTCCACACCTACTATAAGTGCTAATCTCAGTTTACTAGAAACTCAGACTGGATTCTATCTCCCATGGAATGAACATCCTTTGAAAGACTTCAAGTGTCTGATGGCATTCTTCATTCTTGCATATTCCTGGACAAGACCTTCTTGCATATTTCTGGACAGGATTAATTTTTGTAATCATGATCATTATTCCATATGGTGCCCTTTTACATCTTTTCTAGGGTGTTTTCAGGGAAAGCTGGGTGCTTGGACATTTGACTTCTGTATCTTACCTGTGGCCACTTTACTCAGGCTGCAGAATGAGGCTATTGTTGCCTTAAGGAATAGTGAAATGAGAAGTTGCAATAAGGTGGCTTCAAATGAATTATAATTATAAAAAAGAAAAGTTTTTATCTTTAAAAATACTACTTTGCTCTATACTACCAAATGAATGAACAAAATTTCAAAAACTATCTCACAAGTCAGTTCTACCTAATCCCCCTAAATGTGTTAAAAACTTAAGTTTATCTTTATAGTTCAAACCTAAAGACAGCTTTCTTCTCAACCCCCCACTATCAACTTGACTCTGACTAATTCTGTCTCTTAATCCTTTCAATAATCATTCCAATTTTCACATTTATTGAGATCTGACCTTTGAGTTCTTGTGTGTGGTAATGACCTAAAAATCAGTTAGAAGCTGCTGTTTTTCATTTCTACATATACAGAAAGATTCAAGAAACTGCATTTCCCATTTACTCCTCTGTTACTGCTCTCTGCAATGCCAATGTGAATTATAAAGTGATGGGAAACAACATAAAATGATAGTGAAGCTATTATTAGTTTATGTGTCCTTCCTTCATCTTTATATTCTCAAGAAGGAATTCCTATCATCACTGCATTGTGAACCTTGTTACACAACTAAAATCAATAATACATTTTATTTCCTTTTGCTTGTCACCAAGAAACTCCATCTGGTGATGCCATTTAATGGGACTTTTACTCCATTCTGGTAGGATTATAAGTACCAGCAGTATGAAAAACTCATTTTATTTGCTGCTTCCCCTCATTTTGCAAGGGTAGGAATGGTCCCAAAGAAGAAGATTTATGCTTCCACGATGAATACAGTTAGTTCACAAGTGCACACCAAGTACTTGTTCCTCATCTTTACAACCTACATAATACATCACAGAACCACAGACTGAAGAGGAAACTAATTAACCTTTAAAGTGATGAGGACACTGTAGGGCAGTTTGGCACCATGGCAGGAATGGAAATACCAGACAGACACATGCACTGCTGTTGCAAAGTGATAGCTGTAGATCAATCTAGAGCAGTCATCATTGTTAGGTAAATGTCTCCTGAACTATAGCTAATCTTTCCTTTCGCATGAAGCACATGAGCAAACAAGTAATACAAAGTGTAATCATATAATATAATGTGACTTAAAATATTGGAGATAAGTTGATGTGGAGAATATAGAAGTCATTTAAATAGCCCCTTAGGAGTTTTGGTTATTCAGATTCAGAGAGGAAGAAGAAAGTACTAGAATCTAGATGAACCAATCTTTTATATTTAAGTTTGTTTTTCAACATATAAAAAATCTATTTCCTCTCCTTCCTATTTCTTTTTACTAAAAAGGAAAAAGAAAAAATAATGTAAGAAATATGAAAAATCAAGCAAAATAATTCTGGCTGATTATCCTTCCCCTGCTTTTCTTAATCTAGTTTTGAATCAATTACACAGTATTTAATAACAACTTACTACTTGACATGTGAGCAACTAGGTGATGCAGTGGATAGAGTCCTGGGGCTGGGTGACCCTGAGCAAGTTACTCAGCTTGGGTTGCATCAGTTTTCTCATCCATAAAAAAGAACTGGACAAAGAAATGGCAAGTTACTGCAAAATTTTTGACAAAAAAATGCCAAGTGGGGTCACGAAACATAAACATAACTTGCAAATAAGCAATGACAACTTGCCAGGCATCACTGAAAATACAAAGAAAGGCAAAAAACACAAATCTTACTTTCAAAGAGCTCAATTTCGAGTGAAAGAAACAACAATCAATTAAATATTAATAAGATATGAACATTGTGAAGGCATTGAGAGGTAGGTGGGTGGGTTATTCACTTGTATAGAAGGTGGGAATGGAGTTGAATTTTGGGGAAGCTAAGGAAACCTGAGGAGGAAGAGTATTTCAGGCAATGGACACAGCCAGTGCAAATATACAGACTCAGGAGATCGAGTATTATATGATGTAGACCAGTGCATCTACATCATAGCGTTCATGTAAGGCAGTAAAGAATAACAAAACTAGAAAGGTTGGAAAAGGACTACATTATGAAAAGTTTTAAATGCCAAAATAATAACTTTATATTTGATATAAAAGTTAACAGGTAACCTCTGGATTTTGTTGAGTACAGAGGTGACATGGTCAGACCTGTGTTTCAGTAAAATCACTGCTAATGATGGAGATAGATGGGAGTGGGGAAGAAACATGTGATAGGGAAAATCATAAAAGGGCTATGAAACCACCCAGGTCAGAGGTGATAAGAGCCTGTGGTGCCTGTATGAATGAGAGAAGGGGATGAATATACAAAGGTCGAATTGAAAGGATTTTACAATAGACTGAATACGTCTGATGAGTGTGAGTAAGGAGTCATTGATGACATGGAGGTTATAAACCTACATGACTGGGAAGATAGTTGTGCTGAGATATACACATCTTCCTTGAAGTGGAGTGTCCATACTAAGAAGGTGGCTGGTCAGGCTCACTAGTCTGAAAAAAATAGTTAAAAGACATTATATTCTTCATAAACATCTTAAAATACTTTGTTTTTCAGAATTATAACCATTTAGGTCTAATATTACATTTATTACACTTAAGTAAAAAAAGCATTGAAATGCTCATTTTTATCACAATGGGACATAACATTTTTCAGTACACTTTGACTCATATTATGTTATTTCAGAAGCAATATCAGAAGATTGATCTGTAGACAGTTGCTAGAGTTCACATAATTTCTGAAATTACAAATTCAGGATTGGTTGTATGATAAATGTGCAAAGCAATAATGCCCACAAAGTGTTTATTAATGTTCTGAAAGTTGAGGGAGGTCTCTCTCTGGAATTGTTTGACCTTCATTCTTATCATAGCAATTGACAGTTTTTATCAGAAAAAGGGGGGGCGGGGAGCCAGGGTCTGTAAAACATCTTTCTCTTCATATTGATCTTTCCATTGAATCCGGAGAAACATTTTTATCCGGTGGCACATTAATGTGGCAAACACTTAGGCATCTATCTGGGAAAGAGTAATGATGTCATCTAGGCTGCTCTACAATCACCTATTCGATTTTCCACATTTGAAAGCACTAAGTTCCATTTCCTTCACTGAGCTCAAGTCAGAATGAAGTCAGTTACGACCTGCTAATTTCCTCCCTGTTATTTATTACACTTAAATAAGTTTAAGATCTCAATATTCTCTGTTTATAAAGATACACGAACGTTATATGCTAGTAACATGACATTAAAAACTAAAATTCAACAAGGATGCTTACCATCAGTAAAGATGATTAAAATCCAAGTAGAGAGGGATATATACTACAACATTACCTAGAATATTTTCCTGCCTCTTGAGTTCTATTTTCTTTTTTAGCACCAATTTAAAGAAGAACATAGGAAGAATTTTAACTTGCATAAGATTGGCTACCTGACAGACCATTCTAGTAGTTAAAAGTAACAGGTTTGTCTTTAATGATGTGCTTGTAGAATGGAAAAGGGATGAAAGTCCTTTAGATTAAGAGAAAAGTGCTTTTAAAAGGTATGAATAAGAGTACACATCTGAAAAAGTCTCCAGTAGCTTTGTGGCATTGCTTTCAGGTTTCATCTGCTTTGGCTCAATTAGAAGTTGCTGTGATGCAAAGGACAATTAAAAGACAAATTAAAGACACATTCTCAGCCACCTTCTTACTTTCCTCAAACTTCTTTTCCTTCTGAATGGAAGGAATGGAGATGAAACACTTAATCCATTACAAAGCTTTCTTATATAAATGGAATTGAACTGCCAGTTCACTTCTTTTTGCTACTGCAGCTCTGGTTAGTTTTAGTTTCATCTCAAGAGATCAAGATGCTCCCTCTCTGATATCTTCCCTTCTCTTTTCCAATTTCCTTTTGCATGTTTCCCCCATTAGAGTGTAAGCTCCTTGATAGCAGGGGCTGTATTTTTTTTTCTTATTTGTATCCTTAGGATTTAGCACAACAGAGATCTTGTTGGCACAATGGAGTCAGGAAGACCTGAGTTCAAATTGGTTTCACTCAATTATTTGCTGTGTGACTCTGGGTAAGTTACTTCACCTGTTTGCCTCAGTTTCCTTATCTACAAAATGGCCTGAAGAAGGAAATGGCAAACTACTTCCATACCTTTGTGGAGAAAACGTCAAATGGGGTCATGAAGAGTCAGACACTGAAGAGCATTTCATTTGGACACTGAAATGACTGAATAACAACAAAAACACTTAACACAAAACTTGGAACATTGTAAGTAACTAATAAATGCTAATTCAATTCAATTCTGTTGAAGTAGTATGAAACAATTCATAAGGAAATGTATGATTAGAAAAAGAAATCTAATTATATGATGAATGCTAAACACAAGCCATGTATAGCCTTAGGTGACACAATGGATAGAGTATGGGGGCTAGAATTAGAAAAATATCTGGCCTCAAACACTTACAGTTTGACCTTGGATAAATTTCTTGACAACTGTTTAGCTCAATTTTCTCTTCTGTAAAATGGGGATAATAATAGCATTTACTTCCAGGGTGATACTAAGTCCAGTGAGATTGGGAGATATTTGTTCATGGCCACTTTTAGTTATTCTAGTGTTAATTTTCCTCCTGGATTTCAGACAAGATTTTCTCTTCCTCAGACATTTTATGGTGGCATTGATATTTGTGGCATCTTCCTTGCCCAATTCATTTCTTTTGGTATTCATTACTAAATCAGATTTTTTGTTGATAGTTGAACTTTGTCAACGACTGTAAACACAGAAGTATAGTAACTCTATGAATTAGTTTTGCCTTCTCATTAGCATAGGATTACAGCTAATTAGTAGGCAGTTAAATGGCACAGTGGAGAGAGCTCTGGGCTTGGAATCAGGAAGTTTCCAAGATTCCATTCATCTTCTTAAGTTCAAATCTAGATCTAGACATTTACTAGCTATGTGACCACGGGCAAGTCACTTATCCGTTTGCCTCAATTCCTTATCTATAAAATGAGCAGGAGAAGGAAATGGCAAGTCACTCCAGTAGCTCTGCCAAGAAAACCCCAAAATGAGGTAATAAAGAGGCTTATGTGAAATAACACAAAACAACTGTTTAATGCTCTATTACATATAGCCTTACTTTAAATTTCCTAAATAAAATTCCCAAACCACCTGAAGCAGAAGGACAAAATGCACCAACAATATCAGAAGCTGAGAACAGAATGTTTGTTTCTTACTTTAATAATTACTTTACTAAAGTTATATTTTCACTTGCTTATTCAAAATGGAAATGTTGGACATTAATTTCACTATATTTCACTTTCATATCACACCAAGTGAACTTCTGGATTTCTTAACATAATAATAATTCTAACAAAATTTAACCTTCACAAACTAATTCTTAATATTCCATGTTGGGGCCACTATAATAATAATAATAATGCCAACAGATATTTATAATTATAATCCTCAAACCCTGTGATTTATGTACTATGGGCCTTATGATCACTCTTTTAAATATAAAGAAACTTTTTAGATGTTTAGATGACTTGCTAATGGTCATGCAAGTCATAACTAAATTAGGATTGGAACTGAGTTCATTTCTAAGTTCAGTGATCTTTCCCTTACCTCTCCAGGGCTTTGCCTGAGAGTTCAGCAAGGCACATGACCAAATCCCTTTTTTATAACATGCTAGATATATTTCCAATTCTATCTTCTTTTAAAATTCTTCCCAATGCTTTGATTATATATTACCTCAACTACTGAACTCTCTTATCCTGTCTTCCCAACTTTCTTAGCCTAGCTAATCATTCACACTATAACAAAGTTCATCTTCCTTTCATCTTGTTACACCCTTATCTTTCTCTATCTTAAATCCAAGGTTTTACCTTTTCCTTTTTTTTCTGCAAGAGACTTTCTGCCAGATATTTATCTAAAAAAATCACTGGCTGTTTTTTCTCCAATCTGTTCTCATTTCATCATTTTTCCTATGCTAACCCTATATATGCTGATGCCTTTGTTTTAAGCATGATTTCTTGTCTCTGGCAAGAGGAAAGAATATGACCCTGGAAATCTGAAAGCCTATATTCTATTCCCAGTTCTGCCACCAACTTTTTGTGTAACTTTGGTGAAATAATTTCACCACACTGATGTGTGAAACTCAGTTTCACCATCTGTGAAATGAAAGACTAAGAAGAGACAGTTTATAAGACACCTCCTAATTTTGCATCTGTGATTCTCAGTATATTAGTATATTACATTTTTATTTCAATAAATATTCAGAAAGAAGTGGCAAATGTGATTTCAAGACCTCTATCAATGAAAGACCTCAGAAAAAAGGTCATAGGACTGTATATAGGAAAATGTCATGATTTGGGGGAAAGGAAATCCCTTGTAAATAAATTTATTTGCAATAAAATCTATTGTAAAATATGTTACTTAGCTTATTATTGATTTATGTCAAAATTCTACAATGCGTTATTAAATTACTTGTGAATATTTAGGAAAAGAAAATATGATCACTGAAATAATATATCCACTTGGAATAGGTCATTACAGACTCTTACAGATACACAGAATTTCTGACCTGTAACTGAAAAAGACTTTCCATTGAAATATATGTGATGATTGTATTGTCTTCAATTCTTTACCTGAAGACCACAAATTAGGAGAAAACCCAAGTACATCTACAAGTAGTCAAGACTGTTCTAATTGTTAAGAAATTTTCCTTTAAATTCAATCTAAATTTGCCTATTGTAACTTCCACCAATTTTGCCTAGTTCTGCCTCATATAGCTAAGTAAAACAAATTTAATCATTCTTTTGATGACAGTCTCTTACATATCTGAAGGCAGCTATCAAGTCTCTTTAATATTCTTTTCTTCCCAGAAAAGAAATTATTATACTAATTTCCTTCTGTGAGAGGGTTTCCAGTGTTCTGGATAACTGAAACAACATAGACTTAATACACTTGTATTTCACCAAAGTATTTGTCAAGTCCTTGTGAAGATGATAGACAAATGTATTTTAGATAGTATAATTAAGGGGATTCAGTATTGACAGAATGAGCAACCCCAAAACACTCATTAATAGACTTGCTCAGTTAGAGAAGGTCACTAATAAATTATTTCAGGGATCTTGACTTGGTTATATGAAGGTATATGTTGTGAAAACTATATTCTAAGACCCAATGCTATTCAGTTTAGGATAATTTTTTTAAGAAGTATTGAAATTGTTCCCACAATGTCCATATGTCAGAAGATTCAAAGGACTAAAGAGTCAGCCAGCGATATAGCTTCCTAGTCAACATACTATTAAAAATTATATATATATATACATATACATATACATATACATATGTATATATAAATATATAAATATAAATATAAATATAAA
>NC_058131.1:375015944-375037323 GCF_016433145.1 Gracilinanus agilis | reverse complement strand
TATATATATATATATATATGATGTCAGGACCTGGAGCTCTTCTTTCTGACTTCTGACCACAGTCCAGCAAGATGACCCATACCAGCATGAGTTGTACATAGATGATTCAAAACTTTCTCCTTAAATAATATCCAGTCCCTGTGCTGAATGCTCCTTCTTTTCTATGCCTATATCCTTACTGTTAAATTTTTAAATAGTGTGGTACCTAGGAATCTACATCGAAGGTCTAGAATTTAGTCCTGTGAGTCCATGGGAGTTGATAAGAGCACCAAGTGAAGAAGTATAGAGGGGAAAGAGAAAAAATATCCAGGATTAAATTCTGAAGGACACCTATACTTAGAAAGTTTTATTTAGAGGAGGATTCAGCAAAAGAGAAAGAGAAAGACCAGTCAGAGAGGTCTTCCAGGCAGGAGAAAAACTTGGAGAGTAGTATCCTGAAAACCTAGAGAGGAGAGATCATTAAGGAGAGAGATTAAAGAGAAAAGATTGTATAAATCCAGTTCTTGTGAAAAAAGGATTTATGATTTTAGGATCACAAACTCAATTTTGATTGAACAATATGATAGGTAAAAAAATCTACACTAATCTGAAAATTAGATTCATTAAGAGAGACATGGTATATGAGTGAGGTACCGAAATAGTCTTCCTACATGCCACTAGTCAAACTATGTAGTTTTAGATTTAATTCTAAATACTCAATCTTCAAAAGCTTATAGATAAACAGATTCAGAGGAGAATGACCATGACGATGAGGGTAACATAGGATTGTACATATTTGGATTCTTCTAGTAACTGTGAATATTTAGTTTGTAAAAGAGAAGCCTTAGAGTGTACAGGATAGCTGACTTCAAATACTTAACAAGCTATCATACAAAAGTAAGTAAATTTGTTCAGCTTGATCCCAGAGAGCAGAACTAGATTCATTGAGTAGAATATTCAAAGAGGCAGATTTAAGCTTGATGTAAAGAAACACTTTTTAATAATTAGAGTAGATCAAAAATGAAAGGGACTATCTCTGGAGGCAATAGATTTTCCTTTATTTAAGATCTCTTTAGCAAAGATTTGATAAGACCTGGGCATATACAATGTAGGGAGATTTCTGCTGAGGATTAGGTTAAACAAGGAAATCTCTGAACTCCTTTTTAACACCAAGATTTTAATATTTTTGATACATAATTAATATTAGACCTGAAACAAGAGTAATTTTTATGTTTTATTGTAGTATGTAAAATCTTGCAGCCATTTTTGGCATGGATGAAAGCTAACAGTTGCTCAGTTAGAATATAGAACCTGGCATGAGATATACTACATTAGTCAAATATGACCTGAGATAGAGTGTTCAAAGTGGATTGATTAAACAAATAAAAATAAAATTAAAAAAAAATGAATTGATTGTCATATCATGTGAACATTGTAAGAAGCACTGGTTCCTAAAGTTCAAGGTCAGAGCTTCTTGACCTAGGATCCAGGTACTTCCTTTTATTATTTATTTTTTTTAAACCCTTACATTCTGCCTTAGGATCAATATTGGGTATTGGTTCTAAGACAGAAGAGTTGTAAGGGCTAGGCAAGGGGGGTTAAGTGACTTGCTCAGGGTCACACAGCTTGGAAGCATCTGAGGTCAGATTTGAACCTAGGACTAGTCTCTCTAGGCCTGGCTCTCAATCCACTGAGCTACCCAGCTGCCCCCCCCCTTATTATTTTTAATGCATTTAAAATTTTATTTCAAAATGATTGCTTTACTTATAATAGGCATATTGTATTTAATCATGAGTTTACTTTGGTTACTTTCTCTAAGGGCCATAGGTTTCTGTTAATTTCATTCTTCCCTCATGTTTTCCCATTTCCTTAGATATTTTGGTGATCTCCTTTGCCATTGGCCAAATTCTTCATCAACTGCATCTCTCCATTTTAGGAGGTCATTGACTAGCAATCCAGTTCTAATTAACCAGTAAATATCAGATGAACTTTGATGAAATAATATTAACTTTAAATACATAGCAAGAATGAACATAAAAATATTTTCCTCAATATCTGGTACCAATCCCATTTTGAGTCTCCAGGAGAGAGCTTTTCTTTGAGGTAGGGGAAGGTGATTAGATTTATAGCACAATTCATTTACTACATAGGGTTAGTTCTAACAAGTTGAAACCGAAAATCCCACTGTGTTTGCATGCCTTGTTCTTCAAGGTTTATTTGCCCAGGTGGCTATAAAAGCTATGCTGAAATACTGGTTCTGAGATTTCTGTGTCTTGAACTACTGAGTTAGGGACTCCACTATCTGCATCTAGAACTGAAAAGGAGGAACAAAATACCAAAGGGGAAACCCATTTCTCAGGGCCATGTATTTTAAGGTAATTGGGAGCATCCCTCATGACCATTTCCTCTACTACATAGTATCCTTTGATGTGAGTGAGAATCCTTCATCCCAGGAGAGAATGTAGGAAAAGAACATGTCTATGCTTAATCAGATGAGTTTAAGGAGATTTCTAGCTATAACTGTAATAAAAAAAAAAGCATGTTCCCAATGAAATGGATCCCAATTAAATTAACTTTACTAAATGGTAGGTTAATACAGAATGTTGATACATAAATTTCCCAGAAATGGGTCCCAAGATCTCCACAAAAAAATATAGTATTTTAGGTGGTCTGGTCATGTGCCATACCCTATTATACATTTTAAAACTATCCCGAAAAGAGTTATATGAGTTTTGTGAGACTCCCAAAAGAATTTATGACACTAAAAAGGTTAATATTTAATTTAGTTCAACCCTCTCATATTATAGATGAGTAAACTGAAACCATGGGAAAAGATTGTACAGTAATTCATAGACAGAGAAATAAAGATATAGTATAGACAGAGACAGAGATATGAAAAGATACCTAAAGGCTACTTGTAAAATCATATAATTTCATAGATTAGAAAAATAGCACCATAGAAGTTAAATAACCTCACCAAATCTTTAACAGGTAGTAGGTAACAAAGTTGGGAGACAAATTAACGTTCTTATACCATAAATGCAATGTTTTTTCTATGATTTGGCCAAGCCATGCATCAAGGTTAGTACCTGAACATAAATTGAAATCAGGACAAGTTCTAGAATATCAATTTGTTAAATATTATCCTGAACCATGTATTTTCTCCAAAAGAACAACAATAGCAGCAATGACAACAACAATGAAAAAAAGTTAATATTAAAACATTTGAATCTTGTTTCCTGTTGAACAGACTAGAATCCTTCAAAATATAATTATCATACTATATTACCATTAAATGTGGGGAACATGACATTAAAAAGACAAAAATGTATTCCATAATTTAAAGAACACAAACAACAACAGCAACAAATATTATTTCAATAAGAAATTTTAATCATCTCATTGATTAGGATTAGTAAGAGGAAGTAATTTTAAATATATATATATATTCCCAATTATAAGAAGATAAAATTTTAACAATATATTCTGAAATTTTGCAATACATGTTCTCTTCTTCCTTCCTCATGAAGGAAATGAAGTCAAAGTGTTTTCAATCTGTGTTCAGACTCCATCAGTTCTTTCAGTGGTGGTAGATAATCTCTCTGTCATAGGTCTCCTGGAGTTGTCTTAGATCCTTGCATTGTTGCTGATAATAGTTGTCATTCATGGTTGATGTTAGTATATTATTGTTGCTATGGTGTATAATATTCTCCTAGATCTGCTCACTTCACTTTTCATCACTTTATATAAGACTTTCCGATTTTTTTTTTTTTGTGATCATCATACTTGTCATTTCTTTTGGTACAATTATATTCCGTTACAGACATGCTCCACAACTTTTTCAGCCATTTCTCAATTGATGGACATCCAGTTTTTTGCCACCACAAAAAGATACACTATAAATATATTTGTACAAGTAGGTCTTTTCTTTGAGAGAAAAAATTAAAATTCAAATGATTATATAATGACCTAAAATTCTCCTATAACTCCCTAGTATTTTGTGACATATTATACTCCAGGTCTTTTTGAAAGCATATTTTATAAAGTAGTAGAAAATCTTAATAAAAATGTTAGCTCATGTCACATAAACAAGATTTATAATGAATGTTAATTCAAAGGACCCAGTTAAACCTACATATCTTTGGACAAGTCACTTAATACTGTGGCCCTCCGTTTCCTCAACTGCAAAATAAGTGAGTTGGAATAGATGGTCTTTAAAGTCCTTTTCAACTCTAAATATATGAATCTAAATTTGTCAAGGTTTGTCTACAACAAAATGAAGAAACATAACATGGTTTTGGTACTTAGTGTGGTTATTATAATATGTAGTAAAATTTGTAATTTTAGTAATGAAGGAACTAAGGCACAAAAAGTTTTGACTTCCAAAGTCAAAATGACAGAATCTAGTGGTACAGGTAGGAACTATTCTTACAATTAGAGAATGCAATTTCCATAGAATACAATTCAGTTTTCAGGGACAAGTGGGAGCAAACTACTGTGGTAGTATTATGGTTGTGTGTGTGTGTGTGTGTGTGTGTGTGTGTGTGTGTGTGTGTGTTTGAGAGAAACAGAGACAAGCAGAGATATAGAGACAAAGACCGAAAGATTACACAGAGACAGTGAATGACAAAGAGTCAGTGAAAGAGAGACACAAAAGGAGAGAGGCTAAGAGATGGAAATGGACAGAGACAAACCAATAAAAAAAAAACAGGGAAGAACTTAGTTTGCAAAGATTTCAATAAATAAGTTGCAAATGTCTCCATCTACTTTGAGAAAGAGATTTTTAGGACAAATGATTCTATTAGAGACATTAAAATTTTAAGATAATTGGAGAGGAATGCCTGGCTAATCCACCAAGAATTTATTTTTCACTGGGATATTGTGCATGACAAGTACGATTGCACTGCATATAAATACACCATATGCCAGTTTTTGTTTTCTTTTTCTTCTTTCCTAGTTTATTATTGCAATTACCACCTCTATACATAGTGTTTTAGGAGGGATTAATGGTTGGTTGGGGTTAATGGTCCAAGGCTATGCCACGGGCCATCAGCTCCTCCCAGTTGGCCATTAATCCCCAGGAAATGTCTTGCACCTCAATCATTATTGCTTAATTAGGTCATTATGAAGCTGCTGGTTAATTGCTGCATTACAGGAGTCCAGAGATGGGCAGGTGGTTGCAAAACCAGGAAAATCAAAACAAAATGGCTGCAATTTTTCAAATATATGAAAGCAAAGATATTTATTTGTAAATAGAGCCTTTGGAACAGTAAATATTTTTAAATTCATAGCTTATATTTCTTTTTGAAGTCTTAAAGCAGAATATATTACCATCATTCTATAGTACAAATAAATTAGAAATAAACTTAAACAAAACCTTCACAAAAAGAATTGGTTTCTTTTTTCTTACTATTTAAAACTGCTGTAACAAATCTAAAAATTCTATATTGTACTCCAGTTTTGCTAAGGATCCTTAGATAACTCATTTAACCTCTCTACGCCTCATATGCTCAGTTTTTCAAATGAGGATTTTAAGATACTTTTGTCTGAATCATAAAGTGGATAAAGTAATGTGGTTAGAACCAAGAAAGCCTGGATTAAAATGCCAGTTTAGATATTCAGTATCTGTGTGACTATTATTAAATCACTTTGCCTTCATTTGCCTTAGGACTTTTATATAGTCAAAATTGGGCCCTTTCTAGCTCTAAAAACATATGATTTTACTTAAAAAGTTAAAAATATACTTTCTTTTCTTGAAACAATGAAACAAAACTCCAGATTAACCAGAACAAATGAATCTATTTCAATAAAGAACTTGTGATGACATATTAAATCTTATGTTTCATGTTACCAAAATATATTCAAAATGAAAATCCTAAATATTTTTAGAATTTTTATCCTATAGAATTCTATTAGAGTGGAAAGAACATTGATTCTGATTCCAGAGAACCTAGATTAAAATTCAAACTACTCTATATTTATTACCTGTTGTGTTTAGGAAATCTATTTAACTTCTCTGACCTTGGTTTCTTTACATAAAACAAGGACACCTGGAAGTTCTAGGCAGAGGGAGAGACCACAGGGGCTCATGGTATTTTCACTTTGTGAATTCTAGGACTAGAGTTAACTTCCAAGATGATGAGGTTTTTTGGAACATGATAGAAAAAATCAAGAGGGTAGCAGAAAAGGGAATTAAGAGGTCATTTCTACAAATATTTATTAAAAATCTTCATTTGGCTTTTGTGTCTCCAATGCCTAACATAATACATTGCACATATTATGGACTTAATTTTTTTCTACATTGAATAATGGTAGGTCACTGTGGAGATGGCAGACACAAATTAAAACAAGAAAGAGTATATACTGTCCCAAGGATGATATAATGAGTCTAACTGGTGCCCTGTCTTTCTCCTCCAAGCACCTTTAAACTGTCCTTTGGTGTACCAGAAAATACTTTGAAGGTCAATTTTAGGAGATTTATAATTCAGCAGAAAGACCTCAAATAATAGGTGAAAAAGAAGTGTTGACACGGAATGGCAGAAGTAGAGAGTTCCTGCCTGAAGACATTTCTTGACAACTTTGTTTTTCAAAGAATAAGATTTGACTCCACTGAAGGGTGGGTTTTTTAAGTAGGTGTCATATTGATCCTATCTCTTTACACAGGGTGGGCTAGTGAGCTTGACTATGATAGTGGTTTTGACTGCTAGAGTAGATGTGGTGATATCTGCAGCAGAATTAGCAAGTCTAGAAAGAAAGGTGTCTGCATAGAAAGGGAAACGACCAGAAAAATCAAGGTTATGTTCAATGTATCATACAGAGTTGAAATGGGAAATGGATAATTAGTAGCCTTCCAAAAACCTGATTCATTTCCCAACAAAGCACAAATATTTACCTTAGGATTGATTATGCTAATAGTAATGTTACTAATTTTGGTTTTTATTATTTCATAATACATACTACATTTCTCTCTCTTTTTTTTAAGTGTTCCCCTTTGAGTGAGAATGACAACAATTTTTGCACAAAATTCAGGTTTTTATACAAGGTATTTTTAAAGTTCTCCATCCTTTTTGTAACCCCATTATATTTTCAACAAAAATATTTACATATTTGACAACTTTTTAATTAGGAATTTCCCTTGAGATATTGAAGAAGGATCAATAAAAAAATAAAAATGAGAAGAGAGAATGTACTGAGAAGATGTGTTCCCCCAGAGGTGAAACTAGAGGAAATGAAACATAAAAAATCACTACATAGAAAAATTGAACTGAACCCAGAATGGAACTGGATCATATTTGACAAACAGCATAGTACTTTGTGATCCCCAGATGCTTGTTGCTGCAAAAAAAAAAAAACATTGTTTGGCACCCATATTATCTCAGTGACAGTATATGGGCAAAAAAAATTCATGAAGCTCTTCATCAGAAGGTGATTCTGATTAGGTGATTTCAAGGACACTGTAAATAAAATAATTTGAGGGGAAATGAAAAGCTGTAGGCTTACTACCAAAGATGACTTTTATGCCAACATTATTATAAAAAAAATCTTCAAAATCATGCATGAGTGGAAAAGGAGGTGATCTAATTAGTTAGTGAAAGAGGAATATTGAATGGACAGTATATGCACTTCACTTGGTCACACAAGCCATTACAAAAAACAACATTTTAAGATGTTGATCATGTTAGGTGCACCCTCAAAGTGTGACTAATGAAGAGATATGGACAAAACATATATTTCAGGGTGTTTAGGAATTTCAATTTATACAAGCAGAGTTAAAACCCACAAACATGAGATAATGAATGCAAAGAAGTATTGGAAAATGCCAGAACAAAATAATTTCTAAGAAAATTAGTCTCCCTCCTTGTATGATATAAGTGGAAAACTGTGTAGAGAATATAATTTATGCTATTTTTTGTGTGTTTTTCAAACATGGACTTGTTAATGTCATTGATATTGAGCTTTTATTTTCATATGTTGAATACTTTGCTAAACTGCTTTTAATTTTTCTTTTAAAATATTCATTTCAAGAGATGGTTTTCTGGACAGGGGAGGGAAAAGAGGTATGTTCGCAAATAAAGGAGATCTGAAAACAAAATATATCAATGGAAGAATATTAAAAAGATATTTTAGAAATGCCGCCTAAGGTCAAACTATTCCATTATCTAAACTGATAGCCTAAAAATGTCTGATAATCCCATTTATAAGTTATAAGCCACTACACCATCTCTCAAGACGCAGTATGTTTTCTTTACAAGCATTTATTAGTAATGTAGGCCCAATAAGTTCTCATTCATTTAGTATAAACTGAGTTGTGTACATTTTAAATATTTTGTTTTCTTGTTCCATTCCCATGAGCCCAAGACTATGATACTGATGATAGTAACATTTAGCAATTTCAAGACCTGCAAGAGATTCAATAACTTTGGAAGGTTTTTTGTTAGAGAAAATGGACACTGAAGATATCCTTATGTACATATGTGCATTATGAGTTGTATAAAAATGTAAGAAATTCGTTTTTAATATAAATGTTTACTTTTTTTAATACTTGCAGGAAAATTCAGTCTAGTTGGAAGCCACTATGATTCTCTATTTAAATAACCTAAACNCTGATTCCAGAGAACCTAGATTAAAATTCAAACTACTCTATATTTATTACCTGTTGTGTTTAGGAAATCTATTTAACTTCTCTGACCTTGGTTTCTTTACATAAAACAAGGACACCTGGAAGTTCTAGGCAGAGGGAGAGACCACAGGGGCTCATGGTATTTTCACTTTGTGAATTCTAGGACTAGAGTTAACTTCCAAGATGATGAGGTTTTTTGGAACATGATAGAAAAAATCAAGAGGGTAGCAGAAAAGGGAATTAAGAGGTCATTTCTACAAATATTTATTAAAAATCTTCATTTGGCTTTTGTGTCTCCAATGCCTAACATAATACATTGCACATATTATGGACTTAATTTTTTTCTACATTGAATAATGGTAGGTCACTGTGGAGATGGCAGACACAAATTAAAACAAGAAAGAGTATATACTGTCCCAAGGATGATATAATGAGTCTAACTGGTGCCCTGTCTTTCTCCTCCAAGCACCTTTAAACTGTCCTTTGGTGTACCAGAAAATACTTTGAAGGTCAATTTTAGGAGATTTATAATTCAGCAGAAAGACCTCAAATAATAGGTGAAAAAGAAGTGTTGACACGGAATGGCAGAAGTAGAGAGTTCCTGCCTGAAGACATTTCTTGACAACTTTGTTTTTCAAAGAATAAGATTTGACTCCACTGAAGGGTGGGTTTTTTAAGTAGGTGTCATATTGATCCTATCTCTTTACACAGGGTGGGCTAGTGAGCTTGACTATGATAGTGGTTTTGACTGCTAGAGTAGATGTGGTGATATCTGCAGCAGAATTAGCAAGTCTAGAAAGAAAGGTGTCTGCATAGAAAGGGAAACGACCAGAAAAATCAAGGTTATGTTCAATGTATCATACAGAGTTGAAATGGGAAATGGATAATTAGTAGCCTTCCAAAAACCTGATTCATTTCCCAACAAAGCACAAATATTTACCTTAGGATTGATTATGCTAATAGTAATGTTACTAATTTTGGTTTTTATTATTTCATAATACATACTACATTTCTCTCTCTTTTTTTTAAGTGTTCCCCTTTGAGTGAGAATGACAACAATTTTTGCACAAAATTCAGGTTTTTATACAAGGTATTTTTAAAGTTCTCCATCCTTTTTGTAACCCCATTATATTTTCAACAAAAATATTTACATATTTGGCAACTTTTTAATTAGGAATTTCCCTTGAGATATTGAAGAAGGATCAATAAAAAAATAAAAATGAGAAGAGAGAATGTACTGAGAAGATGTGTTCCCCCAGAGGTGAAACTAGAGGAAATGAAACATAAAAAATCACTACATAGAAAAATTGAACTGAACCCAGAATGGAACTGGATCATATTTGACAAACAGCATAGTACTTTGTGATCCCCAGATGCTTGTTGCTGCAAAAAAAAAAAAAACATTGTTTGGCACCCATATTATCTCAGTGACAGTATATGGGCAAAAAAAATTCATGAAGCTCTTCATCAGAAGGTGATTCTGATTAGGTGATTTCAAGGACACTGTAAATAAAATAATTTGAGGGGAAATGAAAAGCTGTAGGCTTACTACCAAAGATGACTTTTATGCCAACATTATTATAAAAAAAATCTTCAAAATCATGCATGAGTGGAAAAGGAGGTGATCTAATTAGTTAGTGAAAGAGGAATATTGAATGGACAGTATATGCACTTCACTTGGTCACACAAGCCATTACAAAAAACAACATTTTAAGATGTTGATCATGTTAGGTGCACCCTCAAAGTGTGACTAATGAAGAGATATGGACAAAACATATATTTCAGGGTGTTTAGGAATTTCAATTTATACAAGCAGAGTTAAAACCCACAAACATGAGATAATGAATGCAAAGAAGTATTGGAAAATGCCAGAACAAAATAATTTCTAAGAAAATTAGTCTCCCTCCTTGTATGATATAAGTGGAAAACTGTGTAGAGAATATAATTTATGCTATTTTTTGTGTGTTTTTCAAACATGGACTTGTTAATGTCATTGATATTGAGCTTTTATTTTCATATGTTGAATACTTTGCTAAACTGCTTTTAATTTTTCTTTTAAAATATTCATTTCAAGAGATGGTTTTCTGGACAGGGGAGGGAAAAGAGGTATGTTCGCAAATAAAGGAGATCTGAAAACAAAATATATCAATGGAAGAATATTAAAAAGATATTTTAGAAATGCCGCCTAAGGTCAAACTATTCCATTATCTAAACTGATAGCCTAAAAATGTCTGATAATCCCATTTATAAGTTATAAACCACTACACCATCTCTCAAGACGCAGTATGTTTTCTTTACAAGCATTTATTAGTAATGTAGGCCCAATAAGTTCTCATTCATTTAGTATAAACTGAGTTGTGTACATTTTAAATATTTTGTTTTCTTGTTCCATTCCCATGAGCCCAAGACTATGATACTGATGATAGTAACATTTAGCAATTTCAAGACCTGCAAGAGATTCAATAACTTTGGAAGGTTTTTTGTTAGAGAAAATGGACACTGAAGATATCCTTATGTACATATGTGCATTATGAGTTGTATAAAAATGTAAGAAATTCGTTTTTAATATAAATGTTTACTTTTTTTAATACTTGCAGGAAAATTCAGTCTAGTTGGAAGCCACTATGATTCTCTATTTAAATAACCTAAACATCTTTTCTACTCATTTTGACAAATTTTTTTAAAGCATGCATCAAACATTGAGCTAGGCTCTGCTAATAGAAAAGCAAATATATATATATATATATTATATATATGTATGTATGTGTATATATATATATATATACATATATATATATATATATATATATCCTCAAACTCTACTAATTTATATAAGAAAATAAAATCTCAAGTCATCAGGAGATACTAAAATGACCTATAAAGGCTTTGAATAGAAGGGGGAACTTGAAGATAAGTCTCAAATGGAACTATAGAATGAAAGAGGTAGGAGTGATTATGAGGATAGGAGAGAACCAGTACAATTACAGGAGAAGGGATATATTATGCAAAGAGAATCAAATAGGCCTGCTTATGTGAAATATAGAGTGCATGACTAAAAATATATTTTTTTTCTGAAAAGACAAGTTGAGGATATATTATGAAGTATATAATGCCAAATAGAGGATTTCTTCCATTATTTCCCACAGAATGGCCCCTCAGTTATCCATCTTTTTCTCTATCTCTAGTCTTTCACTTCTGTTTATTTTTTTCTTTGTTGCCTACAAAATGTCTAAATCTTTTCTACATTTGTAAATTCTCACTAGAAGTACCATTCATTCAAGCTATTAAGCTATTATCTTATTTCTCTTTTATTTCACAGCCCCACTCCTAGAATATACTTCCTGTACTTATTTCCTCTAATTTCTCAAAAGTTTAGAGTCTGACTTCTGACCTCATTGTTTAATTGTTTAAATGAAATTATTTTGGTAAAGTTACCAATGTTGTCTCTCTCTCTCTCTCTCTCTCTCTCTCTCTCTCTCTCTCTCTCTCTTTCTCTGTGTGTGTGTGTGTGTGTGTTTGTCTATCTTCTGTCTCTCTTTCTTTTAATAACCCTTACTTTCTGTCTTATAATGTATACTGTGCATTGGATCCAAAGCAGAAGAGAGGCAAGGGCTAAGGAATAGGGTTAAGTGACTTGCCCAGGGTCATCCAACTATGAAGTATTTGAGGGCAGATTTGAAACCAGGAATTCCCATCTTTAAGTCTGGCTCTCAGTCCACTGAGTCACCTAGCTATCCCATCAATGTTCTCTTTTTTTTTCTAAATTTAAATATTATTTTTTTAGAAACATTTTCAATGGTTACATGATTCTTGTTTTTACTTTCCCCTTCACCACTACCCCCATATCCAACGTGCATTTCCACTGGTGTGATCAATCAACACTTATTTACATATTATTGATAGTTGCATTGGTGTGGTCATTTAGTGTCTACATCTCCAACCATGTTCGCATCAACTCATGTGTTCAAGCAATTGTTTTTCTTCTATGTTTCCTCTCCTGCAGATCTTCCTCTGAATGTGAGTAGCGTTCTTTACCATAAATCCCTCAGAGCTGTCCTGGGTCATTGCATTGTTGCTGGTACAGAAGCCCATTACATTCAATATTACCACAGTGTATCAGTCTCTGTGTACAATGTTTTTCTGGCTCTGCTCCTTTCACTCTGGATCAATTCCTGGAGGTCTTTCCAGTTCACATGGAATTCCTCCAGTTTATTATTCCTTTGAGCACAATAGTATTCCATCATCAGCACATACCACAATTTGTTCAGCCATTCCCCAATTGAAGGGCATACCCTCGTTTTCCAGTTTTTTACCACCACAAATAGCGAGGCTATAAATATTTTTGTACAAGTCTGTTTCTCTATGATCTCTTTGGGGTACAAACCCAGCAATGCTATGGCTGGATTGAAGGGCAGGCAGTCTTTTAGAACTCTTTGGGCATAGTTCCAAATTGCCATCCAGAATAGTTGGATCAGTTCACAACTCTACCAGCAATGCATTAATATCTCAATTTTGCCACATCCCCTCCAACATTCATTACTCTTACCTGCTATCATTTTAGCTAATCTGCTAGGTATGAGGTGGTATCTCAGAGTTGTTTTGATTTGCATTTCTCTAATTATTAGAGATTTAGAACACTTTCTTATGTGTTTATTGATAGTTTTCATTTCTTTATCTGAAAATTGCCTATCCATGTACCTTGCCCATTTATCAATTGGGGAATGGCTTGATTTTTTTATACAATTGATTTAATTCCTTGTATATTTGAGTAATTAGACCTCTGTCAGAGTTTTTTGTTATAAAGATTTCTTCCCAGTTTGTTTTTTTTCTTCTGATTTTGGTTGCATTGTTTTTGTTTGTACAAAAAAAATTTAATTTAATATAATCAAAATTATTCATTTTACATTTTGTAATTTTTTTAACTCTTGCTTGACTTTAAAATTTTCCCTTTCCCATAGATCTGACAGGTATACTATTCTATGTTCACCTAATTTTGTTGTAATTTCCTTCCTTTAATTCAAGTCATTCACCCATTCTGAATTTATCTTAGTGTAGGGTGTGAGATGTTGATTGAAACCTAATCTCTCCCATATTGTTTTCCAATTTTCCCAGCAGTTTTTTTTCAAATAGTGGATTTTTGTCCCCAAAGTTAGGTTCTTTGGGTTTATCATACACTGTCTTGCTGACATCACTTACCCCAAGTCTCTTCCATTGATCCTCCCTTCTGTCTCTTAGCCAGTACCATATTGTTTTGATGACCACTCCATTATAGTATATTTTAATATAATGTTCTCTTAATTAGCAAATTTAAAGGTACTTTTTTCTTAGTAACCTTCTTTAATCTCTCTTTAGCAATTGACACTATTGATCACTCCTTCCTCCCTGATTCTTTGCATTTTTGTTTGGCACTGCTCTTTCGGTACTCCAACAATTTGCTTAACAACTTCTCAGTTTCCTTTTATTTATTATCATCCATATTATTCTTCAGGTCTGTGTGTATATCCCAAGGATCAGTTTTGTCCCTCATGCCTTCTCTGCTTATTCTTTTCTTTGGGAATTCCTCAATCTCTAAATTCTAAGATCATACTGGAGAGCAATCCTTCACACTTTGGTCTACTTGACTGGAGTCAATGAAACCAAGAGGTAAAGCTAGAAGACAAAAAGTATTAATCAATAATAATAATCATGGGGAGTTGACCAGGTTGATAGCAACTGCCATACAACTGAACAGAGGGAGAATCACACATGCACAGGATTTTAAACAAGCTTAGGGCAACATCAAAGGTAGCAAAAGGATTCTATTACGTGAAGTTGCTCAGTTACTTTCCCTGAGTGACACAGACAGGATGTCAAATTATTTGAGTGTGGGAGGAAAGAATCTCTTAACCTTGTGATTCAAAATTGCTATTCTTATTGTCTCAGAAAATGCCAAAGATCAAGTTGTCTAGTGGGTGTGTTCCTCTATAGTTAATCTCTAGTTAATCCTATCAGAATATCCATGTTGGAAGTCTCCAAGGTAGAGTAGGCTTGCTTCAAGACATAATCAATGGGCTTAACTTGTTGTGGAATAAAATATAGACTGACAATCTTTCTACAACAGAAGAGTATAAATCCATTTTACTCTCTCTTAGATGACCTTTATTACTTTTCTGTTGAACTATTGCAATAGCCTTCTATCTACTACTTTGTCTTTCAACAGCAATTCTCATTTCAATCAAATCTATCCTCCATAGAGTTGGCAAAGTGATTTTCAAAAAAGCACAGTCCTGTCTTTGGCACTCCCCTTGTCAGCAAACTGAAGACTCCTTATTGCCATTAAGATAAAATATAAGCTCATTTGTTTGGCTTTTAAAGCACTTTATAACCTAGATCTAATCTATTCTTTTAGTCTATTTTATTTTTGTTTTGTTAATTTAATATTTTATTTTCCCAATTATATGTAATAACAATCTTTTACATATGTTTTCAAAAATTATAATATCTAAATTTTCTCCCTTCTCTAGTCACTCCTCTCTCTAGTCATTCTTCCCTCTTTGCAATGGTAAATCTGGGTATTTATACATGTATAATCTTGCAAAACATATTTCAATCTTTGTTGGGTTGTGAAAGAATACTCATATAAAACTAAAAAGAAACAAACACAAAAATAGTATGTTTCAATCTCTATTCAGACTCCATCAGGCCCTTCTCTAAAGATGAATAACATTCATTGTCATAAGTGCTTTAGAATTGTCTTGGATCTTTGTATTGTTCAGAATAGCGAAATCTTTCAAAGTTGATCATTTAAAAATATTACTGTTACTGTGTACAATATTATCCCTTTTGTGCTCGCTTCATTCTGCAACAGTTCGTGTAGGTCTTTCCAGATTTTTCAGAGATCATCTTCCTCATTATTTCTTATAGCACAATAGTATTCCATCAAAATGCTATGCACAGTTTATTGAGTCATTCTTCAATTGATGAACATCTCAATTTCTAGTTCTTTGCCACCACAAGAGGACTTCTATAAACCTGTTTGTAAAAAAGACCCTGGAATATTTCCTTGTAGTCTATAATGTAGGAATCCCTAAAATCTGTGGATGAGTCAAAATGAATTTCTGACTGTTTTTCACATGATGCTGTGCTTCTCACTGGTTGTTCTTGAAGCTTGAACTATATACTTCCTTCTCACATCAACCTCTTAGAATTCCTTACTTCTTTCAGAACTCAGTTTAAGGACCCCTTTCTTCATGAAGAATTTCCTTATCACCAGAGCTTTCATTTTCCATTTCTAGCCTCACTCCAAATATATATTGTCTTATATTTATTTATTTTCATTAAAAAAAAAGAAGCCTTACTTTCCATCTTAGAACCAATACTATGTATTGGTTCCAATGCAGAAAGAGTGATAAGGGCTAGGAGACGGAGGTTAAGTGATTTGTCCAGAGTCTCACAGGAAGTGTCGAAAGCCAGATTTGATCCCACAACTCCTACTTCTGGTCCTGGCTCTCTATTCAATGAACTACATAACTGCCTCCTTTTATTTATTTTGAATATATTCTATATTTATTAATTTAGCTTCATGTTGACTCCACATGGAGGCATTCTTGAATGGCAATTCCTATTACATTTTCATCTCCCTCTGAGTCCAGAAGTGTATATTTAAGGCATTTTTGATGGGCTGCTGCAAATCACCAATATGCTATGTATTTAAGACAGGATTCATATTCAATTAACTCTCAATTGAGTGTTCTTTGTATGATTGTATCCAGTTTTCCTCTTTACTGTGCAAATATATGTATTATTGAGGGAAGGTATTCAAGGTTATTTTACTTAGAAATTAATGTTCTTATATCATCAATATTGAAAACATTTTACTTAAAATCAAAGATGCAGATTAAAATATCATTGAAGAATCACACCAACACAATCAAATTGGCAAAAATAATTACAAACAATGAATCATAAAGAGTAAAGGAAATGATTCTTCAGTTAGGTGAACCAAATTAAGTCTGTTCATACTGAGTTAATCTGATTGTCCTTGAAATTACTTTGATTTAATTTTCTCAGAGTGCCCTTTGCAAAATGATATTATGCCCCAGAGAAGAAAGAATTGGGTGGTGACAAATAAGAAACCTAGAAGCTTTCTGATAGATTTATTAGAATTAAAATAATCCTGGATTGAGAGTGAGGCCTAGAGATGGGAGGTCCTAGGTTCAAATCTGACCTCAGACACATCCTAGCTGTGTGACCCTGGGCAAGTCACTTGACCCCCATTTCCTACCCTTACCACTCTTCTGCCTTAGAGCCAATACATAGTATTGAATTCAAGACAGAAGGTAAGGGTTTTAAAAAAAGAATTAAAGTAATCCACATTTATAGCCATTTTTGTTTTGTTTTTCAGAAGTTGGAGGAAGTCTTGTCCAGTTCTAATCCCAAGATTCAGCCTCAGTTTTCTTTTCCCTTGAATATATCATATAGATTGATTGTGCTTTCAAATTTCTCAAAATCTTCATAAACCTTATTGTATTAAGCCTCTAAAATCATTTTTAATGATTGTTTCTCAATATATTCAAGGTTATTTTACTTAGAAATTAATGTTTTCATATCATAACTAATAAACACATTTTACTTGAAATCAGAGATACAGATTAAAATATCATTGAGGAATCACACCAACACCTTCAAAGTGGAAAAAATTAATTGTAAATGATGAATTATGATGTTAATGGGATGGCAGGAATATGAATCTATTCCTTTCTGGTAGAATTGCAAGCTTAGAAAATCATCTTGGAAAACCATATGTAAAAGAAGTTATGAAAATTCATTTCCTTTTAAATGATAATTCTGTTATTGGGAATAAACCCTGAAGAAATTATTAAAATAATAAACAACCACTACTTGTCCATTTTTTCTTTTATAAATTTAATTATATGTCTTTTTTAAGATCACACTCATTTTCAAATATGATCAGCCATCCTCCTTTATGCAATAAGCCCTCCCTGATAAGAAAGATTAACAAAAATCAATTCAGCAAGATTAATCATAACATGAAAAAAAAGGCCTTCATCTTATAATTTTTTTCTCCATCCACAGTCCCTCATCTCTACATTAAAAGGATGGAGCAAATCTCAAACTATTTTTCCTAGGAAGAAATGGTCATTATAATGACAAAGTATGTAATTTCATTTTCTTATTCATTTTTGATGATGTATAGACATATATAAATGATGGTCAAATTTTGTTTTTCTGTTTCTGCTTTCCTCCTTGAATCAATATATCTGTTTTTTTCCCTACATCTCTGTGAATTCTTCATATTCAAAAGTTTTTATAGTATAGTAATAGTTGATTTTATATACACACACTCATGTATAAGTTTGTATGTATGCATACACATGTGCATATTTATTTATATAAAATATGACATCTATACTTCATCTCTGTGTCCTTACCCTTCTTAGTACATAACTAGTAAAGAGATATATAGTGAAAAAGATGCTCATTTTAGTTCATTTTTAGAATAATTCCAAAATTCTTTTATGAATTGTTAGGTCAATTCACAGTTCTTCCATGAGTCAGTGTGCTTGTCTTCCTGTACCACTTCTTTTTTTTTTTAAATAAAGCCCTTACCTTCCATCTTGGAGTCAATACTATGTATTGGCTCCAAGGCAGAAGAGTGGTAAGGGTAATGAGGATCATGACTTACCCAGGGTCACATAGCTGGGAAGTGTCCAAGGCCAGATTTGCACCTAGGACCTCCCATCTCTAGGCCTGACTCTCATTCCACTGAGCTACCCTGCTGCCCCCTCCTGTACTACTTCTAATATGCCTATTTTAATGATTTGCCACAATCATGATAAGAGCAGGATGACTTGCCTTCAGAAATGTACAAAAATATTTCATTATACTGCTTCACATAAAAATATAACTTTTTAATACTTATATTCTATGAGTACTGGTATATGGTTGCTAGCTAGATGTGGAGAAGATATTTTCAATTATGCTTTACATTGTGGCGGGAGAGAGAGAGAGGGGAACTATGGCTTTGAATTATTGTATATAATATTAGACATTTTTTATATTAGAAAGCTTTGCTAAATTTACTTTCTCCCTTTTTTTCTGGTCTTAATTATAATGGATGGTACCTGAGAAGAGCTGAGGAAATAATATTGGGTAAATATAGGTTATACAAACAGATATCAATCAAGATTTTTTTTAAAATGCCTACTCAATATGTACTTCTTTTTGCATTACCTCATTATTAATACATTATCAATAAGGTTGATATATGTATTCATATTGATTTTCTTCCTACAAATCAGAGATCTGAAGCCTCTGAACCAAATTCTGTCTGTCATCCAGTTTTGTATGTATTGTTACCTAAGAATGTTATTTGATGTTTCATTAAAAAAAATGGACTTGGGTTCAAGACTTGATTTTGATACATACAGACATATTAATTTGGTTAAGTCATGATATCTCATCAATCTAGACAAATTTCTAAAACTAAGATTCTTAGGCTTTTCTATATTATGGACCCCTTTAGTAGTATGAGCCGGTTTTTGGAAGAATGTTCTTAATAGTGTAAAGTAAAATGAATAAAAATATAAAGGACATCAATAGGAGTAAAATACTGTTCAAAATGTTTTCATTAAAAAAATCATAAACCATAGGTTGAGAACCCCTGCTCTAAGATAATAAGCTACTGAGAAAATGTAGACTTGCATTGCTATATGGATGTCTTACCTGGCAGTTTAATCAATAAAAACTAAGCTATATAGAGGATAAATAGGTGAAAATTAACAAAAGGAAAGCCCTGGAATTAAGAAAATTGGGGAAGATTTTCTGAAGAAAGTACAATTTTTAGTTAGATCTTAAAGGAAGTTAGAGAGATCAGTAATCAAGAATGGAGAAAAGAGAGCATTCTAGGCATGGGGTTGGGCAGCAAGAGAAATTGCCCATATATAAGAGATGGATTGTTTCATTCATGGAACCACCAAAAAGACAATGTCACAATGGATCAAAGAATACATGTCCAGGTGTATGGTGTAAGAGCCTGGAAAGGTAAGAGGAAACTAGATTATGAAGGGCTTCAAATACTAGAGTATTTTGTATTTGGTCCTTCATTAAACTTGTGCTTTAATAAAATCATTTTAGTGGCTGAATGGAGGATGAATTGAAGTGGGAAGAGACTCAGTGAAGGCAGATCTACCAAGAGGCTTTAATTATAGTCCAGGCATGTGATGATGAAGGAGATTAGGTTTATACAAAAGATTTTGTAAAGGGGGCAGCTGCGTAGCTCAGTGGAGTGAGAGTCAGGCCTAGAGACAGGAGGTCCTAGGTTCAAACCCGGCCTCAAGCACTTCCCAGCTGTGTGACCCTGGGCAAGTCACTTGACCCCTATTGCCCACCCTTACCAATCTTCCACCTATGAAACAATACACCGAAGTACAAGGGTTTAAAAAAAAAGATTTTGTAAAGGTGAAATCAATAAGTCTTTGTAGTTGGGTATGGTGAGTGAAAGATAGTAGGGAATCCAGGATGACTCCTTGGTTGTGAGCCTGAGAGATAGGAGTATATTATTTCATTCTACTGTAATAGAGACATATATATTTCCTCATACCAATAAAATCACAGTTCTAGATTTCAGAGAAACCTGGGAAGTCTTATATGATCTTGTACAAAATAAAGCAAACAGAATGAGAACAATGTATTAGATGACATTGTAAAGAAACCTAAAAGATTGAACAATTCAGATCAATGAAATGGCCAACTTCAACGCCAAATGAATAATGAGAAAGGATCCCACTCTGCCTTCACATCTTGATATAACTAAAATCCAGAGCCTGGCACCACAGAACATTAAGTGCTAGCCTTTGGATACTAACCTCAGTTGCTGATGGTGTCAAGACTAATATACTCCCCCTCCTATCTGTGAAAAAAGAAAAAGAAATTAACAAGGTCCTATAAAGTAAATCGATGAATGTAATGTATACCTCTGTAATCATTCACTTCAGCAAAATAATGAACATGAGAGAATTATGAAAACTATTTTGGAAAATATAGTTCAGGATCAAGAAGATAAAAGAGAGGCTGACTTCATAATTCCCATTGCTAAACATCAAGAATACTTTCTTGTCAACCATCAAATTGACTCTACTTTGACTGATGTAACAGTTATTTTAGAATCTCTTCTCTGTGTGCTTCCAGCATACTGCCCAGGCAATGCAAAGGTCAAAGCCAATGTCAAATTAGAATAAAGGATAAAAGTGTGAAGGCACCACAAGCATTGCAAGAAGCTATAACCCAATTTATGTAAACAAACTGATAGCTCTGAAAAACTGGAAATGGACAAAAGTAAAGACACTAATGACTGCTATTACAATTATAATTCCTAAAGAAGTTTAACTAATGCAAAAGAATCATGATAATATGCTTATGAAAGTGTGTGAAGAGTTGGACACTATTCTTGATAATCCCCTCCCGAGACTTCCATGACAGACATCTCTCTCAGTTTTGTCCCTTTCCATCTGAGTTTTCTTGTTCCTCTTCTTTGACTCATCTCTCTAATATTTACTAAATGTGGGTATGCTGGGCCTTTGTTTTTGTCACTACATTGTCTTCCATGATGTTTTTCTGATTTCAGAGAATAATTATCTCTACATAAATAACTCCTCCTAATTGATATTCTTTCTCTCCTTTCTTCTTTACCTTCTTTCTTTCTTTCTTTCTTTCTTTCTTTCTTTCTTTCTTTCTTTCTTTCTTTCTTTCTTTCTTTCTTTCTTTCTTTCTTTCTTTCTT
>NC_058131.1:374988890-375013028 GCF_016433145.1 Gracilinanus agilis | reverse complement strand
ATATATATATATATATATATAATATTATAGTGGAACACTGGATCATCCCAAGTAAAGACAGTAAAGATGCTCTCTGGACCACCACACCTTGGAAATACTAAAACCTTGCAGACCCCTAGAACAAACTCTCAGAATAGCAGTTTGAAAAAGCCTGAAGTTTAGTATTGTGCCTCCTCCCCTGGTAAGCAAAGCCCAAACATTTAACATTAAAGTTCCAAGTAAAATAATAGATTGGAAAAAAGAATCAAAAACTACAATAGAACATGACCCAAAACAAAAAACAAAACAAAAGCATAATATAGTGACAGGGAAAAACAAAGCATATACTCAGAACAAAGCAAAAATGTGAAAAGAGCTACAAGCAAGTTCCAAAGAAAATGCAAATTAGAAACAAGCCCAACAAGAATTTCTGCCAGTGTTTAGGAAAGAAATAAGAGCTTCTGAGAAAAATTGGAAAAAAGAAATGATAGTGACATAAGAAAACTATTAAAAGAGAATTAACAACTTAGTAAGAGAGGTACACACACAAAAAGAAAATGACACATTAGAAAACAAAATTGTTCAAATTATAAAAGAGATATAAAAGCTCATTCCTTAAAAATTGGAATTGCACAAGTTGAAAAAAAGGTTTCAATGAGTCTCCAAGAAGCAATAAAATAAAATCAAAAGAATGAAGAAAATGAAGAAAGTGTGAAATATTTCATTGGAAAACAACTGATCTAAAAATAGAAAAGATGAGACAATTAAAGATTTATTGCAATAACTGAAAAACAACATCAAATAAAGAGTTTAGATATAATAATTCAAGATATTATCAAAGAAAACTTTCTTGGTATCTTAGGTCCAGAGAGTTAAATTAGAATTGGATTAATCCACTATTCATCTTCTGACAGAGTTCCTAAAATATAAAATGATCAAGAATATTATAACCAAATTCCAAAGCTTCTAGGTCAAGGAGAAAATATTGCAAGTAGCCAGAAGCAATTCAAATACCAGAGGACCCCAGTCAAAATCACACAATATTTGGAAGCTTCCATGTTAAAGGATCATAGAGTTTGGAATGTGATATTCAGATAGCCAAAGGAACTAGACATAACCATTCCTGATGAAAAAATCAGTGCTAAATAGGAAATTTGATATTAAACTCAAGACTTAGGAAAAGCATAAAAAAGGCAAACATGAAAGAGAAAATCATGAAATATTCAATAAGGTTTAACTGTTTACATTTCTATATGTAAAGCTGATATATGTAATTCCTAAGAACTTTACCAGTATTAGATCCATCTGAATGGGTGTACATAGACGCTCTGGCACAGGAATGAATCAGTTATGTTGGAAAGATATTGAAATTGTTGCGTGGGAAAGAGGGATGCACTGGGAGGAAAGAAAAGAAAGAGAAAGACTAAGGAAAAAATCTCACATAAAAGAGGTGCATAAGGAAGAGCTTTTAAAATGGAGATGGATATGACAGGAGCAGACAATCCTTGAACTTCACTCTATTATGAGTTTGTTTAAAGACAGAAGAATACACACACACTCTCTCTCTCTCTCTCTCTCTCTCTCTCTCTCTCTCTCTCTATTTATATATATATAAATCTATCCAAAAGGAAAGTACAAGGAAAAGAGATAGAGAGGTGTTAAAAGGTGTTAAAGGAGAGGGCCAATTAAAGAGGCAGTGGTCAGAAACAAAAATAAATGTTGAGGAGCAATAGGTTAAAAAGAGAGAGAGAAAGATAAACAGAAGAAAAGAGAATACATAGAAATATGCAGTAAGGAAACATAACTATGAATATGAATGAGATATACTCATTCAAAAAAGAGAAGTAGAAGAAATGATTAAAAACCAGAATCCAACAACATGCTTTTTGGAAGAAACACTTGAAACAGAAAGACATAGAGTTAAAATAAGAGATTAGAGAAAAAATCTATTATGCTTCTGGATGAGGCTAAAAAAAGGCAGGAGTACTTATAATGATCTCAGATAAAGGAAAAGTAAAAAAAGTAGAAATAAATAAAAGAGACAATAAGTGAATGATAAAAAGCATCATAGACAATGAATCAATATAAAAACTATGGCATGTTTTTCTAATAAAGGCCTCATATCTCAAATATATTGGGAACTTAGTCAAATTTATAAAACTAACAGCCATCCTTCCAAGTGATAAATTATCAATATCAAAAGATATTAACAAGAAGTTTTCAGAAAAAATTCACAACCATAAAATGTTCTAAATTATTACTGATTTAAGAAATTCATATTAAAATAGCACTGATGTACCACCTCACACCTGTCAGATGGGCCAATATGATAGAAAATTAAAATGAGATTTCATGAATGCAATGTGAGAAAATCAGATGATGAAGCACAGTTGATGGAATTGTGAACTGATCCAACTATTCTGGTGAGCAATTCTGGACTATGCTAAAAGGGCTATAATACTCTGTAAATCCTTTGAGTCGGCAATACCACTATTAGCTATGTATTTCAAAGAGATCAAAGTAAAAGGAAAATGACCCATCTGCACAGAAATAATTAGAGCAGCTCTTTCTGGTGGCAAAGAATTTGAAATTGAGAGGATGTCCATCAATTTGGGTATCACTGAAAAAGGTATGGTACATGATTCTGATGGTATATTATCAAGCTATAAGAAATGCTGAAGGGAATAGTTTCAGAAAAGTCTAGAAAGATCTATATGAATTGAAATAGCGTGAAGTAAGCAGAACAAGGAGATCATTGTACCCAGTAGCAGCAATACCTCACAATGATCAACTGGGAAAGACTTAGCTATTCTAATCAATAAGATGATCTGGTGCAATTCTGAAGAAGTGAGGATAAAAAATGCCATACTCCTTCTGAGGGAGAACTGATGAACTCTGAATGCAAATTGAATTGTATATGTATGTATGTGTATGCATGTATACACACATATGCAATCTACTATATCTATGTATGTATGAATACATGTAAAAGACTAATACATTCTTTATATAAATATGTATGTCTAAATACACACATACACACATGCATAGGTGTACATGCATGCATGCATGCATAGGTTTTTGTATATAAATAATATATATTTTTCTTTTTGTTGTTTTGTAACATAGGCTACTCTAGAAATATATTTGCATAATTTTGTAACTACAATTGATATTATATTATTTACTTTCTGAAGGGATGGGCAAAGAACTTGAGGGATGGAGAAAGTTTGTCAATACTTTAAAAAGAACATTTAAAATAATAAAATTTTGAGAAAAAATGAACTAAAAATAAAAGTATTATCAGGCAAAACAAATCAACATATTTGTTATATTTGAAAATGTACAACTCATTTCATATCCCCATTCTACTACCACTTCTTTGCCAAGATTTGGTATCCATGCTTTTTCATTGGTATTCCGAAGTCAATGATTACTGTATTCATTGGAATTCTGAAGATTTTAAAAGTTATTTCCTTTAAATCATTATACCCATTGTATAAGGAATCTCAGTTATGCTCACTTCACTTGACACTCAGTTCATATAATAATTTGTTTGGCTATTCTCCAATTGATGGACATTTATTTTGTCTCCAATTCTTTGTTACATAAAAACTGTTCATATAAACATGTTGCTTAACACACCACAAATTAATAGTCTAAATCTTAATCTCTGGAAGACAATTAAATATCCATATCTTTAAAATAAATGTTTATCCTATATAACAGTGATTCCCAAAGTGGGTGCTACCACCCTCTGGTGGGTGCTGCAGCGATCCAGGGGAGCAGTGATGGCCAAACTTTTTTTTTGTATTATATTCTATTCTTAATTAAATAAATAGTTTCATAATTTGCACGGGGTGCTAAGTAATATTTTTTCTGGAAAGGGGGCAGTAGGCCAAAAAAGTTTGGGAACCACTGCTATATAAGGCAGGGCCTTAGGGAAAGCTAGCTGAGCCTAAATTACAGAGCCCCAATGAATATTGCTCCATATACAACATGGGACTAGATAAGGTTACAAGTCCTTTCTATTTTGAAGTCTATGTTGTGATGGCCCAAGTTATTACTCAGTGTTACAGAATGATTTATAGTTACACCATGTCCAAACAGATGGATTCCCTATTGGTAGTGAAGTTTTCCAAATGATCCTATTCAGATGTTATTGTGTCTCTTTGCTTATCTTTATTGGAGAAATAAAACCCTGAGTATTCCAAATCCAATGAAATCCATAATAAATCAAGAGTTTAGTTTAAATGCCCACTCTAAAAAAACAAACAAACAAACAAACAGCAAAGGGAAATGCATATTATCCAGATTATGACATGCAGCTGGAAAGTCAGGCCATTGAATTAGTTCATCTACATATATAATTTGGACAGTCACTGTAAATGGACCATAACCTCACAGAGAGCTGATGCATAGAATGGATCCAGCTGGATCATATTTAGGTAATGCATTCTATTTTTAATGATCCTAAGTTACTCGTTGTTCTAAAGACCCACAGCTCTTTAACAACACAATTTTCCTTGGGTTGCTATATGACTGAAGTTATGAAACTCAAATTCTCAGAACAATCATCTCAGAACAAAATAAAATGAATTTTATAAATGACATAGCTGATTATTTCAACCATCATAAAATTTACATATGATAACAATTCTTATTATCTCAAATTTGTATATGAGAAAAGTGAGGCTCAAGTGGAATGATGAATTTCTGTGATCACACAATTACTGTCAGATAAAATGTAAGACATAGTAATATATTGCTATCTGATATTCAAGTAGTCAATATCAAAGATATCTTCAAGTACATATGTGAAGAGAAGGGAAGGTAGACAGATCGTGTCTTTAGAACAAGAGGCAATTCGTTGCCCTAGTGCCATATGCATTCCTTTAATAAGTATGAAAGATTACTTATCACAAGTATTTTTCTATATGTGATTTAGGGTTTGTTTTTAACAGATTGCTTTATGGCAAAAATGATGGATATGCAATATGTGTATATGTATATATATACATATATAATATAGAAATAGGTATCAAATGATAACATTTGTACAACTCAGTGGAATTGTTTGTCAGCTCTGGGAGTGGGTAGGAAAGAGAGGAGGGAAAGAAAATAAATCATGTAAACATGGAAAAATGATTACAAAATTCAATTTTTTAATAAAAGTTCATTAAAAAAAGAAATGTTCTAAAATAGTATATCCAAAACAAACAAACAAAACAAGTTTGAAAGACCAAAAGAAGACTTTCAGAAAATAGGGTCATTTTACTATGGAAAATATATGGAAAAATATGGATGAAAATCATACAGGATGAAATGACACAGAGGATTGATCTGTACTAGTAAAAGGAGTGTATACATTCCAGAAATTATACATCTAATCCAATATTCATTGAATTTGTTTTTTTTTTCAGATTTAAATATTTTATTTTTTTAGAAAAATTTTCAATGGTTACATTATTCTTGTTTTTACTTTCCCCTTCACCTCCCTCTTCACACCGCCCCCCCCACATAACCAACTCACATTTCCACTGGTTTTAACATGTGTGATCAATCAACACTTATTTATATATTATTGATAGTTTCATTGGTGTGGTCATTTAGTGTCTACATCCCCAACCATGTTCGCATCAACTCATGTGTTCAAACAATTGTTTTTCTTCTGTATTTTCACTTCTGCAATTCTTCCTCTGAATGTGGGTAGCATTCTTTTCCATAAATCCCTCAGAACTGTCCTTAGTTATTGCACTACTGCCAGTACAGAAGTCCATTACCCTCGATTTTACCACAGTGTATCAGTCTCTGTGTACAGTGTTCTCCTGTTTCTGCTCCTTTCATTCTGCATCAGTTCCTGGAGGTCTTTACAATTCACATGGAATTCCTCCAGTTTATTATGCCTTTGAGCACAATAGTATTCCATCACCAGCATATACCACAATTTGTTCAGCCATTCCTCAATTAAAGGGCTTACCCTCATTTTCCAATTTTTTGACACCACAAAAAGCACAGCTATAAATATTTTTGTACAAGTCTATTTATCTATGATCTCTTTGGGGGTACAAACCCAGCAATGGTATGGCTGGATTGAAGGACAGGCAGTCTTTTAGAGCTCTTTGGGCATACTTCCAAATTGCCATCCAGAATGGTTGGATCAGTTCACAACTCTACCAGCAATGCATTAAAGTCTCAATTTTGCCACATCCCCTCCAACATTCATTACTCTCCCCTGCTATAATTTTAGCCAATCTGCTAGGCATGAGGTGGTAGCTCAGAGTTGTTTTGATTTGCATTTCTCTAATTATTAGAGATTTAGAACACTTTCTCATGTGCTTATTGATACTTTTGATTTCTTTATCTGAAAATTGGCTATTCATGTCCATTGCCCATTTATCGATTGGGGAATGGCTTGATTTTTTTATACAAGTGATTTAGTTCCTTGTATATTGGAGTAATTAGACCTCTGTCAGAGTTTTTTGTTATAAAGATTTTTTTCCCAGTTTGTTGTTTTCCTTCTGATTTTGGTTGAATTGTTTTTGTTTGTACAAATCTTTTTAATTTGATATAATCAAAATCACTTATGTTACATTTTGTAATTTTTTCTAACTCTTGCTTGGTTTTAAAAATTTCCCTTTCCCGTAGACCTGACAGGTCTACTATTCTATATTCACCTAATTTTCTTATAGTTTCCTTCCTTTAATTCAAGTCATTCAACCATTCTGAATTTATCTTGGTGAAGGGTGTGAGATGTTAATCTAAACCTAATCTCTCCCATATTGTTTTTCAATTTTCTCAACAGTTTTTGTGAAATAGTGGATTTTTGTCCCAAAAGTTGAGCTCTTTGGGCTTTTGATACACTATCTTGCTGACATCACTTACCCAAAGTCTATTCCACTGCTCCTCCCTTCTGTCTCTTAGCCAGTACCATATTGTTTTGACGACTGCTGCTTTATAGTATAGTTTAATATCTGGTACTGCTAGGCCACCTTCCTTCATGTTTTTTTTAATTATTTCCCTTGATATTCTTGATCTTTTGTTCTTCCAAATGAGCTTTGTTATAGTTTTTTCTAATTAAGTAAAAAAATTTTTGGTAGTTTGATAGGTATGGCATTAAATAGGTAAATTAATTTGGATAGAATGGTCATTTTTATTATGTTAGCTCATCCTACCCATGAGGAATCAATGCTTTTCCAATATTTTAGATCTAGTTTTAATTGTTTGGAAAGTGTTTTGTAGTTCTTTTTGTATAATTGCTGTTTTTGTTTTGGTAGATAGATTCCTAAGTATTTTATATTGCCTAAGGTGATTTTAAATGCTGTTTCTCTTTCTACCTCTTGCTGCTGTGATGTGTTGGAAATATATAGAAATGCTGATGATTTATGTGCATTTATTTTGTATCCTGCAACTTCACTAAAGTTCTTGATTATTTCTACAAGCTTCCTAGTTGATTCTCTAGGATTTTTTTAAGTAGACCATCATATCATCTGCAAAGAGTGATAGTTTAGTCTCCTCATTGCCTGTTTTAATGACTTCAATTTTTTTTTCTTCTCTAATTGCTACTGCTAGTGTTTCTAGTACAATGTTAAATAATAGAGGTGATAATGGGCATCCTTGTTTCACACCTGTTCTTACAGGGAAGGCTTCTAATTTATCCCTGTTGCATATGATGCTTGTTGATAGTTTTAGATATATACTGTTTATTATTTTTAGGAAAGACCATTCTATTCCTATACTTTCTAGTGTTTAGTGTTTTCAATAGGAATGGATGTTGTATTTTGTCAAAGGCTTTTTCAGCATCTATTGAGATAATCATGTTTTTTGTTGGTTTGCTTGTTGACATGGTCAATTATGTGAATGCTTTTCCTGATGTTGAACCATCCTTGCATTCCTGGTATAAATCCCACCTGATCATAATGAATAACCCTCCAGATCACTTCCTGGAGTCTTTTTGTTAGTACTCTGTTTAAGATTTTTGCATCTATGTTCATTAAGGATATTGGTATGTAGTTTTCTTTCTCTGATTTTGATCTACCTGGCTTTGGGATCAGTACCATATTTGTATCATAAAAGGAGTTTGGTAGAACTCCTTCTTTGCTTATTATGTCAAATAGTTTGTATAGTATTGGAATTAGTTGTTCTTTGAAGGTTTGATTGAATTCACTTGTGAATCCATCTGGTCCTGGGGATTTTTTCTTAGGGAGTTCTTTGATGGCTTGTTCAATTTCTTTTTCTGACATGGTATTATTTAAGTATTCTATTTCTTCAACTGTTAATCTAGGCAATTTATATTTTTAAATATTCATCCATCTCACCTAAGTCGCCATATTTATTGCCACATAATTGGGCAAAATAGTTTTTAATTATTGTCTTGATTTCCTCTTCATTAGAGGTAAGGTCTCCCTTTTCATCTTTGGTACTAATGATTTGGTTTTCGTCTTTTCATTTTTTAATTAGATTGACTAGTACTTTGCCAATTTTGTTTATTTTTTCAAAGTGCCAGCTTCTAGTCTTATTTATTAATTCAATAGTTCTTTTACTTTCAAATTTATTGGTTTCTCCTCTAATTTTTATAATCTCTAATTTTATCTTGAGCTGGGGATTTTTAATTTGTTCCCTTTCTAGTTTCTTTTTTAAATTTGCATCCCCAGTTCATTGATCTTTGCCTTCTTTAATTTGTTAATATATGCATTCAAGGATATAAATTGCCCCCTGTGTACTGCCTAAGCAGCATCCCACAGAGTTTGGTAGGATGTCTTATCATTGTCATTCCCTTCAATGAAATTATTGACTGTTTGAATCATACTATTTCATTTCCAATTAGTTTTTTATTTGCTTGTCCATGTGCCCTTATTAATTATTATTTTTATTGCATTATGATCTGAGAAGATTATTTATTATTTCTGCTATTTTGCAATTGTTTGTAATGTTTCTATGGCCTATTAAATGGTCAATCTTTGTGAATGTACCATGTGCAGCTGAAAAGGAGGTGTATTCCTTTTTGTCCCAATTTATTTTTCTCCACGTATCTATTAAATCTAATTTTTCTAGGATTTCATTCACCTCTCTTATCTCTTTCTTATTTATTTCTTGGTTTTATTTATCTAGATCTGAAAGAGGAATATTTAGGTCTCCCACCACTATAGTTTTACTATCTATTTCCTTCTTGCACTCTGCCATTTTCTCCTTTAGGAATTTGGATGCTTTACCATTTGGTGCATACATGTTGAGTACTGTTATTTCCTCATTGTCTATACTGCCTTTTATCAGGATGTAATTACCTTCCCTGTCTCTTTTAATCATATCTATTTTTAATTTGGCTTTGTCAGAAATAATGATCACCACTCCTGCCTTATTTTTCTCATTCAAAACCCAAAATATTTTGCTCTAGTCCTTGACCTTAACCCTGTGTATGTCCACCCTCGTCATATGTGTTTCTTGTAGAAAACATATGGTAGGATTTTGGTTTCTAATCTACTCTCCTATTTGCTTCCATTTTATGGACAAGTTCATCCCATTCACATTCAGAGTTATAATTATCAGTTGTGTATTCCCCAACGCTTTGGTATTTTCTCCTAGTTCTACTCCTTCTTCTTATATTTCATTTTAAACCAGTGGTTTATTTTAGACCAGTCCCCCTTGTCTCCTCCCTTGGTTTACTTCCCTTTCCACCCCCTCCATTATTATTCCCCTCTTTTTATTTTTTAAGGCCTAATGAATTCCTTCCCCCTCTCCTCCCCTCCCTTTTTTGACCTCCCCACTCCCCTCCTCTCCTTGGTTTATCCCTTCTGACTTTCTCAGTAGGGTTTGATAGAATTCTATATCCCAATGAATATAGCTACTCTTCCCTCTCAGGGCTAATTACACTGAGTAAGGTTTAAATATTACCTCTTAATGCTCTCCTATTCTCCTTATAATAGTATTCATCCCCTCCCCTTCCCATGCCCTCTTTGTGTGGTATAGAATATCCTATTTTTCTTATTTTTTCAAGTTTCTCTTGGTTACCATCTACTATTCCCCCTTCCTCCCCCCATCTCACCTTAGACAATTTAGTGCTCCAACCTCTTCCTATGAATAATTCTTCTAATTACTATAATAATGAATACAGTTTCTGAAAATTACAAATAACATTTCTCCATATAGAAATACAAATAATTTGATCTTATTAAGGTACTTAAAGAGGCAGACTTAAAAATAAGAATTTTCTTTCTTTCCCCTCTGTTTCTTATTTACTTTTTCATGTTTCTCTTAGTTTTTGTGGTTGGATATCGAACTTTCCATTTAGTCCTGGTCTTTTCTGTGCAAATACTTGGATATCTTCTATCTTGTTGAATGCCCATACTTTCCCCTGGAAGTGTATAGTTAGTTTTGATGGGTAGGTGATCCTTGATTGTAGACCCAGTTCTCTTGCCTTTTTGAATATCATATTCCAAACTTTGCGGTCTTTTAGAGTGGAGGCTGCCAGATCCTGTGTGATCCTGATTGGTGCTCCTTGATATCTGAATTGCCTCTTTCTGGCTTCATGTAATATTTTTTCTTTTAATTGGATAGACTTGAATTTGGCTATTATATTCTTGGGGGTTGTCGTTTCAGGGTTTAGTGTAGAGAGTGATCTATGGATCCTTTTAATGTCTATATTGCCCTCTTGTTGCAGAACTTCAGGGTAGTTTTGCTGAATAATTTCTTTTAGTATGGAGTCCAAATTTCTATTAATTTTTGCTTTTTCAGGAAGACCAATGATTCTCAAATTGTCTCTTCTAGACCTGTTTTCTTGATTTGTCAATTTATTAGTGAGATATTTCATGTTTCCTTCTATTTTATCAGTGTTTTGACTTTGCTTTATTTGTTCTTGCTGTCTTGAGAGATCATTGGCTTCTACTTGCCCAATTCTGGTCTTTAGAGACTGGTTTTGTGCTATAATCTCTTGATTTTTCTTTTTGATTTGGTCTATTCTGTTTTTCTTGGTTTCCTCCAATTTGCTTAGCACTTCGTGTGATTTTTGAGCATCTTTCTCCAATTGGGAATTTCTGTCTTTTAACCTCTTAATTTCCTTTTGAACTATTTCCCACTTCTCTTGCCAAATCTCTTCCATCTTTTTCATGATCTCAGATTTGAACTCTTCAAGAGTTTGTGACCAATTTTCATTTTGGGGGGAAGGTTTGGATGTGATTACTTATTTGTTCTCCTCTGCTGTTTGCTCTGCTGTCTGGATTTTTTCTGTGAAAAAATTGTTAAGTGTTAAAGATTTCTTCTTGATCTTTCTTTTTACAGGATCTTGTGCCTGGCTTGCCATTATTATTATTATTTCTTTCTCAGTCAGAGGTCTGGGTGAGCAGGTGGGCTCTTTGCCTATCCTATCAAACTCTGGAGCAATTTTCATCTGAGTCACAGTGTTGTGCGCTCTTTCAGCTTTATCCTTGAGGCCACAGTTCGTCTATACTCTTTAGGCTCTTGAAGTCTCAAGTCAAGCTGTTGTCAGGGTCAAGCTACCTGGTGGTTCCCTTGATTTCTCCTCTGCCCCAAGCTCCTTTAATAGTCCCAGGGCACTGCTTCCACAGTCATGCACTCTTCCACACTAGGTCCCCACCCAAGGTCCACACCTGAGCTCAGGGTCCGAGTCCAGGCCTGCGCTCAAGATCTGCATTCAAAGTCTGCTAGTTCTTTAGCCTCTTCAGATCTTAAGTCTTTCTGCTTTCAGGAACAGGCCCTGTGATCCTAGGTAGATTCCAAGATCTTAATGAATTCCCCAAACTATTTCTAACTCTTCTACGCTGGCTTTGGCATTGTTGGTGGTGTGGAGGATAGGGGGTTGCTCAGATCGAGTTTTACTGAGAGCTACTTCACCCTCTTACATGATAGAAATTCTCTGATCCTACATACCTTCAATGCTGCACCCTGTTGTGGGGTCCCTTTATTCATCTGGATTTATTTTTATGTCCTTTTGAGGAGCCCTATATGTGTGGGTAGGAGAGGTTAAGGACGCTGCTTCTATTCTGCCACCATTTTAACCTGTCTTCAATATTGATTTTACTTCATTATATACTGACCCTTTCAGGAAAATAGTTTCCCTGCTTATCTCTTTTAATTAGATCTATTTTTGATTTTGGTTTGTCTGAGATAATGACTGGTACCCCTGGTTTATTTTTCAGCTGACACATAAAAGATTCTATTCTAGTTCCTTATCTTTATTCTGTATGTGTCCTTCCATCTCAAGTGTTTTTCTTATAAATAATATATTGTGGGATTCTGATTATTAATCCCTTTTTGTTTTGTGGTTAATTTCATACCATTCCTCATTGTTACAATTACCAATTGTGTATTTCCCTGCATCCTGCTTCCCTTTCTGTTTATCCTTCTTTACCTCTCTCATTTTACCACTTACCTCCTCAAACATATTTTTCTTTTGACCTCCTCCTTTCAATTCTCTTCTTATTATCTTCACCTTTAAATTCCCTACTTAGTAAGATACATTCCTATACCAAAATGAGTGACAATGTTATTGTTCTCTTAATTTAATTATTATGAGACTAAGATTTGTTATGAGGAAGATTATTTAGCTATTAATTAGGAGACCTAACAGGAAGGACTGGAAAATTCCAATTGGAATGGGGAAGCAGGAAGTGTGGTTTTACTCTCTGAGACAGATTCCATGGTGGTTGGGACAAGCAGTAACTGACTCCCAGCTAGTGGAGCTGTACCCTGATTCCCTGGGATCTTGGAAAGTGGTGAAGGTTGAAAGCAGAGAACATCAATCCTGCAAGTCAGCACTGAGTAGGGAAGTGGCCTGTGATCTGGTGGACAGCTTGCAGACTCCTCTCCCTACTGGGTTACTTTGGATCATCAGTTCTGGAGCAGTTGGTTCCTGGCATCCTGATAACATTTCTGGACTCTGCTGTGAGGATTCCCACTCCAGTACTGTTATTCTCAGGGCCCTGCCTGGCTTAGGTCTTAGATGAGAGTAGTTAAGTCCCTCCCTTGACCCTGTGGTTTGCCCTTAGTCTGAAAGTGCAGTAACCCTTATTCCCATCCTTTTCTATTGTTTCCTTAATTAAAATTGTTTTAAACTTTTGCCATTTGCCTGCTGGTTCCATAGGCCCCTTGCCTAGATGATGCAGAGTGACTGTTGGGGCCCAACTGCCATTTCTGTTAACAGATACCTCCTTAGTAGTTAAAACCAGTCTCCCTACCTTGTTTGGTCCTGCCTTCTGATATTCCTGTCTCCCTCACACCCCATTGTGAGCCCACAGATAATATTTAGTTAACTTCCCTGATAATTCCCCATTATAGATTCAAATATTACCCATCATCTACCCATCTTCCCTTTCACTGTAAAGATATTTATATGACATAATTTATTCTCTTTTGCCTGTCCCTTCTCCCAATTCATCCCTTTTCCTCTCCCCTTAATTTAATTTAATTAATTTTTTGGGGGGGATATTGACAATGTTTCTAACCAAGCTGATTGCAGGAAATCAATATAGTTGAGAAAATATTTGCTGATTCCAAAAAAATTCAGTTAAAATTATCCAAAATTGCAAAGAATTAATCATCAAGAAAGCTGACCATGCAAATAAAATATATTTTTTAAACTGTTCTGTTCTCGTCAGACAACATCATTTTATAAGAGGCTGCAACAACTGCCATTAGAATCACAAACATTTATTGGTGATTAGATATATTTCTTTAGTATTTACTTATTGTATCCTTCACTAACAGATCAAGACAAGACTGAGCATGATCTCAAATAATTACACAGGTCTGTGATTGTCACAACTTTGTGATGAATAAGGATATCTTGAGGCGTTTTAAAAAATTATATTAATGTATGGGAGGAACTTGTTGAAATGAAACAAAGAAAGAAATCATATGATTATTGAGCATACTAATAGATGTACAAATTGTAAAACTAAGGAGATATTGGTCTAATGAATTCTGCAGAATCCCAAAATAGCTGGAAGATTTTGTTTAGCTTTGGAAACTGAGTGGGATAAAAGTATATCTTTCTCAGTAAGGTATTATAAGCCTCCTGACTTGCATCCCAGTAATTTCAGTACTCCATTTAGGAAATATTACTAACCCTTAGAATAAAACTGTCTCCCCCTTCTTCCAAAAAAAACTTTTTGTCTATCCTATATTCTGAAGACCTTGAGTATCTGGCAGGCTTTAGTATAGGAACATATCCAAGGAGAATAATAAAGATACTAGGAACTAGGAGAACTAAGGTAGGAGGAACTAAAGAACTAGAAACAGGAGGTCTCTGAGAACTTTCTTAAAGATGTGCTGTTCCCTTCCAAATGTATTTTACTGATCTTATTTCACTGTCCCCAGCCTGGTTACCAGAACAGTCTATAAAATCATGAAAAAGGGGGCAAAAGATGGTCTATTCTTCATTATATTATTGTCTAATAAAGGAGTTATGAGAAAAAATTACATATTAACTATATATAAAGTGCAGATAATCAATATAGAGAAGGCACTAACATCAAGGTAGATCAGGAAAGATTTATCATAGAAAATAGGATTTTAGCTGGAAGTTGAAGAAGGCAGGGAATCCAGGTTGTAGAGATGAGGAAGGAGAGTAAGTAATCCAGGTATGATGAACAGTCAATGGAAAGGACTATAATCTAGATATGGAGAAGTTTGAAACAGCAAGGAAGACAATATCAATTAAAAATGAGATAAGTGAGGGAGTAAGTTATAAGAAGATTAGAAAAGCAGAAAGAAGACAGAATACGAATGGCTTTTAATGCCAGCGAATTTTATATTTGGTACTGGAGTTAACAGAGAGTCACTTGACAATTGAATTGAGGATGAACTATAGTTAAGAGAGACTTGATGCAGGGAGACCAGCCAGACAGTAATTGCAAGAATGCAGGTCTGAGATAATAAGGGCCTAAACAATGGTAGTTTGCCTGTGTCAGAAGAGAGAAAGTAGCAAACACTGGAGCAATACAAAGATAAAATCAACAGACCTTGACAACAGATTGGACACATAGAGTGAAAGAGAATAAGAAGTAGAATATGATACTTAGTTTTGAGCAAGGGTGACTGTGAAAATAGCAGACTCCTCAGTAGTAATAGAGAACTTCAGAAGAGGGTAAGTTTTGTATGAATAAAATGATTCCATTTTTGTACATGTTGAGTTTAAGATATCTATGGGATATGTTGTTTGATATATCTAACAGACAATTTAGAGATATGGTTCTAGAGTTTAGGAAAAATTGAATGAAACAATTAATATATAATCTACATAAAGACGATATAGCCCAAATTTGTCAATTAAAATAATCAAATTTATCAATAGAAATTGGACATAGAATAATTTTTATTTGATTGACATATAATTTGGCCATGAGCAAAAGCTAAGAAAAGGTATTGTCATTGCCTATACTCTCCTGGTTCAAATTCTTAATTTCATATGTATCTCCTAGTAAGAACAGAAATAATACTATCATCAGCAAGAAAAATTCCTGAAGTTTGATTACATTATTACCACAGCTGTCACTTTTTGGATATGCTATTATCTTCACTCTCATTATTTTTATTACCTTCTACCTTTCATCCTACAGTATTTTGAATGCTCCAAATCTCATATTTCTTCATCATAATAATTAATCTATATGTGTTGCCTTAAGTTTATAAATTGCTTTATCTATTCCATCACAGTTTTAAAAATTGTGGGTAGTTACTACAGATGTTATTCTAATTTTATAGATGAGGGTACTAAGGCTCTAAGGACTGAAATAACTTGCCCATTGGTCATTCAGCTAAGAAATATCAGAGGTGGTATTTGGATCAAGGTTTCTGAGTCCAAATTCATCACTGTTTTCATATTGCCACTTTTCCTATCTACAGTACATCTCTTGTCAGTTCCCAATCAGGTGACTATTCTTTTCTAAAAATTTCCAGAAAGAAAATATAAATTGTGGTATAAAACTCCACTTGAGGATCTAAGTTGTGGAAAATAAGACGAACTTAACAAAAATGAAATATGTGTTTTAAGTAGATTATAATTTTAAGTGACCCATTATGCATCATGTCCCAAATAAAAATTAGCTCCATTATTTTTATTTAAATTTTTGTTTAGATGAATCATTATTAATTTTCATGAAAATTACATAAATTTTCCTTTGTGGACTGGGAATGGTCTTAAAATCTTTTATTTATTCCTAGATGAGATTCTATTAGATATGAGAAATATGACTAAATTTTGAAAAGTGTTATTTATTTATTTGTTATGTATTATTTATTCTGCATATTGAAAATTATTTTGAAAGTAACTTTTCAAGAAGATAGCCAATATTAAAGGTTGATTTCATGCCTTTAACTTTATTTTCCTGAGTCATTTGCTAGGTATGTTACCTTGAATAAATTATTTAACTTCTCTGAGGTTTAATTCTCTCATTTAAAAAAAATGAGATTTCATGACAAGATTACCCCTAAGGTCCTTTCCAGAACTACTTCAAAGGTATTTCTTGCTCCCTTCCATCTTTCAAACAAAACATAACCAAAAAGTCATGAATAGCCAAACTTAGATTACATAGGAGCACTAAAAATTGGCCTCTGCTTAAGTAAAATTATATTAAAGCTAATCCAAAAGTTATATTTCATTCTCTTTCACCAAAACAAAGTATCTTCAAATTACTCTAACATTAGATCTGGGGTTTTTGAGAATGGTTTTATTAATCAATTTTGTATGATTCTTCTGCAGAAAGTTCCGGGACACTTATCTTAAAGACAATGAAATGATTATATCTCTATTATGTTTTTCCTCACTGACTGATAATTAATAAATATACCCTTTTTCTTTTTATTTACATAAAAATTCCCATATCTCCATTTCCTTTAAAACCACATTCATAGCCATAATGATGGTTGACTTTCCTTCAGGTTCTATATCAATTAGTAGAGGATGCAGGCAAAAAAGCGAGATGCAGATCCCCACCTCCTTTTTTCCCAGTAATAGTACACATGCAAATTAGTTAACACATATCCTCTAAAGTTTTGAGAGGGAAGTGATTGCTGCCTCTGAAATAATAGTTGAAAAGAAAAAAAAAGCAGAGCATTGTTTAGATATTTTGTAAGGATACTCTGGAATATGTATCATGTTGAAAAATTGCATCAAAATAGAAATATGAATTTCTATTGGGCATTATCCCAAAAATGAAAATGTAAAATCTCCTTTAGAGGTTCTAATGTTCTGTTATTTGACAAACTTATTAGTTAATCCTAATATATGGAACTTTCTGAAACTCATGAAGTTACACAAATTTTAAAACATCTTCTTTTGGTTAATTTGAAACGAAAGCTCCTATAACAAAGATCAGTTGCAGCATATACCCAATAAGGAAAACTATTTTAATTAGTAAATTAATCACATGTTTCAAGTGGAATTTCTATTTGAAAAGATTTTACTTCTTATGGTTTTTATAAAACCCAGAAATTAGCATGTTTTCTCGGTAACATCTTGTCTCTCCATTAATATAAAGCACGTTTTATTTCCCAGCTGAGATTATTGGAAAGAACCCAACTGGACAGAGACCATGACAAACTCTATATTGTATTCAGTACCTCGGACAATGTTGGCCCTCAGCCAAAGTTAATTATTAATAACAATAAAAGCTTTTGTAGGCACAGACAGACAGATTAATATTAGCAATCTCTCACTACAACACAAAGAACTTAAATGTATTGGAAAAGATTGTCTCCAAGAGAAGAATGCACCATTCCTCATCCTTTTCAGACCCTTTTCCTTTCAGTTAGCTACTCTGCTGTATGACAGTTTTCTGGTGAATGTATGGTTAGGTCTAAGTTCTGTTAGGAAATGGATTGAGGCCATTCAATTTTAGACATTCCCAAGTGTTCAGTTCTAATAATTTTCTTTTGTTTCAGACAAAGTTGGATTTTGATTTTAGCTGCAAAACTCACTCTGACAATCTAAAGTGTAGTACTACCCTTTAATGCTACAAAAGGCAATACTGGGCAGGGTAAAGAAGACAAAGTATTCCTTTATAAATATGCATCTTATTTTCTAATAATTTGCATTCCCAGAAAGAATATCCACATTGATAGCACATATCCATCAAAATAACATATCTTGTTTTCATGTTTTGACATCTTTTGAAAGTGGCATCTTTTGAAAATATGTGGAGAAAACATAACTCTGGTATTGTTGTAGCCAAATGAAAGAAATCAATAACTGTATTTAGGAACTACCAGCTAACAAGAATATTTCCACAAGGCAGAGATAATTTTACCTTTTCTCCTCTTCCTTGCCATTTTTGTCTTTCTTTTAAATCTCACTTGGACAGCTAGATAGCAGAGTGGATAGAATGCTTGGCCTAAATTCAGGAAGATCTTAGTTCAAATATGGCCTCAAACACTAGCTATGAGACTGTGACTAAATCATTTAACCCTTTTTTGCTTCAGTTTCCACATATGTAAAATGAACTGGAGAAGGAAATTGGAACCACTCCAGTATATCTGCTAAGAAAATCTCAAGTGGGGTCACTAAGAGTCAGACATGACTGAAAATGACAGAACAATATAAACCTCCTTAATGTACTCTCAGTCCTTGTAATAAAAAGTAACCTTTCATGTAATAGAATTGTCTTTTGTCTATCTACTTTATTTTTTAATGTAAAGCTTGCTACTCAATGTTATCCTTCAGGATGATGAAAGTAAATAAAAATATTTGTACTAACTGTTCTGTAGTTGTCTCTTGCTCATTTTATAGCAAAATATCAATATCTTGGGGTTTTAAAGGAAAAATTTTCCTTCATTTTATTTCCTAATTTTCAATAAGCCTTCAGACAGCATGTTGTAGAAAGTGACAAACAAGTTTGGAGTTTAAAATCTTCATCATGTTTTAATTAAATAATTCTGTAGTGGTATAAAAGATTATTGTTCAGTTTCAATTGATCCAAATTTGGTGGTTCATAGACATAGAAGAGTTAAAATCCTTCAAAAATAAAGCACTTGGTCTTTGTAGAATGAACCTCATGTAATTAAATGAAGAGAGAGAAAGAAAAAAGGAGAGGGAGAGAGGGAAAGTGAGAGAGAATTTTCTTTTACTCTTTGATTAACATCATCATAAAATATACATACATAATAATAGCATAGGGGAATTACTGAATATATTTTGCACTGAAAACTATCTTAGTTAAAATAGAAAACCTACTAGCAGAATCATCTCTGTGCTGTGGTAAATCAAAGTGCTCCCTATGATTGGATTTATTTGGGGAAACCATACTGGTGAGAGATTACACAGCTATCAAGGCAGTGATATTCAAAGTCAAAGAAAAGCAGATCTGTAATTTGCTTCCTTTCAGAATTTGTACCCAAATGTCTACCAAGTTAACTGTACCCAAACAACAAGGAACTAAGAGAAGAGTGGAACTGGTTCATCTAAGTTGTTTTGGGGAGGAGACAGGTTAGAAGCAGAGTGATGAAGAAACCACTTGACAATATAACAGAATGACTTTTTCAAAGATGGATGTTATGGTAGAGTATAAAGTTGACTGATTTATCTTAGATCTTTTTTTGTTTCTTCTTTCTACAAGGATAGAGGCAAAGCTAGATCTTTCTTACACTTTTCTTATCTCTAGGAGACTGGTTTGGGGAGTGTCTTTTCTCAGGTTACTTCTTATCCTCTTGCTCCCCTTTTCTCTGAAGATTTGAAAATTGACAGTTTTTATAACTGTTAGCTTGTGTGTTATCAGAGACAATATAACGATCCTCAGATCTATGTGGCACTTTTCTGTTTTATAGGATTTACATCAGTAAAAAGTGATCACAATTAAAATATATTAGAGTCCTCAATTAGGGAAATTCCTAACATCTATATGTCCTCTGTCTTAAATTATTTTTTTTTATTTCACTCTATCTTACGCTTGACCCCTTTTAAGTTTGATGCAGGAAAAAAAAGTTCTGGAAAAAGAAAATTTTCAGACAAGGGGAGAGCAAAAACAGCATATTGTAAACATTCAGAGTCTGTTACTAAACAGACAAGGGGAGAAGGATTTTTGGAGGAAGAAAGATATTTTTTGAAAGTCACAAAGAGATTAAAAGAGATATTGTATTTGCCAGATGGCATATCCTATTGAGAGAATATTGCTTATTTTAGCAACCTGGTTAAATTTAAAGATATATGATTTCTGAGTTGCATCAGTCAGGCTCATTGGTCTAAGGAGTGGTCCAGATGATCTTTCTTTGTTTTACCTGCTTCTCACATTTTATAGTTCCACGAAATGATGTCCTTTTATGTGATGAATAATTTTTTCCATAAATGATAATTGCTGGTTTTGCATGTGAAGAAGAAACAGCAGATCCATATTTGTTTAAGTTTTTTTCCTAGAATGCAAATTACCCAAGGGTAGTAGGTGTCATTCATTTTTGACTTTGTACCTTTAGCACCTAGGACAGTGTTTTGCCTCTTCCTTCATTCCTTCATTCCTTCCTTCTTTCTTTTGGTCATTCATTTGTTCCTTCCTTTCTTCCCTCCTTCCTTCCTTCCTTTTTCTTTGGGGGACTTGGGATGTAGATATATCATTCCATTGATATAGAAAACTCCTCAAATTATTACCAATAAGAAAGCTTCTATTGTCAATTCTGATAGACAACAGCAATTAAATTTATATTCTTAGAATATTACTGGAGTCACTGAGAGGTTAAGGACTCACGGAATGCCACATAGTAAGTATGGCTCATAGGTGGGACTTGAATCCACATCATTCTGACCCCAAGGCCACTCTACACTATACTATGCCAAGTAAACAAAAGTGTGTGCAGAGTCATACAATAAATTTATAGATTTAGAGCTCAGTCACAAGGAAAATTTAATACCTTGATACTCAACTGTACCTCAAATGTAAATTTTAAATTTCCCTCTTGTAAGACAAATGATAGTTATGGAACCTGATAAGAACTAGAAAGTGATTATGCTGGCTTCATTTGGTGTTGAATGTTGAACATGCATGCACAGAGAAGATCTTGCTATAGAAGGGCCCAAAGAGGTATAAACAATCAACTTTGAAAAAACAAAGTAAGTTCTTTAGTAATTAAGATTATGAACTCAAAATGCTTTCAAAATTTCTTTTTATGCTACAAATTTCAGAGGGACAAGAATATCTCACTTTTCTCATCTTCAAAATGAAGATATTTGGCTTGATAGCCTCTGAGTTTCCTTCCTTCTCTAAATCTAGGGTGCTATGATTGATGTTTACTGGTATGATTTATTCGAAAGGAGGAAAATATGTGAGTATGTATACACAGATATGCATTATTTATACTTTATTTTCAATTGATATCTCATTTCCTATAAATTTTCTGTAGAAAATGTTATCAGTATGCTGTTTCAATAAAAATTGAAACTGATTGCTTTTGGATCCAATGTCAGTTGCTGCCTGGAGAAATCCAAGGCTTAAATTGTCAAATGAGATATTTTCTATCACACATTTGGATATTGTATCCAGTGATATAAATTATGATTCATTAATTCCTATCCCAAATCATATCCATGCTCTCCAGTAAATTTGCTAAACAGTTTCCACTTAATGTTCTAGAAGCCTTCATCACTTTCTTCTTATTGTAGTGAAGATACCAATGAGGCACTCAAAAAGTCCACCTATCATTCTTTAAGGGTTTAAGGGTAAACAAATGAGAGGTGAGCCTAACTTAATTGGTACATTGACCTCCAGGAATGAAGTTTTCTGAAACAGGAACATCTTCTCGGTGACCTCTCATGCTAATCTTTGGCATTAATGAAACAATTTCAAGAAACAAAGTGGGGGAGGGAAGAAATCATAAAATTTCCTTCTTGCTAAATTTCACTGTAGATGGGATGATGTTGTATCATCATTTTGATTACTCTGGGCATGTCATAAGTTCTTGCAACATTGAAAAAGTCCAGGTTTTCATGAAGTAGAAAGTAAAACAGATATTAACCTATTACTGAATAGTAGCGTGATTGTATCAAGAGAATTGGAGACATAGATTAGTTCTGTACGGAAATCAAGTTCAAGGCTATTTAACACATTCTTATTCAGAAGATATAAAAATCAAGCCAGAAGAAAAAATATGAATTAAGTCCTTGTCTTCTTCCCACCTTCCTTTGCTTTAACCAGTGCAGAAATAAACACTTGGGGCTATTTTTTTGGAGGGAAAAGGGGTGTCCTATTCATTGTTTTCTCTTTTCTTCCATAAACTTCCTCTTTTCTAAATGTCTTTTGCTCAACTACCTGCTGATGGTAACATTTGATAAAAAAAAATTCACCCTGACATGTTAATGTATGATAATAGCTTAATATACTCTTCCTCCTAAAGTTATTTTGGAAGAAGTTACTTGATTGGATTTCAGGAAGCTGAAGTCCTGGTAAGAAAGAGGCAATAAGGAAGTGAAACACAGAAGACAAGAAGATCTAGAGAAAGAAGTTGAATTCCTGATGAATAATTACTACCTGAATGACTTTGGGTTATTCATTTTCCTTCTCTGGGACTTAGTTTCATTAATAAAATGAAAAAGTTAGACAAGATGATCTCTGACATTTAGCTAAAAGTATAAATATAACTTATTGTTGGAACTATGGAGTAGTCTCCACATCCTGAAAAGCAATTTAAAAATAACAGCTCCAAAGTCATGAAGCTTTTCATACTCTCTGTCCATTGTCCACTTTGTTCTTCTTTTTTAAATTTAGACAATTTTTCCATGGTTACATGCTTCATGATTCCCCCTTACCTTCCCTTACCCAGAGTTGACAAGCAATTCCATTGGGTTATACATGTATCATTGTTCAAAACCTATTTCCATGTTATTCATATCTGCAGTAGAGTGATCTTTTAACATCAAAACCCTAATCATATGTCTATCAAACCATGTGTGATCAATCATCTGTCTTTCTTCTGTGTTTCTACTCCCACAGTTCTTTCTCTGGATGTGGATAGCATTGTTTCTCATAAGTTCCTCAGAAGTGTCCTGGATCATTGCATTGCTACTAGAAAAGAAATCCATTACATTCGATTGTGCCATAATGTGTCAGTCTCTGTGTACAATGTTCTCCTGGTTCTACTCCTTTCACTCTGTATCAATTCTGGGAGGTCTTTAAAGTTCACATGGAGTTCCTCCACTTCATTATTCCTTTCAGCAAAATAGTATCCCATCACCATCAGATCCACAATTTGTTCAGCCATTCCCCAATCAATGGACACCCCCTCATTTTCCATTTTTTTGCCACCACAAAGAGCATGCCTATAATATTTTTGTGTAAGTCTTTTTATTTATTATCTCTTTGAGGTACAAACTCAGCAATGGTATGGCTGGATCAAAGGGCGGGCATTCTTTTAAAGCACTTTGCACATAGTTCCAAATTGCCCTCCAGAATGGTTGGACTAATTTCCTACTCCACCAGCAGTGTATTAGTGTCCAAATTTTGCCACATCTCTTCCAACATTTAATATTTTCCTTTGCTGCCATATTGGCCAGTCTTCTAAGTATGAAATAGTACCTCAGTGTTGCTTTAATTTGCATTTCTCTAATCAGGAGGGATTTATAACACTTTTTTATGTGCTTATTGATAATTTTAATTTCTTCATATGAAAACTGCCTATTCATGGCCCTTGACCATTTGTCAATTGGGGAATGGCTTGATATTTTTTGCTAATTTAACTTGGATCCTTATACATTTGGGAAATTAAACCTTTGTCAGAGAGTTTTGTTATAAAAATATTCTCCTAGTTTGTTGCTTTCCTTCTAATTTTGGTTGCACTGGTTTTGTTTGTACAAAAAAATTTAATTTGATATCATCAAAGTCATTCATTTTACATTTTGTAATGTTCTCTATCTCTTGCTTGGTCTTAATTTCCTTCGTTTCCCTCAGATCCGACAGGTATACTATTTTATGCTCACCTAATCTAGCTATGATTTCATTCTTTATACTGTGTCATTTGAAATTATTTTAAGCTCTGGAAGACTATGTCTCCCAGTACTCTCTCTGCTTCAACTCCCCCTGACACCTCCCATTTCCTTTGGGAGAGGTGTCAGGGAAAGTATAAAAGGGAAAGTTTGGTGCCTTCTCTCTCTCTCTCTCTCTCTCTCTCTCTCTCTCTCTCTCTCTCTCTCTCTCTCTCTCTCTCTCTCTCTCTCTGTTTCCCCCCCACCCC
>NC_058131.1:374977767-374987223 GCF_016433145.1 Gracilinanus agilis | reverse complement strand
AAACCTATTTCCATGTTATTCATATCTGCAGTAGAGTGATCTTTTAACATCAAAACCCTAATCATATGTCTATCAAACCATGTGTGATCAATCATCTGTCTTTCTTCTGTGTTTCTACTCCCACAGTTCTTTCTCTGGATGTGGATAGCATTGTTTCTCATAAGTTCCTCAGAAGTGTCCTGGATCATTGCATTGCTACTAGAAAAGAAATCCATTACATTCGATTGTGCCATAATGTGTCAGTCTCTGTGTACAATGTTCTCCTGGTTCTACTCCTTTCACTCTGTATCAATTCTGGGAGGTCTTTAAAGTTCACATGGAGTTCCTCCACTTCATTATTCCTTTCAGCAAAATAGTATCCCATCACCATCAGATCCACAATTTGTTCAGCCATTCCCCAATCAATGGACACCCCCTCATTTTCCATTTTTTTGCCACCACAAAGAGCATGCCTATAATATTTTTGTGTAAGTCTTTTTATTTATTATCTCTTTGAGGTACAAACTCAGCAATGGTATGGCTGGATCAAAGGGCGGGCATTCTTTTAAAGCACTTTGCACATAGTTCCAAATTGCCCTCCAGAATGGTTGGACTAATTTCCTACTCCACCAGCAGTGTATTAGTGTCCAAATTTTGCCACATCTCTTCCAACATTTAATATTTTCCTTTGCTGCCATATTGGCCAGTCTTCTAAGTATGAAATAGTACCTCAGTGTTGCTTTAATTTGCATTTCTCTAATCAGGAGGGATTTATAACACTTTTTTATGTGCTTATTGATAATTTTAATTTCTTCATATGAAAACTGCCTATTCATGGCCCTTGACCATTTGTCAATTGGGGAATGGCTTGATATTTTTTGCTAATTTAACTTGGATCCTTATACATTTGGGAAATTAAACCTTTGTCAGAGAGTTTTGTTATAAAAATATTCTCCTAGTTTGTTGCTTTCCTTCTAATTTTGGTTGCACTGGTTTTGTTTGTACAAAAAAATTTAATTTGATATCATCAAAGTCATTCATTTTACATTTTGTAATGTTCTCTATCTCTTGCTTGGTCTTAATTTCCTTCGTTTCCCTCAGATCCGACAGGTATACTATTTTATGCTCACCTAATCTAGCTATGATTTCATTCTTTATACTGTGTCATTTGAAATTATTTTAAGCTCTGGAAGACTATGTCTCCCAGTACTCTCTCTGCTTCAACTCCCCCTGACACCTCCCATTTCCTTTGGGAGAGGTGTCAGGGAAAGTATAAAAGGGAAAGTTTGGTGCCTTCTCTCTCTCTCTCTCTCTCTCTCTCTCTCTCTCTCTCTCTCTCTCTCTCTCTCTCTCTCTCTCTCTCTCTCTGTTTCCCCCCCACCCCTTGGAGTCTCAAAAGCTGTGATCTTTGGAGTTATCAAACATTAGGTTGCTGAGGTCTATTCCTGGCTCTTTTCAAATAGAATCAAATCCCTGATAGAATTTAAGTTCCTTGAGAGGGCTGTTATATTTATATCTTTGTATGCACCTAACACATATTTGTGCTTAATATATAAATAAATATTAATTGATTTTTCAATATCTATAAACATTGTTTCCCAGCTATTCTTTTAGGTTTTTTCATCCAAAAATAAGATCCTGAACTTTTATGTTTTTAATAATGGAGAAAAATGTGACATAAAACCCTTTTAATGCATCCTTTCTCTTTCCTTCTTTAATACATGTCCTTTATTTAGAAAATAATATGTAAAAATTATCATACAATTATTCTCAAAAATTCTATCTGGTAATAATTACAACATGTAATGATGTCTCAGTAAAAGATTTCATAGCACTCATTAATGTCTTAATATATTTACATACTCAATAAAGATTTAGTTTTTGGTATTGGAGGACAATGGCAGAGTCAAGTCCTGAGCCTGTGATTTCATCAATGTGGAAAAATCCCAGTAAAGAAATTTCCTCTATACATGTAAGAAAACTAATAACCCCTCTTTAACACGCAGTCATGGTGAATTGCCTAAGGGAGCTAAGAAGTTAAGTGACTTGTCCATTGTTAAAATCTATTATGTATCTTCTGTAAGATGTGACTCCGTGCCTTCCTGACATCAAGGCTGGTCTTTATAACCACTATTGAATATTAACACTTTTTTTAATATTATGCTATGGCACAATTATGTATATAATCATACTTTTCACATTTTAATAATAGAGAAGAGTAATTTTTTCTTTAAAAAAGGATACTCAATTAACCATAGCAGACCACTCCTCAATTATTTTGAACACACATGCATATATTTTCTGTATAGCCAAAGCTGCTATTCATTTGTTAGTATAAACATTTCTTCATCATATGATTTTGTTTTCAAGAATGTCAATAATGGAAATATGCTCATTTCCCCTCTTTCACATTTAAATTCTTAAGTTTTTCAAGTGGAAAAGCCTTCAACAAAGTCAAAGAATATTTGGATGGAGAGAGTGTTTTGCCAACATCCCTAAACTACTAATTATGTCAGGGATTCATAACTAAAATTATGAATCTGTTTAAGATTTTTTACCCTGCAAAATTCTACTCCTGAAATTTATACATTTAAACCCTCATTACTATCAGATTCAAAGAGAAATGGGGAAAATGCTTTAAGTTAGAGTAATGTTAATATCTCTTAGCTCTAACTGTTCTTTGCTTTCAAGTGAAAAGTGGTACTTTTGTTAGTATTTAATGTTTTATATTCCCTCAAATGTGACTTGATACAAACTAATTACTGGTAGTGATTAACATGTTGATTTGGTAATGAATTTTAGTGTCATTTATTGTAAAAAAAAAGATGGTAAGACAATTTTACTACATCTGTTGTTAAAAATACAAAAGTCAAGAATCTTAATTTTGGATGAGAGACCTAAAGAGAATAATTGTTATAAAAATAAATTATGCAAGTGCCAAATGTACAATTTGTGTCATGATACTTGTATATGTGTATTTGAGTCTTTCCCTGAAATTATTTAAGAAGAACAAAATGTAATATTCCCTATATATTTCTGGGATCCATGAATACAAAAGTATTTATATTAGCTCTTTTCATTTTCTTGGATTCTTTAAGTAGACCATCATATCATTTGCGAAGAGTGATAGTTCAGTTTCCTCATTTCCTACTTTAATCCCTTCAATTTCTTTTTCTTCTCTAATTGCTACTGCTAGCATTTCTAGGACAATATTAAATAATAGAGATGATAATGGGTATCCTTGCTTCACTCTTGATCTTATTAGGAAGATTTCTAACTTGTCCCCATTGCAGATGATGCTTATTGATACTTTAATATATATACTGCTTATTTAGGAATTTAAGAAAGGCCCTTCTATTCCTATTATTTCTAGTGTTTTTCAATAAGAATGGGTGTTGTATTTTGTGAAAGACTTTTCTACATCTATTGAGATAATCATGTGATCTTCCTTGGTTTGATGATTGATATGGTCAATTTTGTGGATGATTTCCCTAATATTAAACCATCCTTGCATTCTTGGCATAAATGCCAACTGGTCATAGTGGATAATCCTTATGATAACTTGTAGTCTTTTTGCTAGTATTTTATTTAAATTTTTTCTTCTATATTCATTAAGGATTTTGGTCTGTAGTTTTCTTTCTCTGTTTTTGGTCTGCCTGGTTTTGGAATCTATACCATATTTGTGTAATAAAAATAATTTGGTAATATTCCTTCTTTGCTTATTTTGTAAAATAATTTATATAGTACTGGGTTTAGTTGTTCTTTAAATGTATGATAGAATTCACTTGTGAATCTATCTTGCCCTGGCTATTTTTTCTTAGGATGTTCCTTGATGGCTTGTTTGATTTCTTTTTCTCAGATGGGATTAGGTAAGTGTTATATCTCCTCTTTTTTTAATCTAGGCAATTTATATTTTTGTAAATATTCACCTATTTGTAAATATTCACCTAGGTTGTCATATTTATTGCCATGTAATTGGGCAATATTTCTATGCCTATTACATGGTTGATCTTTGTATACATACCATGTACTGCTAAGAAGAAGGTTATTTTTTAATTCCTATTTATTCCTTTTATTCCTATTCAGTTTTCTCCATATATCTATTAACTCTATTTTTCCTAGCATTTCATTCACTTTCCTTACTTCTTTCTTATTTATTTTTCAGTTCAATTTATCTAGTTCTGAAAGGGGAAGGTTGATATCCCCCATTAATATGGTTTTTCTATCTATTTTCTCCTTGATTTCCTTTAATTTTTCCTTTAGAAATCTAGATGCTATGCCATTTGGTGCATAAATGTTTACTAATGATATTACTTCATTGTTTATAATGCCCTTTAGCAAAATGTAATTTCCTTCATTATCTTTTTTAATCAGATCAGTTTCTACTTTAGCTTTGTCTGTTATCATGGTTTCTACTCCTGAATTTTTTACATATCATTCATATGGATACATATCATATCATACATATCATTTCATATCATCCCATTTACATAGACATCATATCATCACATTCAGTTTACTATTCTACTCTTTTTTTCTGAGTAAATTCCTTCTATCTTCTCTACTACTAAGAATAATTTTTGAGAATTACAGAAATCCTCTTTCCATGTACACATATAAACATTTTGACATTAATGGATCCCTTAAATTTTCTCTTCCTTGTTTCTCTTTTGGGGCTTCTCTTGTGTCTTGTGTTTGAACTTCAGTTGTTTTTTTGTTTGTTTGTTTAGGTTTGACTTATTCCTCAGGAATGCTTGGAAATCTTCTGTCTTACTGAATGTTCATTCTCCCCACCCCCCAAATATACTCAGTTTTGCTGGATAGGTGATTCTGGGTTTTATACCCATATCTTTTGCCTTCTCAAATATCATATTCCATGCCTTCTCATCCCTTAATGTAGAAGCCACTAGTCCTGTGTGATTCTGATTGTAGCTATATGGTATTTGAATTTCATATTTCATATCATCCCATTTACATATACATCATATCATCACAATCAGGTTACTATTCTACTCTTTTTCTGAGTAAATTCCTTCTATCTTCTCTACTACTAAGAATAATTTTTGAGAATTACAGAAATCCTCTTTTCATGTACAAATATAAACATTTTGACCTTAATGGATCCCTTAAATTTTGGCTGTTTGAAGTATTTTTTCCTTGGCTTGGTGGCTCTTGAATTTAACTATTATATTCCTGGAAGCTGTCATTTGAGGATTTCTTGGTGGAGGTGATCTGTGAATTCTTTCCTTTTCAATTTTATTTTCTTGTTTGTTGATCTCTGGGCAGTTATATTTGATAATTTCTTGTAATATGAAATCCAAGTTTTTTCCTTGATCATGGCTTTTAGGTAGCCCAATAATTCTTAAAATGTTTTTCTTAGATGTATTTTCTAGATCAATTCAATAAGATATTTCATGTTTTCCTCTATTTTTTAATTCCTTTGATTTTCCTTTATTGTTTCCTAATTTCTCATGAAATCATTCATTTCTGGATGGTCAATTCTGATTTTTAAGGCCTGATTTTCTTCTGTCAGTTTTTGGTTCTCCTTTTTCAAAAAGCCCATTTCTTCTTGCATTGCTTTCCTTTCTCCTTGCATCACTTTCATTTCTCCTTGCATCACTTCCATTTCTCTTTCCCACTTTTACTCTGTCTCTCTTAATTGGTTTTTGAAGTCCTTTTTGATTTCTTCTAGAATCTGTGTCCAATCCATATTTTTCTTTTGGACTTTGTGTGTGTTACCTTTGCTTTCACTGTTCCCTTCTGTGTCTGTACGTTGTTCTTTGTCTTTTTATAATAATTCTTTATAGTTAGGTGATTTTTGTTGTTGTTGTTTGCTCATTTTCCCTATCTAATTATAAATAGTCTGGGGGGAATGATGTAATGGTCTGAAGTTTGAGAGCTCTGAGAGTCCCCTCTTCCTGCTGATTCAGTTGACCCTTCTGATGCTCATAGCTTAAAGATTTGCCTCAGGGCTTAGATATAACTTTTGAGCAGGTCAGAGACTGATCAAATTCTAGCCTCAGACTTAGTCCCTAGTTTTTGGTTTCACTGTGTATTTAATCCAATCAGGCACAACCTTGATTTGTCTTATCTAGGAGCTCTGCCCTGAGCTTTAACAAAAAGATCAATACTTAATACTTAGTACTATCATCTACCACAAGGTGTGAATTAAATCCTTGTCCCAAGCCCAAACTAGAATTCCCTGGGCTGGGATTCTGGTTTGAAATTTCAAGGATCAAGGATTATCAGTTGCCTTTTACCTCTGTTTACTCAGACAGGGTCTCAGGGTCTGGAAGTTGGCTTGGGCATAGGTTGCTGAACCTCAGACAGCAGATGTTGGGTGATTAGGTGTGACTCACCGTTGGCTTACTCTTCCCTCCTTGCTATAATTTCTAGCTGAGTCTGCTCTCCTCTCATTCTAGATTTTCATTTTTTGTTGCCTACCTTTTGGGTTTTTCTTCTCTTCAAAGTTGTTTCACTCTATCTCCTTATTGGTTCTTTCACTCCTGTATTCATTTTATGGAGATATTTTAATTTTAGTTGGGTAAAATTTTTATGGTGGCACAGAGCTGCTGAGGATTACTCTGCCATCTTGGCTCTACCCCTGGAAGTCAACACACTGAGACTGCTTTGGATTACTCCTGTACCCTAAAGAGATCAAAGAATGATGAAGAATATTCACATGCCAAAAATATTTTTAGTATCTTTTTTTTTCAGTAGTAGAAAAATATTGTAAAATAAAGCGTTGGATTAATTTGGGTTTTATTAAATGAAAACTAGTATATTTGTGAACTGGAATATTATCATACTGAAAACATTATGAAAAGGGACATTTTCAGAGATATGTGTTAAGGATTATATAAACTCATACAGAGTGAAGTGAGGAGAACCACAGGATAATTATACAATAATGGAGCTATAAAAACAAATGATTTTGAAATCCTTAAGGACTCTGACCAAACAGTGAATCATTCTAGAAGATTGATGAAGAAATCTAGCTACCTCCTGAGAGAGATGATGGCCTCAAGGTACTTTTGAGAAGAATATTTTTGGACAAACTGAAAATGGTGATATTTTTGTTTGACTATGAATAATTATTATGTTGTTTTCTCCCCCTTTCCCCCTTTTTTCTTCTTGAAGTGTGAGGGAAGAGTAAAGTTGGAAAAAATTCAAAAACAAAAAAGAAACATGTTTTCTCATTTGGGGAAAGGTCTTCCTTATAGCATTCAGAACATGCACTATTGGAGACTACCTCTGTGTAAAATCAGCCTTGGAGACAGAACCACAGCTGAACATAGACTGTTGGGAAAATCACCTTTTCTCATTTAATCAACACTATTCTTTTTCTCTACTATGTTGGACAAAGGGATTACACTTATTTCTGCTGTTTATATCTCCTGTCATTTTTCAAAGATTGAAAGAATTGAGGTTATAGTTTTTTCTTATTTCAAAGACTTTGAAAGGTCCTTGAAAAGGTATTCACTTTTTTAAACAAGTGTAACAACTGTATTAAAGAAACAGCACTGTAGTTTACCCAACCTTAATTAAAATTCTCAGAAGTGTTTTTAACAATTGCTGGAAATTTATTGGGAATGGGACTAGCCCCAGTAAAATATTCTATGACACTCTAGTATTCTCACAAATTATTTTATTAATTCATTCTCTTTTCATTCCTATAGTAAAATGCATTATGGCTTTCTTCTATGGTAAGTACAGTACATTAACATGATTTCCTTTGTATATTTTCTGCTGTTTGAAAGAATCATCATTTCCCTTCTGCCAGAGAATAACCTTTATATAGTGTAAGCACTAGTTGTTTTGGTTTTTTTTTTTGCTAACTGAACTTTTCAATCTTCTAGAATTTAGATCAAGTTGTCTGCCTAAAATGACATTCCCTGTCTAATCCCTCCAAATTCGGAGAGCTTTACAGTGTATCACATTAGAATTTTACTCAACATAGCTTCACATGGTACAAATAAAAAGTAATGAAATGCCTATAATTAAGAAGAAAAACATTTTCTTTAGAGGCATTTGCTCTTACCAAAGACCGGTTCCAAATTAATTGAAAGAGTCACTGAGAAAAGCAGATGGTATAAATACAGAGGCTGTTATTTATCTTCCTAATTGACTATACAGATGACTTTTGAATAGTTTGATTTGCCTCTATATATGTGAAATGTTTACCTTCTTCATGGCTGTTCTTTAAAGCGAAGGGAATAGGAGATTAGAGAAACATACAGTACAATAATTAAAGTGTTTGAGAGCTAAATTGTGTTTGTTTCCTTTAGGAAAACCGGCTTGCAAAAGAGTCTAGATGAAATTCACTTGACGATAACAATAATAATTAACTGGGATAAAGTTATCTAGAAATTATTAATTCATCATTTAGGTTCAAGAGATAGTTTGATTTATTTCACATGGTTGAGTTCATTAGTTCTAGGGAATATTCTGCTCACTCAGAAATCAGTCCCATTATTATGTAATAGCAATAATATTGATTGGACACAGAAAGCTTGCTGAATATTTTTGTTAAAAATGATGCTGAGTCAAGTCTTCTAAATTCTATATAATCAATAGCTTACCCACTCTGTTTTTTCCTTTCTCTATCTGCAAAGAGGGAATACAACTACTTGGGAAAGTTGGATTATTTAATGTGGCCCAAATGTGTCCTGAAATCCATTAATAAGAATATTGTGATTCTAAATTCTATTGTTTGTGCTCAGAGTTTTGAGGGAGCCAATATATTATCCAAGTTTGATTTCTTAGTATTTGCATGTTTTCTTATTGAGACCCAAATAATATTCATTTCCAAATCTCTATTAGGGGCTTAAAATGCCTAGAGGAAATTCAGTGAGTTGTTATTTTAAGAGAAATTTAGGAAAACAGAATATAAGAAGGTGAATTTACCATAACCAAGGTGAATTTAAGCTTTCCCAAATATTGTCTTATTTTTGAAATATGATCAAAAAACTGCCAATGACAGTAGAAAGTCACTGAGAATTGCTGTGCCTAAACTGATAATGGACTTTTGGAGAAGACTGGCATATATACCACAGGTAAAAATATTGTCTACTATTGCAGTTACATTAAAGGGCTTTTTAAAAAACTTGCCAGATTTTCTGGTTCATTGTTAAAGCCGTTGGAAACCTGTATTTATCAGGAATGCCTAATAAAAATATGAGTAGGATTTCAATGAATCATTGAAATATGGATAGCATCTAATTTTACTAAATAATGGTAAATAGTAATGGTTATGTTGCAGGTAAATATTTATATTCATAATATCAGGTTCTCTAAAGTTAATCGTGTAGTACTTCTGCCTCCAAAGATTGAAAACTAAGCATGCTTTAAAGGCCACATGGCAGATGGTTCATCATATTTTCTTTATTCTTTTTTCTATTATATGTAAAACAGTTAAACAGTATATATAAACGATATATATATATATATATATATATATATATATATATATATATA
>NC_058131.1:374932396-374974812 GCF_016433145.1 Gracilinanus agilis | reverse complement strand
ATATATATATATATATATATATATATATATATATATATATATAATATCCAAGCACACTTGTCTTTTCAAAAGAAAGAAGAGAAATTCTACTATACAACAAGCATATTCTCAGGGCTCAATGAGAGATAGTGCATTCAGGAAAATAATGGAGCTTCTGACATGGCCCCAAAGCTAATTCTAAATGGGAAAATTCATAATAAAGACACCTCTTAGGAGAATCAGAACAATATGGCCCCCATGGAAGAGGATGTGATTTATCTGTTCACTGACTCTATGAGAATTATCCAGAATGGCACTTGGCCAGCACTGCAAGGCACCTATAAGATTTTGTCTTATTTTTCCAGATGAAAGGGCCAGAATCGTATTCCTTCTTTGTTTGGAAGAGGACCAATAACATTTTAGGGTACTATCTTGACTTGCATATGAATTGGATTTAAGTGAGTCAGAGTTGCATAAAGTCTTCAGCCTCATTCTCTCTTCTCAAGTCTTTGAAGTCTAGTGGCAAGGCAAAAGTCAGGACAACTGAAGATGATCTAGTCTTCAGTGGATGATTTGATTGGTCTTCAATGTCTGACTAAGCTTTAAGTGTGCTATTGACCACTTTCATGACCACAGGAACAAATTGTTCTCATCAGCCCATTTCACTGGGAAAAGTCTTCAGATTCTTGGTGTTGATACCCCCTAATTCACCCATGGGTTTGAGTCTTATGGGTTACCCTCAATCTTGCTTATTGAATCTCCTGAAATAATTTTACCAGGGTGAAGCTTCTGTGCATAGTACAACTTCTTGGAGTTGCAAGTGAGAGTTAGGTGAATGGTGGACACCAAAGATGGATGAGCAGTCCTGCAAAGGGCTTGGCAAGGAATATTCCATGCTTTAATAATTTCTTTTACTAAAGTAATCCTGTGTTTGCTTTTCATGGTATACAAATAAGAGCTTTCTAAAAGATAGTACAGTATAATAAAAACTCTGCCAAGTTGGAAAGACTTGGAGTAAGGAACGAAAAGTTGGTTCAAATGTCTAAAAACCAGCACAAATAAACTCAGAAAAATTCCTTAGTTTCATCATCAGAAGTTTGACTCCTGGGTAATTGTTTTATTATATTGCCATTGATAGGCAAAGGCCATCTACTAAAGTGTAAGGTGTGGGTAGCCAAGAAAGTTGAAGTAATTCCATTATTTATTTGCATTTCCTTTGTATTGTGCCTGATCATGTTTGGATTGCATCTCGGCCCTGTATGCCACTTCTGAAACAAGATAGTCTATTACAGCAGGGTTATTAGAGATAGAAAACTTAGAGAAGAGCTTTTCCTGTTACTAGCCCACAAGAGACTTATCCAATTAAAGACTCCCCTATTCCTATTCTGCAAGCCTTCAGGAATAGGCATTGTCCAACCCTAAGTGTAAGTGTATCTATAGCATAGCAAAGGGGACAAAATTAGCAAAGAAAATTTAAAGACATAGTACCATAAAAATTTTACATTTAAACTGGTACAATGGATCCATCAGTGGGGAAAACAATTTGTATGATGATGAGAATCCTTATGTTACTATACAACTTTTCAACTATGATTTATAATTTCTGGATCTTAGTGATCCCAGGTTATATATTGAGAATCATAGAAATATATGATTCCTGCCAATGATTGAAGCTAGACATAGGGAAGGTCTTTGCTTTCATACCAACCACAATTGCAGTAATCATCTCATTCCTTCACTTCTATTGGTCCTTAAAGAATTTAGTGCACAAATTGCTAGGACACAAGGATGATAGCACTGTACTGATAATGACATTAAGAAAGGAGATAGCAAAGTTACTTGAAGAGAGTTCTCAAATGAAAGGGGGAAAACGGATCACAGCAGGAGACAAAATAGAAATAGCAATGCAAATAGCTGAGTCACATACTGACATAGCAAAGAAAATAGAGGAAAGGGCAATAGCACCAGCAGTACCAATATTACCAATTATTGATCACACAATTTTGCAGCTAGTTTCTAGATTTCTCCATATAAAAAGACATAAGCCATTCACTGCTGCAGATCAAGATACCCTAAAACAGTGATTCCCAAAGTGGGCACCACCGCCCCCTGGAGGGTGCTGCAGAGATCCAGGGGGAGCAGTGATGGCCACAGGTGCATTTGGGGGTGGTGAATAACTGTAAGGGGACGGTGATAGTATGTGACAGGAGGCACTAAGTAATTTTTTCTAGAAAGGGGGCAGTAGGCCAAAAAAGTTTGGGAACCACTGCCCTAAAACAATGAATGCCTGCCTTTTTTAAAAAATCTCTTCAAGGCCATAAAAGAATTTAAGAGAGCATTAAGACTTTTTGATCCCACATTTTTGGACATTGAAATTCTTCTTTCTGAATTATTTACACCAGCAGAGAAAGCACAATTTATTGAGGAGACCCATAGGAACACAAACTTAACATCTTGGCCACAATATTATGAAAATCTAGAATTAAATAGTCATCAAAACCTAGTATACCTAAGAAGAGCTAGGGAAGATTTTGTAAAAGCTGTGTAATCCAACAACCAAAAAACAGCTACGTGCAATCTTAGGAGTGACAGGGTTCTGTAGGCAATGGGTTCCTGGCTACAGTCTGATATCTAAAACTCTAACAGATTTAACTAGGAAAATAGTCTCAGAGCCTCTGAAACTCACAAGAGAACATGTACATGCAATAGAAAAACTAAAAACTGCAATACTTACATCACCCGCTCTCAGAATTCCAGATTACTTCAAAGAATTTCATCTTTTTGTCCACAAGGACAAAGGAGTAGCTTCTGGAGTATTGGTACAAACCCTTGGACAACAATTCAGACCCTTGGCTTATTATAGCTCTCAGTTAGATGTGGTAGCCAGAGGAATGGCTCAGTGTCTCCAAGCAATAGTCACAGTTGCCCTCATGATAAAAAAGCCATCTGAATTGGTTCTTGGATGCTAGCTAATAGTGTACTCACCCACATCAAATAGAAACCATGTTAAAAAAAAACAGCAATTTATAAGCTTTACATCTCAATGGCTATCCCAATATGAAATTGTATTATTAGGCAAAGAGAACATTACCTTGAAACTTTGCAAAGAGCTTAACCCAGCCACCCTGATTCCAGATCTGCCAATGAAAGGAGAACCAGTGCACAGCTGCAAAGACACTTTAGAACTAGTGAAAAAGACTACGGAGGATTTGACAGACACTCCCCTAGGAAACTCAGACCTCAACATGTACACAGATGGTTCTTCATACATGCTTGAAGGGGAACAATACACGGGAGCAGCTATTGTAACTCAAACAGATACACTATGGTATGCATCTTTGCCAAAAACTATGAGTGCACAAGGGGAAGAAATCTTAAGTCTAACAAGAGCTCTTCAAATTGGGAAAGGCAAATGAATAAACATTTTCAAGGATTGCAGATATGGTTTTACAATCCTACATGCCACCGGACAAATCTGGAAGCATAGGAGATTCATAACATCTGGAGGAAAACAAATTGCATACGGGGACATCATTCTGCAACTTCTAGAAGCAGTACAACTACCCAAAGAAGTAGCAGTCATGCACTGCCAGGGCCACACTCTTGGGGAAGATAGCACATAATTAGGGAACCATAGGGCAGACATAACAGCAAAGTATGGAGCTAGATTTGGCCCTGTCCATGTTCTGAATTTCACCCTTGTGGAAGAGGACAATTTAAAACAAGCCTATAGCCCAAGGGAAGTTCAGGACTGGAAGAAAAATCTAGGGGCCAAACTAGTGAATGGCATATGGTTCTCTGAGTTAGGCAAACCCATCTTGCCAAAAGCTCTATACTACCCAGTTTGCAATGCCATTCATGAAAAAGGGCATTATGGCACCCAGACATTAATCGATTCAGTACAATGTTTCTGTTTAGCACCTGGAATCTTCCCCCTATGCCATACGAGTTTGCCAAAAATGCAAGATTTGTTTGCAGTTCAATCAAGGAGTTGATAGAAAAAAAAGGTCTCAGAGGCCGACCTTTTGCATACATTCCATTTGAATGCTTGCAGATAGACTATATATGCATGCCCAAAGATAAAGGATTCAAATATGCACTTGTCATAAGTGACCAGTTGACAAGGTGGCCAGAGGTTTTCCCTGCCAAAAAGAACAATGCAGCATTCATGATAAAATCCCTACTGAAAGAAATTATTCCTTGATTTGGCACACCCAATAGTATCGGCTCAGACAGAGGGAGTCATTTTACTCATGCAGTACTCCAAGATGTCTACAAGAATCTAGGAATAAAAGGGAATTATCATGCCATTGATCACCCAGAAAGCACTGGGCAGGTGAAAAGATTCAACAAAGAAATAAAGACACTTATTGGCAAAGTCTGTACAGAAACTCATCTAAAATGGACAAATGCTTTGCCATTAGTGTTATGGTATCTGAGAAGCAAACCTAGCAGGGACTTACATCTTTCCCCATTTGAAATGCTATATGGCTGACCTGTTTGGCAAGGAAGAGCTCACAAAACCCCATATGTCTCAATGCTGGGTGCAGATTCTGAACTGCATACATATATCCAGGCCCTGCAACAAAGACTCACAGAACTCCATGAACTTGGTTTGATTCAACAGAGAGTTCCCCTGATTACAACTTGCATAATTTGAAACCAGGAGACAAGGTGTACATAAGAAACTTCACAAGAAAATCAGTAACAGACACCAAATGGTTAGGACCCTATAATTTTTTTCTCACTAACCCTACAAGTATAAAAATAGAAGGAAAATATTTGTGGTTCCACATGACTAATGTGAACCTGAAAAGAAACATACAAATGCAGAACACCCAGAAACAGTTCATGGTAGAGAAATTACAGAAAGTGCTGAGGACTGAGAATTAAAATTAAAAATCCTTGCAAAACATCTGAAAGTGCATATAACATACACACATACAAAGAACTGATTGATGTTACCAACAAAGCATCACAATCCACACTGTTCCTGTATCTGAACCAGAGAGCCCATCCTACAACATGTGTGATGACAGACAACATGTGATGGAGAAACAGAGAAGGAAAAAAGAATTAAGAGAAGAAAAGGAAATCTGAAAATCACCAAAAATAAAGATGCAAGAAAAAAGTACTTTAAAAAAACATTGTGAAAAAACTTTTTAACTTTGAACTTTGCAAAAATGGACAATTGCACAAAGAAGAGGACAAAAGGAAACAGTTTATGTAAGATTAGAATTTGGTGATAACACAAATTAACCTCGCTCTTTAGGGAAAATGCAACCACAACACATAGCATCTAGATACAAGAGAAATCTACAGAAAACTTGAAGAAAATTAACAAATTTGAAAATAAGATTGAGTATTTTGCATGCACAGTACATAAAGAGAAAACAAAACACAACACAAAACTGATATCTACTCAAGACTTCATGTAAATCAGCAAGTGTCTGAAGATTGTGTAAATATAAAATGTATACATATATATGTATATATATACATACATATGTGTGTGTGTCTATAATGTAAATAGTTGCAAGTTCCATAAGATTTTAACCACATAAGAAAATCAAGTGATTTTCTTGTCTGGTTAACATCAATATGCAGAACTAATGCTTGTACAAATGTATAATAGTGTAAATAATGTAAATTTTATATATGCCTGTAACATAGGTTGGAAAAGTAGAGTAGAATTGTAAATAATAGTCCCTAACCATGTAGAAGTATCTACATGGTTAGGGACTATTATTTATTAGTATCTACTAACAATTTAGCAAATAATTTGGACATTAGACATAGGGAAAGTGCAGAAAGGTCTAGGGAAATTCAAAAAAATTTTAGCAAGCAGTTCAGGGAAAGCATAAGAATAAAATATATGTGTTCTTTGATAGATAACTAATAATACTAACATACTAAAATAGATTCTCAATATAAAAAACTAACATTGCATTTAAAACATAGGTATTTTAAACATAATTTGATAACAGCTAAGAATAATAAGATAGTTGTATTACATTACTTGATAGACTTATATATTAAGAGTAGAGACAATTTAAGATTCTATTAAAATCATAGATGGGTTGAATAATAATTTAGAAGAGTTTAAGAATAAGTAAATTGTTACACTGTAAACTTTTACATTGTGTTCAATGGAAAACTTTTCTTGTTACAAAATTATTTTACACACTGTAAATATTGTTATATAAATTGCAACCCTCATCCCCCTACCAACCTTTCCAAAACCCGTCTTAGAATAGGAATAGTAAATAGATAATTAGTATAGTGATAAGACAAAATAAGAATTTATTATTTTGGAGGGAGGGGGAACATAAGATAGGAATAGGAAATAATGATGCATGAATGAAGTGGGACTTTTGGAAAAAGTCCCACCACACAAAACCGGGATACTGTAAGGATGGGATTTATGCAAGGGGGATGGGACAAAAGGAACCAGAGAAGGAGTGTCTGACATTTGGTGACAGTTTCTGATGGTTGAGAGGAGAGGAATCCTGGGTAATTCTCTAGAGGAAGGAGGAGGAAGAGAGGTCTTCAGGTGGAGGACTTTGAGGAGAGAGGAGTAGGAAATCTCAGTTCGAATCCAGTCCTGAGGGCTTCCTAAGGATCTTTCTTTGGACATTGAAACCCTGATTCCTTGGCCAAAGATTCCATCGCATATCACCCAGTAAGACTTCAATCATAGAGTTAGCTAAGTTTCTTGACTCCATTTTGGGAATGATCTCTTAGTCTCCTTCCCCCATTACCCAACCTTGCTGAGAGACCCTTTCTGATCCAACTTATGATTATAGAAAGGATAGAAAGAGAAAGAGAAATAGAAACAGAAGGAGAAGGAGTGGGGGAGAAGCTTAGGAGTGGGAGCCATTAAGGTTCCCATCTAAGAGACAGACTCCATAAGACTAGCAAAGAGGCCACCCCAAATCCTTCTGTTCTTCACTCCTTTCCCCAATTGATAATAATATTGATTGTATTTATTGATTGATATTGATAATAATATTGATAACATTGATAATGATAAAAGCCATTAATTAGTCAGATAATGTTCCAGAGTGCTTGAGAGATGAAGGGGAGGGGAATCACAGCTTGGTCTGGCTACCTCCATCTTGAAGCCAGACCACCTGTTGTGAAGTTGACTGACCTCGGGGGAGGCTTGTGTGAACCCTGCTCTCATTCAGAATGGATTGGGGTACCCCATACTTCATCTTATAGGGAAGCCTTGCCCCCAACTCCTCTGGGGTGGCACAACCATCTGGGTCACCCAGTTTCAGGGTGACACCCCCTCGAAGTCTCCCAGTGTATATCTGGTGGGAGGGGAGAGCTAGAAAAGAGTCTCACATCATATAGACTCTCTCTCTCCCCTTCTATCATAACACTGGTTACTTGGCTCTCTTTATTCTTACATGAGATACCCCATATTCAATTCATTTTCTGGTAAAATTGTTTCTCCAGAGAGTCTTTATCCCTGAAGTTGGGCTCCCTTTGCTGGGAAGCACAATAAATTCTCATTGGTTTCTAAATTTCTGATAAATGATTTGGTTTTGATTTTGGTTCTGATTTTATGGAATAAAAAAGTTTACCCAAAAGGGGAAGATATTATTTGTGTTTGTGTTTCAAATATGTATATCATTGAAATTATAATTTTACAGCATTAAGATATTTAAGAAGTCACTCTTTTAGTTCATTTTACAGTTTCAAAAGATTAAAAAGTATATCATCAGTAAAAACATTTTAGGTGAAGTGTTAGTTATTATTGTTCAGTTATTTTGCAATTTGACTCTTTCTAATGTCATTTAGGGTTTTTTTTGGCAAAGATGCTGAAGTGGTTTGCTACTTCCTTCTTCAGGTGGAGTAGGGAAAAAAAGAGAAAACATGAATCAGTTTTGTAACAATTAGTTTTATTCCCACACAGGAAAGGAAAAGCTCAGCATTAAATATCATCAAATTGATTACAATTATTAGAGAAGCTAAAATTCAAGTCTTATTGGAATATTTGCAACAAGACTACTAATTGTTAATATTTTGTTTCTACTGAGTACAAATTTGTCACCACTGCTCTGGTAATTCTAATTCTCCAGTGGTTGTGATAGCATCTGCTTTTCAAGATCTAACAGAGACCAAACCAAAGTCCAGAAAACTACAATTTGCCTTGGGTTACACAGACAATATATGTCAGAGGCAGGATTTAAAATTGTCTTTCTGATTCTAAGGACAGCTTTCTATCCATGGCAATATACTGCCCTTTTTAGTCCTCATATATTTATAATTCCTTGTGTTTTATCTATAGATGTAAAGTATATCTCTATTACGTAATATTAGGTAATTGAAGATAATAACCATGTGACTGGATTTGGGGTCATAGGATCTGGGCTAAAATCCTAGCTCTGTCACTTTTAGCCTGTGTGACCTTGGGTAAGTCATTTAATTACTTATGTCCTAAATTCGCTTCTATATAGAAATGAGATGATTGTGAAAATTAACAAATAATTCTCTTTCAAAACTAAATCTATGATTATGAACACTAATAAATTTTTGAGTCCCAACAGTACCAAGAAAAGTGAATTTCCTATACTATACACTTAATAAAAGTTCCTTAAATGAAATAAACAAGAAACAGAATTCTACTTTTGCTGCCTTCGGGATAATATTCTACTCTAAAATTGGCTAAAGTTTTGGGGTATCTTCTTTAATTTCTATTTTTTAAGGTGGGTGGAGACCAATGAGGAATAGACCATGTATCTCTGAAACTATTCACAATCTCAAAGCCTTAGAGGGTGAAGGAAATGCTGTTAAATGTCACTGAAGCTTAGAAAAAAGTATTTCTAGACCTCATTCATTTTCCTTTGTCAGGAAGGAAATATTGCTTTCAGACAATAGTAAAAGAGACTAGTAATAGAAATTGCTGCAAACTCTGTTTTTTTGTTGATGCTTCAAATTCAGCCCTTTCATTTCATGGGCTGAAGCCTGCAAGAAGAGAGATGGATTATTCATCTTTATAATTAAAGAGATATCAGTCATTGAAATATAATGTCCTTCTCAGTGACTGACAGCCTCTATGATTGGGATTTAGTAGTGGGCCACATGCAAGATGAATTCAGGTAATCTCTGATTTTTTTTTGCCTCCTCCTCTTAGAAATACCTCAAATTGACACTAATTTGATAGTCTCAAATCCCAGAACCCCTTGGATACTGAGAATGGCATGTAAAGAAATTCTCCTTGATGTCAGCCAGTAACTTTCCCTTTTTTTCTGGTTACAAAAGGTGATTGGCAGGAATAGAAGGACTGCTCATTGCTGTAAGGGAGCTGAACCTGAAAATGACTGACAAGTAACTGATATGGGTTTTTTGTTTAATTGTGAAATCCACTGATGATGAAGAGTAGATGGTAAGAGTTCACAGAAAGATCTATTTATGAGTAGTTGTTAAAATCCATCTGGCACAAAAAATTGACATCTATTCACGCAAAAATAAGTGACAATTTTTTTAATATTGATTTATTTTCTTTTTCTTTCCTAAACACTCCCTCTTACCTCAACTGAGCATATGTTGTGAACATGTTCCAATTCTTTCGGGGAATAGAGACATACCTGGATTCTTAAGAGTGAAAGAAGAAATATAGAGTCGTTTTGGAGGAGGTCTCATAAATACAAGAAAAGGGAGAATATTGCCTTAGCTATGGGTATTCATTTTTTCAATGCTGGAAATCAAGATGTAAGTTACAAATTATCAACTACTTCCCTAAGTGATGTTTTATAGACAGAAATTTTAAAATTTGACTTCAGGTGTACAGCTTCACATTGCCTCAAGGAAATCTATACTAAAAAGAGAACTATGAAAACATACATTAAGAGTAAAGAAAAAAAAAGATAGAATGGATCCCATGAGTTGTCACTTCTTTGAAAATAAGTTAATATTGCTCAAATTATAATTTTGAATATTTACTATGGTATAAAGTCAGAGTTATAGTAGGCTAAATTTTGAAGTGATCATAGAGATCATTTATTCTAAACTCTTTCCTCTTTCCTCTTCCTCTTCTTCTTCCTCTTCCTCCTCTCCTTCTCCCTCTCCATCTCCTCCTCTTCCTTCTCCTCCTCCCCCTCTTCCTCCTCCTTCTTCTTCTTTGTTCTTCTTCAGATTAAGTGAGTTACTCACAATTAGACGCTAGATTTTAACTTGGTCTTCCTGACACTGAGATCATCTTCTCTCCATTATTCCACCAAATTGCTTCCTTTTTCCACTATCTCTAACTCAAATTTATCATTCCCTTCAATTTTGAAGGTAGTTTTTGTCATTTTTTCAACTGAATAGTGCTTACCATTTATTTTAATTTACCTTTTTTGCCAGAATTGCCTTCTTTCTTTTGATTTATTAATTTATTTTAATAAAAAAATTTCCACATAAGTTTTCTAAAGTTATATAATCCATATTGTCTCCTGCCCTTTCTCCATCTCCTTCTTGGAGCTGACAAATAATTCAATCTGGATATATATATATATATATATATATATATTCACATAAAATATGTTTCAGTATTATTTATTTTTAAGTGAATAATCTTAAGAAACCAAAACCTCAAAACATTTACCCAAATAAACAAGTGATAAATCATATGTTTCAATCTGCATTTCTATTCCAACAGTTCTTTCTCTGGAGATAGAGAGCATTCTTTTTCATAAGTCCCTCAGAATTTTCCTGGATCATTGTGTTGCTGTTAGTGGCAAAGACTATCATATTTGCTCATTCTACAATAGTGTAGTTACTGTGTATAATGTTCTGGTTATGTTTAATTCACGCTGCTTCAGTCCACATAGGTCTTTTCATTTCTTTCTGAAATCATTCTGTTCATTCCTTATAGCACAATTGTATTCCATCACCATCATACACCACATTTTGTTCAGTCATTCCCCAATTGAAGGACTTCTCTTTGGTTTCTAATTCCTTTCCACCACAAAAAGAACAGCTATAAATATTTTGTACAGTTTCTTTCCCATTTAAAAAAATCTCTTTGGAATATAGACCAACCAGTGGAATTTCTGGATAAAAAGGTATGCATTCTTTTATAACCTTTTGGACAAAATTCCAAATTGCCCTCCAGAATGGTTGGATTAGTTCCCAACTCCACCAGTAAGGCATTAGTGTCCCAATTTTGCTGCATTTCCTCCAACACTTATCACTCTTCTTTATTGTCATGCTGGCCAATCTGATAGGTGTGAGGTGATACCTGACAGTTTTTTTTTTTATTTTGCATTTTCCTAATCCAAGAGGAATTTAGAATATTTTTCTGTGATTATTGATAGCTTTGATTTCTTCATCTGAAAACTGCATATTCACATCCCTTGCCTATTAATTAATTGCGGAAATACTTGGATTCTAATAAATTTGGCTTAGATCTTTTTATATTAGAGACATGAGATCTTTATCAGAGATATTTATTATAAATTCCTTCCCCTGCAGTTTGTTGTTCCCCTTTTAATCCTGGTTGCTTTTGTTTGAACAAAACCTTTTAATTTTAATATAACCACAATTATTCATTTTACATTTTATAAAGTTCTCTATCTCTTATTGGTCACAAATTCTTCCTTTCACCATAGGTTTAATAGATAAACTATTCTATGTTCACCTAATTTACTTTTAATATCACTCTTTATGTTTAAATCATATAGCCATTTTGACATGATTTTGGTATAGGATATGAGATATTGATCTAAACCTAATTTTTGCTGTACTTTTTTCTAATTTTCTCAGCAGTTGTTTGTCAAATTGTAAGTTATTATCCCCAAAGCTGGGATCTTTGGGTTTCTTGAATAATAGATTTCTAAGTTCATTTACCCCTAATCTATTCCATTGATCCAACCTTTTATTTCTTAGCCAGTACCAGATTGTTTTGATGATGCTTTATTAAGATTTGCTCCTGCAAGGCTACCATCCTTCATATTTTTTCCTGTTCCATAAAGTAATTTTTGGTAGTATGATTGCTGTAGTATTGAATAAATAAATTAAATGTGGTAGAATTGTCATTTTTATTATAATTTTTTTCAATTGTTTAGATTTAACATTTTGTGTGAAAAGTGTTTTGTAATTGTGTTCATATAATCTCTGCATTTGTCTTGGCAGGTACATTACCAAATGTATTATATTTTCTAGAATAATTTTTAAATGGGGTTTCTCTTTCTAACTCTTGCTGCCAAGTTTTGTTGGAAACATATATAGTAATGCTGATGATTTATGTGGGTTTATTTTATGTCTTGCAACTTTGCTAAAATATATTACCTGCCTTTCGGGAGAGGAGATAAGTATAGAGAGAACAGGGATTGAAAAATGTCAGAAAATGACTATTAAAGTTATATTAACATAAAATTAAATTAAGAAAACTTTGCATATTGAAAAGTATAAATATGGGCACATCAGAAATGCAGTTATTCTCTAGTGGATAGAAACTACTGCCAAAGTAAAAATGATATAGGGTCAAATCTTGTCTGCTGCTCTGTAAACTAGTGAACATCACTTAAGTTCAGAGCAGCTTTTAAGACTCAATATTGCAGAGAAATTGCCTACCCATCTTTGAAGAGAGAGGTCCCCTGCCTATGAATTCCCTATGAGAGTGAAAACACAGATCTAATCCCTATCTCTATACATTATCTTTATCTCTATTCTTTTCTCTATCCCTTTTCCTTTACATATAAGGAATTCTTAGAAACATGGGGAGATTTGTATTATCTAATGCAGAAAGAAGGAAATAGAATGAAGAGAACAATATTCATAATCACAAAAATGTAAATGAGCTCATTGGTCAGTAATAAAGAGGTGAATTCTCAACAAAGAAAATGTAATGAAAGAAAAGAGATAATGAAAGAAACTTTTTTCCTTACAGCAGACATCTGAGGAGCTATTAATATATTTCATTTTGAGAATTAAAAAAAAGTTTTATAAAAATTTTGTTTTTTAAAAGCATCATAGTTTTCTTAAGTATCATTTCCCTTTCTTATTTCAAAGAGGCATTTCATATGGAATATAGTATTCTTTTTAAAGGATCATTTAAAATTTATTCTTGTTCCTTTTTTAAATTTTGAGTTCCAGTTTTCCTCTTTCCCATTAGTCTGTGCCCCACCAAGTGAGAAGGCAAAAAATATGAGATTAATTATACATGTCAATTCATGGAAAACATATTTCCATATTAACCATGTTGCAAAAAAAAAAAAGAAAAAGAAAGTGAAAAAGAATCATACTTCAACTTGCACTCAGATTTTGTCAGTTATCTTTCATAAAGAACAGATAGTCTTTTTCATCATGGGTACTTTGGAAATGTCTTAGATCATTGTATTGACCAGAATAGCTAAGTCTTTCACAGTTGCTCTTAATTATAATATTGCCGTCACTATGAATAATTATTTCCTAGCTGTGTTCACTTCACTATGCATCAATTCATACAAACCTCAGTTATTTTCTGAAACCATTCCCTCATCATTTTTTACAGAACCATAGTATTTCATCTATTGTAGCTTATTCAGATATCTCCTAATTTATAGCTATCTCTTTAATTTTTAATTCTTTGTCACTACAAAGAGTTTGTATCAGTTGTTTTTTGTGCTTTCAAATACAGAATTAATAGTGGTATTCCTTGGTCCAAATATATATATATATATATATATATATATATATATATATATATATATGCCCTTTGGACATAATTCCAAATTATTCAGCAGAATGTGACTTTTCTACCACTCTGCTAAGATTATATTAAATTCCCTATTTTTCCACATTCTAGATAGCATTTGTTTTTTCCCTTTCTGTCATGTTAGCCAATCCAATGGGTGTGAAAAGGGACCTTACTATTGTTTTAAATTGCCTTTCTCTAATCAGTAGTAATTTAGAGCATTTTTTTCATGTTTGTAAATAGCTTTAATTTCTTTTTCTGAGAACTTTCTATTAATAACCTTAGACCATTTATCAGTTTGGGAATGACTCTTATAATTATAAATTTGACAGTTTCTTTTATAATTCAGAAAATAGCCCTTTATCAGAGAAATTTATTAACTTTTTATGAAGTTTCACTGTCCATAATAACTTTTAGAAAGATGCAATTTCTCTGTGTACTTCTTATAATTGGAGATTATTAGACTCTAATTAGAGTCTTTTTCTTTTCTTTTGTGTGAGTTTATATCAGTCATGTCCAAATCTTTGTAATCCTGTGGAATATACATAGTACACCAATACTATCCATTAGAATTTCTTGACAAAGGTACTGGAGTGGCTTGCCATTTACTTCTCCAGTGTGTTGAGTATAATGGTGGTTACATGATGGGTCCAGGGCCAAACAACTGGTAACTGTCTGAAATTAGATTTCAACTCATTTCTTCCTGATTCAAATCCCAGTACTCTTTCCAGTGAACTCTGGATACTTTTCATGGTTGCTACTCCTGCCTTTTTTTTCAATCACAAGAGAAGCATGATTGAGTCTTCTCCTAACTCTTATTTTAACTTATTTAACAAGGTCTATTTCTATTCCAAGTGAATTTATTGTAAATAACATATTATTGTATTCTATTTTTTAATCCATTCTACACTTTGCTTTGATTTTATGGGTGCGTTTATTCAATTCATATTCATAGTTATGATTACTAACTGTGCTGGCAGAGTTTTTGAATGATTTCTTTCTAGCTAATTGAAATGAAGTATTTGCTCTTTTTTCCTCATGGAAATTTTATAATTTGGCTAAAATATTGCCCAGGATTTTTATTTTGAGATTTTCCTTAAGAGATCATTATTGGCTTCTTTATATTTATATTTCATCTTTTAGATGTAATATATGTAGGCAATTTTCCTTTATAATTTCTTGAAATATGATGTCTAGACCCTTCTTATAATAATTAATTTCGATTAGTTGTAGAATCCCTAATTTATCTTTCCTGAATCTATTTTATACACTAATTTTTATTCAAATAACTTTTCACATTTAATTTTTTTCATTCTTTTAACTTTCTTTTATTGTATCTTGATGTCTCAATGATTAATTAGCTTCCTTTTATCCAGTTCTAATGTTTAAGAAAATACTTCCCCCGTTGAGTTTTTGTACATCTTTTTCCAATTTATTAATTCTAATTTTTAAGATTTTTTTCTGTGTATTTTATATTTCCTTTATCATTTGGATAATAATGCTTTAAAATTTTTTTCAAGTTCATTTATTTAATTATTTAATTTGATAATAGATCTATGTGGGTTTATTTTGTATCCTGCAAATTTGCTAAAGTTGTTGATTATTTCCACTAGTTTTTTAGTTGAGTTTTTTAGAATTCTTTAAGTAGACCACCATATCATCTGCAAAGAGTGATAATTTAGGTTCCTTATTGCCCATTTTAATACCTTCAGTTTCTTTTTCTTCCCTGATTGTTACTACCAGTGTTTCTAGTACAATGTTAAATGATAGTAGTGATAATGGGCATCCTTGTTTCACTAGATCTTATTGGGAAGGCTTCTAATTTATCTCCATTGCAGAAGATGCTTGTTGATGGTTTAAGATATATACTGTTTATTATTTTTAGGAAAGGTCCTTCAAATCCTATACTTTCTAATGTTTTCAATAGGAATAATTATTATATTTTGTCAAAGGCTTTTTCTGCATTAATCATATGATTTCTGTTGGTTTGCTTGTTGATATGGTCAATTATATGGATGGTTTTCCTATTATTAAACTGACCTTACATTCCTGGTATAAATCCTACCTGATCATAGTGAATAATACTTGTGATCACTATAAAAGGGAATTCTTTGTTCTCTTTGAGTTTACACTTGATAAAGGAAACACTTTATTTCCTTTGTCTATTTTGAGTTAGCACTTTCTTTAACAATAACTTAAGAACCCCTACTTAGTATCTGACTAGATTGTGAATACAGTATTAATTCTCCTTTAACACCCTACTTAGCAGTAGGTGGAGGAGCTCTCTACCCTTTCAACTTAATCAGCCAGGAAATTAGAATTCACATCTCAGGCAGCCAGGAATTTGTGAATTCTTTTTATGAGTTCTCCAGAATGAGAGAAGTGGTTCCCACAAACACTGCCCTTTGGGCAATGCTGGGCAATTTGGAGGTTGTGATTGGGCCTTGTATAAAGGGGAAGGGACAAGAAGCCACTCTAAAAGGCCCTGAATTTCTGGGGCTATGGAAGCAGACTCCAAGAAGGAAGTCAGCTTCAAGAAGGAGTTAGGCTTCCAGAAGGAAGTCAGCTTAAGGAAGGTCAACTCAAGGAAGAAAGTTGGCCTCAGGAAATACCTTTAGCTGGAGTCACTGTTTTGACCTGCCTATTGGAGGGAACTTAGGTGAGTGGATAGTTGGATTTCCCTTCCTGTCTTCTGGAGAGAGTTTATTTCTAGTTAAAAGTCAACAAGTTCTGGCTGAGTCAAGCACCAGAGCAATATTAAGTTAGATAGGCTCCTGTCTTTTCTACCCTTTTGTATTTCTCTGCTTTCACTCTTTCCACCTCTCTTGTAAATAAAAACTATCAAAGTCATTTCAACTTTGAGCAATAATATTTTGAATTGGCAACCACCCCACTAATATTTATAATTTTCAGATATTTTAGTAAAACCCTAAAAATTTAATTCTTATATAACTTGTTGGAGTCTTTTTGCTAGTATTCTATTTCAGATTTTTGCATCTATGTTCATTAAGAAGATTGTTTTGTAGTTTTATTTCTCTGTTTTTGATTTGCCTGGCTTTAGAATCAGTACCATATTTGTGTCATAAAAGGAATTTGGTAGGATTCCTTATTTGCTTATTTTGTTGAATAGTTTGTATATTATTGGGGTTAGTTGTTCTTTAAATGTTTGATAGAATTCACTTGTGAATCCATCAGGCCCTGATAATTTTTTCTTAGGGAGTTTTTTGATGGCTTGTTCAATTTCTTTTTCTGAAATGGTATTATTTAAATATTCTATTTCTGCTTCTGTTAATCTAGGCAATTTATATTTTTGTAAATTATCATCCATATCACCTAGATTGCTATATTTATTGCCATATAATTGGGCAAAATATTTCATAATAATTACCTTAATTTTCTCTTCATTAGAGGTGAGGTCACCCTTTTTATCTTTGATACTGTTAATTTGGTTTTCTTCTTTCCTTTTTTATTAGATTTACCAGTACTTTATCTATTTTACTTGTTTTTTCAAAGTACCAGTTTCTAGTCTTATTTATTAATTCAATAGTTGTTTCATTTTCAATTTTATTAATTTCGCCTTTAATTTTTAGGATTTCTAAGTTATTTTTAACTGGATTTTTAATTTGTTCTCTTTCTAGTTTTTCATTTTGCACACCCAATTAATTGACTTCTTCCCTCTTTGATTTGTTAATATATGCACTCAGGGATATAAATTTCCTCCAAGTACTGCTTTGGCTGTATCCCATAGATTTTGATATGATGTCTTATCATTGTCATTCTCTTCAATTAAATTATTAATTGTTTCTATGATTTGTTCTTTAACCAGCCAATTTTGGAGAATCATATTATTTAATTTCCAATTAATGTTTGGTTTATGTACCCATGTACCCTTACTAATTATTATTTTTATTGCATTATTATCTGAAAAACTTGCCTTTATTTTTTCTGCTTTTTTCATGTTTTTACATGTTTTTATGCCATAGTACCTGGTCAATCTTTGTGAATGTACCATGTACTGCTGAAAAGAAGATGTATTCCTTTTTGTCCATATTTATTTTTCTCCATATATCTATTAGCTCTAGTTTTTCTAAGATTTCATTCACATCTCTTACCTCTTTCTTATTTTTTTTGGTTTTATTTATCTAGATCTGATAGAGGCACATTAAGGTCTCCCACTAGGATAGTTTTATTATCTGTTTCCTCCATGAACTCCACTAGTTTCTCCTTTATATATCTATGCTATATCATTTGGTGCATACACGTTGAGTACTGATATTTCCTCATTGTCTATATTGCCTTTTACCAGGTTGTAATTACCTTTCCTATCTCTTTTAATCACATATAATTTTATTGTCGAATGTGACTCCTGCCTTCTTTTTCTCAGTTGATGATGTATAGGTTTTGCTCCAGCCTCTTACCTTAACCCTGTGTGTCTAACTGCCTCCTTTGCGTTTCTTGTAGACAACATATGGCATTGATTTTGATTTCTGATCCACTCTGCTATTTGCCTCCCTTTTTTGGGTGAGTTCATTGCATTCAAATTCAGAGTTATGATTATCCCCTGTGTATTCCCCATCATTTTGATATCCTCTCATAGCTCTGCCCTCCCTTATTTTAGTATTTCTTTCTACACCAGTGTTTTGCTTTTAATCAGTCCCCCTCATCTCCTCCCTTATTTTACTTCCCTTCCCACATCCTTTCTATTGAATTCCCTCCCACCTCTCTTTCCCTCCCTTTTGGTACTCCCTTCCTTACTCCCCTCCTATTTTTCCCCTCTCAACTTCTCTGTTGGCCAAGAAAGAATCTGATACAGCAATGGATCTAGATGCTCTTCCCTCCCGTGTTGATAGTATTCTTCCCCTCCCCCTCCCATACACCTCTTTTTTAAAAACATTTATTAATATTCATTTTTAACATAGTTACATGATTCATGCTCCTACTTTCCCCTTCATCCCTTGCTCTCCCCCCAACCATGGCCAACACATTTCCACTGGTTTTAACATGTGTCATTGATCAAAACGTATTTCCAAATTGTTGATAGTTGCATTTCTGTGGTAGTTTTGAATCAAAATCCCCAATCATGTCCACCTCATCCCATGCGTTCAAGCAGTTGTTTTTCTTATGGTTCCTCTCCTGCAGTTCTTTCTCTGAATTTGGGTAGCATTCTTTACCATAAATCCCACAGAATTGTCCTGGGTCATTGCATTGCTGCTGGTACAGAAGTCCATTGCATTCGATTTTAACATATTATCTCAGTCTCTGTGTACAATGTACTTCTGGCTCTGCTCCTTTCACTCTGCATAATTTCCTGGAGTTCATTCAAGTTCACATGGAACTCCTCCAGTTTATTATTCCTTTTAGTACAATAGTATTCCATCACCAGGATATACCACAGTTTGTTCAGTCATTCCCTAATTGAAGAACATACACTCATTTTCCAGTTCTTTGCCACCACAAAAAGCTCAACTATAAATATTTTCATACAAGTCTATTTATTTATGATCTCTTTGGGGTACAAACCCAACAATGGTATGGCTGGATCAAAGGGCAGGCATTCTTTTATAGCCTTTTAAGCATAGTTCCAAATTGCCAGCCAGAAGGGTTGGATCAGTTCACAACTCCACCAGCAATGCATCAATGTTCCAATTTAGCCACATCCCCTCCAGCATTCCTTACTCTCACCTTCTTTCATTTTAGCCAATATGCTAGGTGTGAGGTCATACCTCAGAGTTGTTTTGATTTGCATTTCTCTAATTATTAGAGATTTAGAACACTTTCTCATGTGCTTATTGATACTTTCTTTACCTGAAAATTGCCTATTCATGTCTCTTGCCCATTTATCAATTAGGGAATACCTTGATTTTTTATACAATTGATTTAACTCCTCGTATATTTGAGTAATTAGACCCTTATCAGAGTTGTTGGTTATAAAGATTTTTCCCAATTAGTTGTTTCCCTTCTGATTTTGACTACATTGTTTTTGTTTGTACAAAAGCTTTTTAGCTTAATATAATCAAAACCATTTAATTTACATTTTGTAATTTTCTCTAACTCTTGCTTGGTTTTAAAATCTTTCCTTTCCCAGAGATCTGACAGGTATACTATTTTGTGTTCACTTAACTTATTTATAGTTTCCCTCCTTATATTCAAGACATTCACCCATTCTGAATTTATCTTGGTGTAGGGTGTGAGATGTTCATCTAAACCTAATCTCTCCTATATTGTTTTCCAAATTTCCCAGCAGTGTTTGTCAAATAGTGGATTAATGTCCCCAAAATTGGACTCTTTGGGTTTATCATAGACTGTCTTGCTGATATCATTTACCCCAAGTCTTTTCCACTGATCCTCCCTTCTATCTCTTAGCCAGAACCATATTGTTTTGATTACTGCTGCTTTATAGTATAGTTTAATACCTGGTACTGCTCGGCACCCTTCCTTCAAATTTTTTCCATTATTTCCCTTGATATTCTCAATCTTTTTTATTCCAAATGAAATTTGTTATAGTTTTTTCCTAATTCAGTAAAGAAGTTTTTTGGTAGTTTGATAGGAATGGAGCTAAATAGGTAAATTAATTTGGGTAGAATGGTCATTTTTATTATGTTAGCTCATCCTACCCATGAGCAATTAATGATGGCATTCCAATTGTTGAGATCCAGTTTTATTTGTTTGGAAAGTGTTTTGTAGTTGTTTTGTATAATTGCTGTGTTTGTTTTGGTAGATAGATTCCCAAGTATTTTATATGGTCTAGGGTGATTTTAAATGGTGTTTCTCTTTCTACCTCTTACTTCTCTAATGTGTTGGAAATATATAGAAATGCTGATGATTTATGTGCATTTATTTTGTATCCTGCAACTTTGCTAAAGTTGTTGATTATTTCTACCAGCTTCTTAGTTGATTTTCTAGGATTTTTTAAGTATACCATCATATCATCTGCAAAGAGTGATAGCTTAGCCTCCTCATTGCCTTTTCTGATACCATCAGTTTCTTTTTCTTCTCTAATTGCTTCTGCTAGTGTTTCTAGTACTATGTTGAATAATAGAGGTAATAATGGGCATCCTTGTTTCACTCCTGATCTTATTGGGAAGGCTTCTAATTTATCCCCATTGCATATGATGCTTGTTGATGGTTTTAGGTATATACTGTTTATTTTTTTTAGGAAAGGTCCTTCTATTGCTCTACTTTTCAGTGTTTTCAATAGGAATGGATGCTGTATTTTGTCAAAGGCTTTTTCAGCATCAATTGAGATAATCATGTGATTTTTGTTTGTTAGACTGTTGATATGGTCAATTATGTGAATGGTTTTCCTAATGTTGAACCATACTTGCATTCCTGGTATAAATCCCATCTGATCATGGTGGATGATCTTCTTAATTACTTGCTAGAGTCTCTTTGCTAGTATTCTATTTAAGATTTTTGCATCTATGTTCTTTAGGGAGATTGGTCTGTAGTTTTCTTTCTCTGTTTTTGACCTCCCTGGCTTTGGAATCAGTACCATATTTGTGTCATAAAAGGAATGTGGTAGGACTCCTTCTTTGCTTATCATATCAAATAATTTGTATGGTATTGGGATTAGTTGCTCTTTGAATGTCTGTTAGAATTCACTTGTGAATCCATCAGGTCCTGGTGATTTTTTCTTAGCGAGTTCTTTGATGGCTTGTTCTATTTCTATTTCTGATATGGGATTATTTAGGTATTCTATTTCTTCTGCTGTTAATCTAGGCAATTTATATTTTTGTAAATATTCATCCATGTCTCCTAAATTGTTTTATTTATTTTCATATAATTGGGCAAAATAGTTTTTAATGATTGCCTTAATTTCCCCTTCATTAGAGGTGGGGTCTCCCTTTTCATCTTTGATACTGTCAATTTGGTTTTCTTCTTTTCTTTTTTTTTTATTAGATTGACCAGTACTTTGTCTATTTCATCTGTTTTTACAAAATACCAGCTTTTGGTCTCATTTATTAATTCTATATTTCTTTTACTTTCGATTTTATTAATTTCTCCCTTGATTTTTAGTATTTCTAATCCACACTCCTCTTTTTGTAATATAATGTGTCCTATTTTTTTATTCCTTTAAGTTTTTCTTGGTGCTATCTTCTTTCCCCCCCTTTCTTTTTTACATGTTGTTTTAAATCACTTATTAACCTAACCACTACCCATGAATAATTCTAATATCAAAATGTTATTATAGTTAATATAGTTTTTGAGAGTTACAAATATCATTTTTCCATATAAAAGTAAAAACCATTTGACCTCACTGAAGCCCTGACAAGAAAAATAATTTTTTTTACTCTCCCTCTTGTTTACCTTTTCATGTTTCTCTAGAGTTTTATATTTGGACATCAAATTTTCCATTTAGTTCATGACTTTTCTTTATAAATACTTAGAAATCTTCTATTTCATTAAATGCCCATACTTTTCCCTGGAAGTACATAGTCAGTTTTGATGTGTAAATGATCCTTGATTGTAGGCCTATTTCTCTTGTCTTTCTGAATATCATATTACTATTTATGCAGTCCTTTAGTGTGGTGGCTGACAGATACTGTGTAATCCTGATTGGTCCTTCTTGATATCTGAATTGTCTCTTTATTCCTTTTTGCAGTATTTCATCCATAGCTTGGAAGCTCTTGAATTTGGCAATTATATTCCTGGGGGTTGTCTTTTAAGGATTTAATGTAGAGGGTGATGTATGGACTCTTTTAATGTCTATTTTACCCTCTTATCGAAGAACATCAGGACAGATTTCTTGGATAATTTCTTTTAGAATGATGTCAAGATTTCTGTTTATATCCAGGTTTTCAGTTAGACCTGTGATTCTCAAATTGTCTCTCCTGGATCTGTTTTCCAAATCAATCATCTTCTCAATGAGATATGTCATGTTTCATTCTTTAGACTTTGCTTTACCAATTCCTGCTGTCTTGTGAGATCATTAGTTTCTACTTGCCCAATTCTAGTTCTTAAAGTTCGGTTTTCAGCTATGATCTTTTGGTTTTCCTTTTTGGTTTCATCTATCCAGCTTTTTGTGACTTCCAACAGGTCAATTATGGTCTTCAGTTTGCTTATTGTTTCATTTGATTTCTTGCTTCTTTTTCTAAGTGTGAGATTCTATCTTTTAAACTATTATTTACTTTTTGAATTATTTCCCACTTTTCTTACCAAGTTTCTTCTATCTTTCTCACTTGGTTCATCATCTCAAACCTGAGCTTCTCAAGAGCTTGTGATTAATTTCCATTTTTGGGGGAAGTTTTGGATATATTTGCTTATTTGTCATCCTCTGCTGTCTCCTTTGTACCTGGAGTTTTCCTTTCCTCCATAGAAGTAATCCAGGGTCAAAGGCTTTTTCTTGTTTTTTGTTTGTTTGTTGTTTTTAGTTATAGATTGTAGGTCTTTGGTGTTGGTGGTGGTAGCTGTGTTAGTTTTTTCTTCCTTTCCTAGTTAGAAGTCTGAGTGAGGAGAGCAGGCTTTCTGTGTACTAAGCTATAGAGCAGTTTTTCCCCTGAAGCTATTTTTCAGTCTCTGCTGCATTTGTTGTGTGCATCCTCTCTCTGCCTTATTTCTGTGCCCAGTCTTCACATTTCTCAGCCTCCTGGAGTCCCAAGACCTTCTGCTCTCTGAGGTAAGTCTATAGTGTCCTCAGCCAGCCCCCAAGAACCAGAAATTGCCCCATGCTTGGTCTGACTCTGGCTGTGGCACCATAGATGGAATGGGTGAGGTGTGATCAGCTAGTGATTTGATAGGAATAATTTTACTCACTCATAGCATGGAAATGCTGAAGCCCTGACTATCTTCAAGGCTGTTCCTCAAGGATGAATCCCTTCATTCTTCTGATTTTGGTTTTTGTTCTTTTGATTTGCGTTATATTGGTAGGTGGTGAGGAGAAGTCCCTTGCTTTTACTCTGGGGCCATTTTAGCCAGGAAGTCCCTTGGATGATTATACTTTTAAAGTTATTATTTTCTTCATTACTTTTCTTCCACTTGTATCAAACTGTAAATTCTATTTTTGTAATTTTCTTTGATCATTCTCTTTCCTTTGACCTCTCATCTCATTCTTTAAGCCAGTAACCCTTGTCCCCTCCCTTGGTTTACTTCCCTTTCTACCCCCTCCCTTATTATTCCCCTATTAATATTTTTAAGGCCTAATGAATTCCCTCCCCCTTCTTCTCACCTCCCTTTTTTGACCTCCTCACTTCTCTGCTCCCCTTGGTTTATCCCTTCTGACTTTCTCACTAGGGTTAGATAGAGTTTTATATCCCAATGGATAAAGCTACTCTTCCCTCTCAGGGTTAATTACACTGATTAAGGTTTAAATATTACCTCTTAATGCTCTCTTCCTCTCCTTCTTATAATAGTATTCATCTCTTCCCCTTTCCATGCCCTCTTTGTGTGTAGTAGAATATCCTATTTTTCTTATTCATTCAAGTTTCTCTTGGTGTCCTCTACTATTCACCCACCTCTTTCCCACACCCATATTGTCTTAGACCATTTAGTATTTCAACCTCTTCCTATGAATAATTCTTCTAATTACTATAATAGTGAATACTATAATAGTGAATAGAGTTCCTTACTGAGAATTATACATAACATTTCTCCACATAGGAATACATATAATTGGATTGTATCAAAGCCTTTAAAGAGGCAAATTTAAAAAATAAGAATTTTCTTTCTTTCCCCTCTGTTTCTTATTTATCTTTTTATGTTTCTCTTAGTTTTTGTGGTTGGATATCGAACTTTCCATTTAGTCCTGGTCTTTTCTGTGCAAATACTTGGAAATCTGCTATCTTGTTGAATGCCCAAACTTTCCCCTGGAAGTATATAGTTAGTTTTGATGGGTAGGTGATCCATGGTTGTAGACCCAGTTCTCTTGCTTTTCTGAATAACATGTTCCCAGTCTTGCAGGCTTTTAGTGTGCAGACTGCCAGATCCTGTGTGATCCTGATTGGTGCTCCTTGATATCTGAATTATCTCTTTCTGGCTTCTTTTAAAATTTTTCTTTTACTTGGGAGCTCTTGAATTTGGCTATTATATTCCTGGTGGTTTTCTTTTCAGTCTAGTGTAGAAGGTGATCTATGGATCCTTTCAATGTCTATATTGCCCTCTTGTTGTAGAACTTCAGGGCAATTTTGCTGAATAATTTCTTTTAGTATGGAGTCCAAATTTCTATTAATTTCTGCTTTTACTGGAAGACCAATGATTCTCAGATTGTCTCTTCTAGACATGTTTTCTTGGTCTGTCACTTTCTCATTGAGATATTTCATGTTTCATTCTATTTCATCAGTCTTTTAATTTTGTTTTATTTTTTCTTGCTGTCTTGAGAGATCATTAGCTTCTAATTGCTCAATTCTAGCCTTTAGGGACTGGTTTTTGGCTATAATCTTTTGGTTTTCCTTTTCAATTTGGTCATTTCTGGTCCTTGATTTACTTGCCTCACTTTTCAGTTGTGAAATTCTGCCTTTTAAACTCTTATTTTCTTGCCAGATTTTGGTTTCCAATTTGCTTACCATTTTGTTTGATTTGGGGGCATCTTTCTCCAATTGGGAGTTTCTCTCTTCTTACCTGTTAATTTCCTTTTAAGCTCTTTCCCACTTCTCTCGCCAAATCTCTTCCATCTTTCTCATCATCTCAGATTTGAACTCTTCAATAGCTTGTGGCCAGTTTTCATTATTTTGGGAGGGTTTGGATATGATTACTTTTTTTTTTTTTCTCCTCTGCTGTTTGATCTTTTGTCTGGATTTTATCTGTGTAAAAGTTGTAGAGTTTTACAGATTTTTTCTTGATGATCTTTCTCTTTTGAGGTTCTTGTCTCTGGCTTGCCATTGTTAGCCCTGTGCCCTCTCAGGTTCTGAGCTCTTTAGGCTCCTGGGGTCACAGGTCTAGTTGTTCTCATGGTCAAGCCTCCTGGTGGTCCCTTTGTTTGTTCCTCTGCCTGAGGCTCCTTTAACAGTCTCAGGGAGCTGCTTCCACAGTCATGTACCCCTCTGCACTGGGCCCCCACTCAAGGTTTGTGCCTGTGCTCAGCATCCGAGTCTTTGCCTGTGCTCGGGATGGGTGTCCACACTTGCGTCCATGCCCACACTTGTTCCTGCACTCAGGGTCCGTGTTCAAAGTCCATGTGTTCTTTAGCCTCTTGGTGTCTTAAGTCTTGCTGCTCTCAGGGGCAGGCCCTGGTGACCCCAGTATAGCTGCCAAGCACTTAATGAGTGCCCCAAACTTGCTCTAAGTCTTGTAAGCTGGCTTTGGCACTGTAGGGGGTGTAAGGTGGGGAGGGGGTTGCTCAGCTTTAGTTTTAGTGAGAGCTTTTTCACCACTTTATAGCATGGATATGCCCTGATTCCATGTACCTCCAATGCTGCACCCTGTTGTGGGGTCCCTTCATTCCTCTGGATTTGTTTTTATGTCTTCTTTATGAGTCCTCTCTGTTTTGGTTAGGAGAGGTTAAGCAGCTTCTTTTTACTCTGCTGCCATCTTAACCAGGAAGTCTGTGTTGGATGTTTTATAATTCTCTTTAGTTCTAAATTTATTAAGTTGTGATTAACTCCTCAAGTGATTTGGCTTGAAATTCCAAGTTTTTATACAAAAAAACAATAAATAAACTAATATAGAAGTAAAGATGAGGGGAAACTATAATCCATACAAATTAACTAATTTGTAAAATAGGAATAAAATTATTATTAACTGGGCAAGATTGTTATAAAGATCAACTGAGACAATATATGCAAATCATATTATAAATATTAGCATGCTCCATGTAATTTTCACTATTAATAGTTTCATTACTATCATTTTAATCAAAAAAGTTCATTTCATCTATTTTTTAATATTGTTACTATTGTGCAGTTGTTTAGTCATGTCTGACTCTTCTTTTTACTTAGAAAATATACTGGAATGGTTTGTCATTCCATTATCCAGTATATTCCCATTTTAGACATTAGGAATTAAGGGAAAATGGAGTTAAGTGATTTGCCCAATGTCAAAGAGCTAATAAGTATCTAAAGGAAGATTTGAACTCAGACCTTCCTCACTCCTGTTGTGCTCTATTCACTATACAACCTACTTGTCCTACTTTTTAGTGTGCCTATTAATTAATTCTATTATCTTATTAAGTGATTATGTAGGTATTCTCTTAATAATAGGAAACCTAAATGTTCTGTAGAACATTTTCTACAGGAAATAGGATAATGAACATTTATTTAATATTGAAATCCACAAGAATAAGCAGTCTTATGAAAGGATCATTTTAAGGGTGAGACTGACTTACTTAATGAGGGAGGTAAACATAGAGATAGGGCAATAGAAGCAATTTGCTCACAGTTCTGCCATACTTTCAAAGAATAGAAAATATTCAGCTTCTCCTAATTATACAGCAGAGTGAATCACAGATTCTTAAATGCAAAAAAAAATCATAAAAAATGATTTGTCAAATAGGAAGTCACTTTCCTGAGAGCCTTATGTAGAACAAGGCAGAAAAAGTTCAGCTTGGCAATTGAGAAAATGAGGCAGTCATTTGTACATTCATCTAATGAAAGGGCAATGCATAGATTAGCAACATCAAAATTAATTGGCAAAGTAGGAAAATGTATCTTTTGATGACCAAGACAAACCTAATTTTTGTAATATTTAGAAAGAAACAATAGATTTTTCTCCTCATTGCTTAGTTAAACTTTTGCATTGCCAATTCTGAACTGTTCTAGGAGGTGTATATCATTCTTCCTCTGACAAGCTATCAAGTTCCCTTTCTATTTGTAAGGATGCTGAGGCAGGGATAAGCTTTTTCATGATTTCCTCTTTGTACATACAAGTATATCACTCTGTTCTCAAATGATTAATGTGTTTTGCAAGTAAATATATTCATTGATTGCATTCATAATGCACTTGTGTGCTTTGGTTTTAAGTGTCAGGAATTGATTCTTAACCCCACTACTGTACAGCATAATTTCCTTATGACATTCTTTTACAAGTAATTGTTTTTCTTTCCTTTCATTAAAGGAAATACAAAGTACTTCATCATGGATGTGACCACCCATGTTATATTATCAATTATAAGAGGTACATTCTTATATTCAAAAGTACTGTGCTGAAATCTAAGCAATATGGATTCTAGCAACACACAACTCACCAATATTGTGTAAAATATGCAAGATGTTTTGTAATTAAATCAACTTAATTCTGGTAGCACTACAGAAGGAGGGATGCCTATGCAAACTTTTATGATATATCTCTATGATCATATTCTTCTTCTTGTAAGAAAGACTGAAACTGATGCATCTTCCAGCTTAGACCTCTTTTATACCAATCCTATGGCAAGGCACACAGGCTAATACTTCCCTACCCCTGATTCCTCTGAAATAAGCATCTAAACCATTTGATTTACTATGGATGAATATAGAAAGGATTTTTAGCATTCTCTTAACCATTCTCTTGGATCTTTGAAGTCATTTGAAAAAGAATTTCATCTACATCATCACAGATAAGTGACAAGTTTCTTCCCTCTTTAAAATCTTTCACTGATAGGAAACTATCTTCTGTTGTTATTCATTCCACTTCAAGAGAGTTTATTTCTTTAGAAGCTTGCCCTTATATCAAGCCAAAATCTAATTTTCTATTCCTTCCACCCATTGTAGTGGCTTATTGGTTGGTCTTCTTAACGCACATTTCTCCCTGCTTTAGTCCATCCTCCATTCAGCTATCAAGTTTACCTTCCTAAATTATTAGTCTGACTCAATCCCTGACCCATCTCTACACTTCTCAATTCAATAAACTATAGTGACTACCTATCAGCATTCAGGAAAGTCCTTTCCCAGCTTCTTATACTTTATTTAGCTGATTTCCTCTGAGATCCAGTGATATTGGTTTCCTTGCAGTTATTTTCACAATATATTACACCTCCCAAATCTATGTATTTTCATAGTCATCCACAATTCCTGAAATTCCCTTCCTCCTTATTTTTGCATCTTTCTTTCCCTTATTTCCTTCAACTCTTGCCTAAAATTTAAGTTCCTACAAGAAGCCTTTCCAAATCCCTTTTAATGTTAGTGCCTTTCTTCTGCTGATTATTTCTGTTTGATCCTGTATATAGTTTGTTTATATGTCGCTCTTTGCAAGTTTTCTCCCCCATTTGAGTCTCTTGAAAGCAAGGGCTAGCTTTTGACTATCTTACTTGGGGATAAACCTAGAGCTTAGCATAGTCTTTGACACATAGTAGGCACTTATTGTATATTTGTTGACTTACTTCTCATTTTGTTCTGTAGAATCAGATAGATTAGACCTAATCCTCCCCCCCTCCCCATGATGGTACTTCAAATAAGTAAAAGGTGTAATTATATTCTCCTTCAGTTTTTCATTCTCCAGGCTAAAACAATCTCAATTCCTTTCTTTGTTTCTCTAATGCAGCTTCAGATTTTCATTATCCAATTCATTTTCCTCTGTACATATTTCAGCTTGCCAATGTGCTTCTTTTTTAGGTGGCATCAATAATTAAGCACAATACTCATTATATGGCTTAAATAGGGAAAAGGAGAAAAAAGTGAGAGATGAATAAAAAGAAAAGAGGTAAAAGTCCAAGCAACATTATTAATATAAGAAAATACAACTTACTTTTGCTTATTCTACTCCCTGTGTTTTAAAGCCTTCCTCCTCAACTCTGTCTGTTCTCATCCTAAGAATTGACTCAGGACCTATTTCTTTCATAAATCTTAGCTTACTCCCCTAACTGGTAATGATTCTTTCTCAGCTCAGATTCAAAATAAGATTTTGTTTAGATCTCTCCTATTTATATATATATATATATATATATATATATATATATATATATATATATATATATATATATACTTTTACCTTCTGTCTTAGAATCAATACTGGGTATTGATTCTAAGGCAGAGGAGTAGTAAAGGCTAGACAATGGGGGTTAAGTGACTTTTCCAAGGTCACATAGCTAGAAAGTATCGGAGGCCAGATTTGAACCCAGGACCTTCCATCTCTAGTCCTGGCTCTCAATCTACTGATCCACCCCTACCATATATGATTTTCAATTTGGCTATATATATATGTATATATATATATACATATATATATCATAATCTACTAGATTTTGAAGATTATTAGAATTCTACTAGATTTGGAAGATTAATAAAATAGAGAACCTTGTAGGTTGCCCAATATTTACCCTGTTTTTCACCACAAAGAAGGCCCTTAATTACATTTTTTGGAAAATGAAATTTAATAATAAAACTCAGGCACCTTGAAGGTCTGATGATTCTTTGTCTTTTGTTGCTATAGATTCAATGATACTGAGAAGTACAATGTAGATGGAATCATAAGACCTACGTTTAATTCCCAGATCTATTATTCACTGCCTCTGTGATGTTGGGCAAGTCAGTTATTTTTTCTAGATCCAAGTTTTTTTCATTTGTAAAATGATAAGGTTAGACTAGATGAACTCCTAGGTCACATAGTTGTAAACTATATTATAATACTCTATTATATATAAGCAGGGGCAGCTAGGTGGTGCCATGGATAGAGTGCTAGGCCTACAGACAGGAAGATATGAGTTCATATTTGACTTCAGTTACTAGCTGCATGATCCTCGGCAAGTCATTTAATCCTCTTTGCCTCCTCTGTCAAAAGAGCTGGAGAAGAAAATGGCAAACCACTCAAGCATCTTTGTCAAGAAAACTCCAAATGGGATCACAAAGAACTGAACACAACTGAAATGACTAAACAATGGCAACAAAATGATGAAAGTAATTCCATCATGAAATTAAAATATTCTGCACTGCATATATTTTTCAAGTTAATTAGAAAAGTATAAGATAAAAAATTATGGATAGACAATGAAAGACCCCTGGGCAGTTGTGAAGGTCCCATGTACTGCTGAGAAAAAATGTATATTCCTTTCTATTCCCATTCAATTCTCCAGATGTCTTTCCAATCCAAGTTTTCTAAAGTTCTATTTATATCTTTACTTTCTCCTTTATTGATTGTTTTGAGTTATTTAGGGGAAGTTTAATGTCTCCTACTAATATAGTTTTATTGTCTGTTTCCTCGTATAACTCATATACTTCCTCCTTTAGGAATCTGGATATTATGCCATTTGGTGTGTATACATTTAGTATTGGTATTACTCCATCATCTATGATACCTTTTATTAAAAAGTAATTTCCCTTTTTGTCTCTTTTAATTAGAAAAAGTTTTACTTTTGCTTTGAATTCATAATAGCTACCATTGCTTTTTTATTTTATTTTTTTAACTGAAACATAATACATTATGCTCCAATCCTTTACCTTTACATTGTGTATGTTTCCTTCTTTAAATGAGTTTTTAGTAGACTGTATTTTGTGGGATTCTGGTTCTTAATCCACTCTGCTGTCTTCTTTCATTTTATGGTTAAATTCATGCAAGCTACATTAACAGTTATGATTACCGTGTGTTTCCTTCCATTTTACTTCATCCCTATTTATCCTCTTTCTATTCTTTTAGCCTTTCCCTTTTCACAAGTATTTTGCTTCTAATCACCATATCCTCAGTTTACCTTCCCTTTTGTATATTCCCCCCTTCTCTTATTCTCTCTCTCCATTTTACTTCCATATGGGATAAGGATTTCTATGACCAACTAAATGTAGTTGTTCTTCCTTCTTTGTGCCAATTCTAATGAGAGTAAATTTCAAGTATTGTCCCACCTCCATCTACCCCTTCACTTCATTTATTCTTACATGTCTCCTGCTGTGTGTGAGATAATTACCCCTCCCTTTTCTCTTCCTTCAGTGTGTTCCTCTTATTTTTAGAGGGAGGGGGAGACAGATAACTTCCTATCCTATTCAATTTAATCCCTGCCCTCTATCTATGTGAGCTCCTACTCATGGCCCTAACAAACATAAAGTTTTTGATCATCTCAAGTATCATAGATATCTTAAGTATTTTAATTATCATCTTCCTATGCTGTATTATAATCAATTTGATCCCTTTGATTCCCTTAAGCAGAATAAGTACCTTAATTATGTCATGCATCAAAAATATCTTAAGATTTTTAGTTATCATCTTCCAATGAAGAATGTGATTAGTTTGAACCCAATGAGTTCCTTGAAATTTCAGTTTTCTGTTGACCTTTCTGTGCTTCTTTGAAGTGTAGAATTTGCTCACTGAATTTTCTTTTCAGCTCTTTTTTTCCATCAGGAATACCTGGAAGTCCTTTATTTCATTAAAATTTTTATTTCTACCTTTGGAATATTATGATCAGTTTTGCTGTGTTAGTGATTCTTGGTTGTACTCCTAGGTCCTTCTTGCTTTGGAGAATATCATATTCCATGCACTCTCTTTCTTTAATGTAAAAACTCCCAAGTCTCATGTAATCCTGACTGTGGCTCCATGATATTTTATTTATTTATTTTTTGCTGCTCAGAGTATTTTCTCCTTAACATGGAAGACCTGGAATTTGGCTGTAATAGTCCTGATTATTTTCAACTTGTGATCTCCTTCAGGGAATGTTTGGTGAATTCTTTCATTTTCTATTTTCCCCTTTTGTTCCAGAATATCTGGATAGTTTTCTGTGATAATTTTTTGTAATATCATGGACAAGTTTTTTTTTTTCTTTCTTTTAGGTAATCCAATGATTTTTAGGTTATGTCTTCTTGATCTATTTTCTAGGCCAACTATTTTTCAAATGAGATATTTCAGATTTTCTTTTCTTTTTCCTTCTTTTGAACTCATTTTATTGTTTCCTGATCTCTTATGGAGCCATTAGCTTGCTTCCATTTTTTTTCTAATTCTGTTTTTAGAGAATCATTTTCTTCCTTATCTCTTGTACTACCTTTTTTAGTAAGTTATTTCCTTCCTTAAAGTTTTGAACTTCCTCTTTGAGGTTGTTGTTTTCTTTAGTGAGTTTTTGTATTATGGTGTTTATTCTTTCCTTTACTTACAAAAATTTCTTCTACCTGTCTTATTGTTTTATTATGCTTTTTTTAGAGTTCTTCCTGGAGTCCATTTTGGGCCTGACATCTGTTCATATTTTCCTTTGAAACTTGAAATATTTACATTTTGGCATTGCTGTTTATTCTAAGCCTGCATTTTAGTCTTCCTTGTTGCTGAATAGCTTTCCAGATTTAGTTTTTTTTCTTTTTTCTTTTGTTCAATGGAGGATGGGGGCAGGGTTTTGTTTGTTTTGTTTTGTTTTTTTTACTATGTCTATATATTGAAACTTAGCTCAATTACTAGATTGGAAGGAGTACTTGTTCTGGGTTCCACTAGGTGCTGGTTACATTAAATTGAGTTAGATTCTACTTGTCAGCTGCCAGTTTCTCTTGATGTCACAGATGTCGGACTGCTCCTCCCACTAAGGATTCCTCCAAGTGTGCTTGCCCCAGGTCACTCCTCCTGTCCCACTCTGGACTGCTCATTAGTTTACACTAAATTGTTCCTCTTTCAGATGGTCTACTTCTATTTTCTCTTGTCCCAAGAAAATATGCGTCCTTCCTATTTACCCTATTGTTGTCACCTCTCCTAGGCAACTCACCATGGGCAGCTCCTCTTGCTCCTAGTTATCCCAGGATTAAGTACACTGGGATGCTCTGTTGCATATGCTGGGCTACTCTTTATCCTGACTCTTCTATATATTCTTCTATAATAATTCTTCTATTCTTCCCACTTAACACAATGATATAGGTCTTCTTGCTATACCTTCATGTTTTCTTGGCTTGAAATACTGCTTCACTGCATTTTTGGTTGTTTATGTGTTGTTGTTGTTGTTGTTGTCATTGTTGTTGTTGTTGTCATTGTCGTTGTTGTTGTTGTTGTTGTTATTGTTTGGAGGGATGTTATTTGGAAGTGTGTCTGGGTGACCTAAAAGCTCTGCCATCTTACCTCCTAGAAGCAGAAGTCCTGATACATGACTGCTGTAATACTCTAAATGAGCAATGCATCAGCAGCCAAAAGATAGAGCAACTAAAGAAGTACTGGGAATTTAGACTTTATTACAATTATTCTAAGGACTTAACATAAAATGAAATAAAATGAAAAGGGAGAGAAAGTGATTCCACTGGACTGTACCTTGATCAGACCAGAGGTCTACAGTTTTAGAAAGAATTACGTAGTATTAGTAAGCAAAGTATTACATTTAATCTATTCTGTAGGAGATAGTAGCCATATCCATGAGACAATGCATATATTTTTTAAATTAAAAATTATTTAGAATATTTTCCATGGTTACATGATTCATAATTTTTCCTACCCATCTTCCCTTCCCCCTCCCAGAGCTGACACAGTTCCACTGGGTTATACATGTATCATTATTCAAAATATATTTCCATATTATTAAAATTTGCAATAGATTTTTTAGCATCAAAACCCTAACCACATCTCTATCAAACCACATTATTGATCATATGTTTTTCTTCTGTGTTTCTACTCTCACAGTTCTTCCTCTGGATGTGGATAGCATTCTCATAAGTTCCTCTGGATTGTCCTGAGTCATCACATTGCTGCTAATAGAAAAGTCCATTACATTTGATTCTGTCATAATGCATGTCTCTGTGTACAATGTTCTCCTGGTTCTGCCCCTTTCGCTCTGCATCAATTCCTGGAGATCTCTCCAGTTCACACAGAAATCCTCCAGTTCATTATTCTTTTCAGCATAATAGTATTCCATCACCATCAGATATCATATTTTTTCAGCATTTCCCCAATCAATGGATACCCTTTCATTTTCCAAAGTTTTGCACCACAAAGAGCACAGCTATGAATATTTCTGTACAAGTATTTTTACTTATAATCTTTTTGGGGTACAAACCCAGCAGTGGTATGGCTGGATGAAAGGGCAGGCATTCTTTTAAAGTCCTTTGCTCATAATTCCAAATTGCCCTCCAGAATGGTTGGATTAATTCACAACTCCACCAGCAATGTATTAGTGTCCTTATTTTGCCATATCCCGTCCAACATTTATCACTTTCTTTTGCTGCCATATTGACTAGTCTTCTAAGTGTGAGGTGGTACCTCAGAGTTGTTTTAATTTGCATTTCTCTAATTAGGAGGAATTTAGAACACTTTTTCAAGTGCATATTGATAGTTTGATTTTTTCATGTGAAAACTTCCTATTCATGTCCCTTGTCCTTTTGTCAATTGAGGAATGGCTTGTTTTTTTGTAAATTTGACTTAGTTCCTTATATATTTGGGACATTAAACGTTTTGTCAGAGAGTTTTGTTATAAAAAGTGTTTTCCCAGTTTGTTGCTTTCCTTTTAATTTTGGTTGCTTTGATTTAGACAATGTATATTCATAATTCCATAGAATTATGAGGAAGGTTCTCTTAATCCTAAATGATGGAATGAAAGAGGTGAAGATATTGTTAAACTCCTTGCTGAAATATAGGTAACTATTATGGTTAGAATTCCCCTAATCTGCCACTATAGTTATCCTGTTAAGAAAGAAACGAAGTTAGCTAGACCTGATTTGATCTCAATGCTTTCTTTCTAGATGTTTACAAATCCTTTTAAGCACATATTCTAGAATCTTTCCAGGAATATTTAATTAAAGTTCACTGGTCAGCTTTTATATTCTCCAACTCATCTTTCATTGTCTGACAATAAAAAAAAAAGAATTGCCACCTTTCAAGTCCAATGACACCTTCACCACTTTTGGGGATCTTTCATAGATCCCTGACAATAGATCAGCAATCATATCCATTTGTTTTTTGAGTACCTTGATATACAATTTACCTATACTTAACATCTTGTACTTAAATAAGGAAGCCAGGTGTTTGGGAGTATTCTCCTCTTGAATTACACTGTTACAGTTCCTTATTAACCATTTATATTTTGTCCTTTCCAAGTAATAGATCATTCTCCTTGTAGAGAAAAGTTGAATACCCTTGGTTTCTCTTTCATCCATTAGCATTAACTTATCTACTTAAGAAATGGTATTTTCCATTCTATGTTCTTTCTTTTTCCCAATAGGGCCAAAAAAAAAAAAACTCCAACCAACCAAAAATCCCTCACCTTTTTGTTGTACTGAACATTTATCATGAGATTCAGCTTGCTCTGGGCTTTTCTATTCTTGATCCTATTCTTATAGTACAATGCCCACTTGTCATTCTCAGTCAGCTTCCTATGGCCTCATCTATACTTGAGTTTCTAACTTGTGAGTGGTAATTGAACTCCCCCAGAGGGAAGAGGCCAGATGCTCTGTTTTCACCAGAATCGATAATAAAAAAAAACTCTAATCAAATGAGTTTGCATTGCAATGTTTCTTTAAGCATGGAAATAAAGGAATACAAGCATAGCTTGTCCTTGGTTTCACTTTCAATCAGTGATATCCAAAAAGATACCCAATCGGAATTCACCAGTCCTGTGTAGGATAAGAGTTGCTTCTTCTGGTTTCCAGATTAAAACTTGTTTGTTTTCCCCTAAGAAGCATTTCTGTCCCTCTCAATGCTAAAGCAAAGTATAAACTATCCATGGGCAAAGCAGTACAGACAACTTAGTTTTTATGATTTGATACCTTGGAAGCTACCCAACTGATCACTTAAGTATTATTTTCATTCCTCAACTTTTAAGTCTATACATTGGGATCTTTCTATTGCCAAATTTTGGCATTTCTACTTTAGCTACGAGTTGTCTGTGTTTCATCTTCTCTTCACTCACACAACCAAAATCTTCTTAAAAATCATTATCACTTTTCATCTGAAATATTGTAATAGCCTTCTAACTGGTTTCCCTGGCTTAAGTTTCTCTATTCCCCTCTTTTCATCTTCCAAAGTGATTTTCCTCAATATAGATCTTACCATGTCAAACTTTTATTCCATACAATTCTGTGACTCTCTGTTACCTCTGGGATTAAATATAAAATTTTGAATATGACATTTAACACCCTTAAAAATATCACCCTTTCCAACCTTTTCAGTCTTTTATTCTTAAATGTATTCTGTGATCCAGTCTACTGACTGTTCCTCACCCAGGACTGAGCAAATTTGCATGGGCTGCCCCCATGTCTTGATTTTTTTTTTCACCTACTTATCCCCAACTCTGAGCTTCTCTGAGTGTCTTCATGATCCAGGTCAAGTATTACCTGTGACCTATGCATCCTAACTCTTGCCTTCTAAAATTATCTACTAATTACAATGCACATAACTCATATTTTCAAGTTATTTGTCTTCTCCAATTGATGAGTTCCTTGATAACAGGGTCTTTGTTTGGTTCTGTTTGATTTCTCTTTTGTTTTGCATCACAGAATGTAACTTAGTGTTTACATGATAGTAAATATTTAATAAATGCTTATTGATGATCTGATTATACCTTAAAACTGTTTGAGGTAGTGAAAACAGGCTACCCTTGATGGCAGTTAATATTGTAAGTTATCGTTTATAGAACAAATGGGAGCCCTTCATTTCCAAGTCCTTTCTCCTAGCTACTTTCTTATACATACATGAATATAAACATTAAAACCAAACACCATAATAAACTCAGTTTAGAACCAGATCCTCAAGTTACTATATCAGAAAGTATTAAACCAAGCTCTTCAGAAGTCATAAATCTTACTCAAATTGTTCTCTTTAAAAATATCTCATTTTATTTTATTGTTTTGTTACGTATCTATGTATATATCAGAATATGTATCCTCAAATGGATCTGTAATCTCATTAATTCAGTTCTATGTAATGATCATCTATTTATACTCATCTTTTGCAACTCACTTTTGTCTATGTCCTCCCAAAAGTCTACTACATGGGTCACATTTAAGTAATTTTGAAAATGAGTACTTATGCCTGTATTTTAGATACTTGTTACTTTTTTTAAACTGATAGACTACTCAAACAAATCATTTGGAAATCCTGGTATTGTTAAACTCAAAATGAAAAAACAAAACAAAACCCATTACCAATAAAATTTGGTACCTACTCTTCAACTTAGTCTTTTTTTTTTAAATAATGTTTAGTTTTAGAAAAATTTTCCATGGTTACATAAGTCATCTTTTTACTTTCTCCTTCACCCCCTCAGTCCTCCGCCCCCCTCCTCTGTAGCCAATTCGCATTTCCACTGGTTTTATTAAGTGTGGTCATTCAAGACTTATTTACACATTATTGATAGTTATATGGGTGTGGTCTTTTCAGGTCTACATCCTCAATCATGTCCTCATCAACCCAAGTGTCCAAGTAGTTGTATTTCTTCTGTGTTTCTACTCCTGTAGTTCTTCCTCTGAATGTAGGTAGCATTCTTTTACATAAGTCCCTCAGAATTGTCTTGGGTCGTATATTCGATTTTACCACAGTATATCAGTCTCTGTGTACAATGTTCTTCTGGCTCTGTTCCTTTCACTCTGCATCAATTCCTGGAGGTCTTTCTAGTTCACATGAAATTCCTCCAGTTTATTATTCCTTTGAGCATAATAGTGTTCCATCACCAACATATACCACAATTTTTTCAGCCATTCCCCAATTGAAGGGCATACCCTTGCTTTCCAGTTTTTGCCACCAGAAAGAGCACAGCTATAAACATTTTTGTGCAAGTCTGTTTATCTATGATCTTTTTGGGGTACAATCCCAGCAATGGTATGGCTGGTTCAAAGGGCAGGCATTCTTTTATCGCTCTTTGGGCATAGTTCCAAATTGCCATCCAGAATGGTTGGATCAGTTCACAACTCCACCAGCAGTGCATTAATGTCCCAATTTTGCCACATCCCCTCCAACATTCATTACTCTCCCCTGCTATGTGAGGTGGTACCTCAGAGTTGTTTTGATTTACATTTCTTTAATTATTAGAGATTTACCACACCCATGTAACTATCAATAATGTGTAAAATAAGTCTTGACTGACCACACATAATAAAATCAGTGGAAATGCAAATTGGTTACCAAGGAGGGGGGTGGGGGAGTAGTATGAAATTCTACACACATACACACTCACACCCAGGCATGTATACCAACATACACATTAACCCATACTATACATATTTATAAGTTACATGTGTTAGTGGTGTATATATGAACATGCCCTGAACATATCTCTACATGGATTCCATTCATGCATGTATTGTGTGCATGAGCATATATGTAGCTCATCTTAAACACCTCTTTAAGACTATATGTTTCAGAGCATGTTAGCATGTATTGTTTTTCTTAATTTTTACTTTTTTAATCTTGAATTCCTTATTCTAGTCATCTCTAAACGACTTTTGTTCAAGCAGTCTTTTGGTTTTAAAAAATAATTAGGTATATGACACAGGTGTTTCCCCATGCATAAATTCTATTTCAGTTTCATTTTTAAAGACTTCTATATATAGCTCCTTGTTTTACTTTTCATGGAGATTAATTGCCTCTATGCTATTAGAATTTTATTTTTGAGAATTTCTCATACCCTTTGGATTAGTGTCCTATACGGAATGTAGGTCATGCTAACTTAGTCATTCTACCTCTAAACATTATGCGATAAATATTGTTGAAATCTAGGATGCATGACAAACTATTCTCAGATTTCCTCTTTTCATCTATAGAAATTTCGAAGGTGTAGTCATTTCTCAATATTCCCAGTATTCCTCCTTCTGCACTCACTTACTTCTTGATGAAAGAAACAAGGTCTCACAGAGCAGTCCCTCTCATTATCCCCACCATCTGTCAAAGAATGAAATTATTATTAAGGCATGTCTAGAAGGTATTCATTTCTCTCCTTTTGACAGAAAGAACACCATAAGCAGTTATTCAGAGAGCTGAAATTCCATATAACTAACTAATAATACTTTCATGCATGTTTGTAATATTTCCTGAATCTCATCAATTTCTTCCTTCTATCCAGATGTTCTGAACTATACTCTGGAAAAAAAATACATTTCTCCTGTCTCTTTGATGATCTTCACCCAAATGCTCAGCAACATGCTTCCCTAAACCTTTCTTCATATTACGACATTTCCTTACATGAGTAAGTCTTCATAAGTAGAACACTGATCAGAAGAACATTCATCAATTGAATTTTCAAATACACTTTATTAAATTGTCTTGCTTGCAGAAAGTCCCCTTTTACACTTGACCCTAATCAGATTTTGATTAGTCCATTTGCAGTATGTAAAGCAGAAGACTTCAAGTGGCTATATTTGCATATGAAAGGGTGAGATTGAGTGGTAGGTAGAAACAATGGATTTTCTCATTGAATGTGGATTGACTTGAGCCTTTTCTTCACCCACTCAAATACCTGGAGGTTTCATAGACTTCAGAGTTTAAAAATGGGAAGAGGATAGGGAACTGATTGATAGAGAGTAGTCAAGAAGACAAGTCCAGAGGTTTAGTTCTGGATGAAGGACAGAAATCTTGACACATTGAATTTTAAGGACTCATTTTCCACTCTTACTTAATGTTTGTTCTCTTCCAGAATAAAGCAAGATGTGTTGGGTATTATCCTCCATTTCTTTCTTCTCTCTGTCATTGGCTGTGGCAGGGATGGTGAACCTTTTAGAGAACATGTACTGTGCCCCACCCACCCCAGACTGTGTTCCCTGCCCCACCCTCTGAGATTGAATGCAGGCCTTCACCCTTATCTCAGACAGGGGAGGGAGAAAAGGAGGGAGTGGCCTGGGGGCTCAACTCAGGGGAGGGAGTAAGCTCTTCCATTGGGCTGCTGGGCAGAGGGACCAGTGAAAAGAGATGCACATGAAGAGAGGGAAGGGAGCAACTAACTTCTCAGGAGTCCCTCTGCCTTTCTAGTGACTAACTCTGGCAGGTGACAGGCACAGAGAGGTCTCTGCATGCCATCTTTGGCACACATGCCATAGGCTCACCATCACAGGCATCTTGCAAAAGTAGCACATGATTTAGAATAGTGATGGTGTGCAGTGTCCCTCCCCCCCTACATTAGGAGATAAGGCCTGGCTTCCATTCCCCTCCAAGATGCCTTCTGTGGCCATGGGGACCCACCCCTGCACCCATGCCTCCTCAGGGTGCATGGGGGGAGGGCAGAGTGAGGGGTCTGCTTCCAGAGCAGCCTGGGGGTGAGATGGCTCAGAGACCAAGTGCTCCCCTGAATTCAGGGGTGGGGACCAGGCTCCCGCCGACTTGTGCCTGACCAGGGGGGAGCTGCCTCCTGAAGCCACAGGGACCCCCTGGCCCTGTATCCAGCTCCTCTGGGATAGCTATCAGACTTTGGGGGGGTCATCCCCCAGACTGGCAGCTGACTGGGAGTGAAGGAAGGAAGAAAGTGAAGATCTTTTAGGAGGTGGGGCCAGGCCAGGTGGTGGGAGAGGAGACACCCCTGCTGCTACTCTGCAGCTCCTAGTCCCAGATAGGGGAGGGAGGAATGGAGGAGAGTGACTTGAATGTTCCATCCAGGGAAGGGAGTAAGTGCAAAGGGGTGGGAAGGCTCAGGGAGGTGTAGTAGAGAGAGGGAAGAGAGTAACTGCCCTGGCATACCTCACAGAGACATCTCTGCTTGCCATCTTTGGCATGTGTGCCATAGGTTGCACATCACAGATCTAGGAGAAATATGATTGTGTAGCAAAGGAGGAACAGGAACATAAGGAGCTTGGGAAATCACCTCCTTGTCAGAAAAAGTAACTTCTCAAGACAAAATACAAACAAACAAAAAAACTCTGAACAATAGGATTGTATAAGAAGAGACCATCAATCTTAGCTCTTTTCCCCATTATTCCCATCTTTATCCTGGTCTCAAAAGGATGAATAAAACTAATTCCATGATTAAGGATTTCTCCACAAACTTAGAGCTTTATTGTTAGTATTATACATTTGATAAGACTAACCATAGAGAAAGATATTCATTCATAGGAACGAAATGATCATTACTAATTACAATAACTCCAAGGCTTGAACAATTTCCCCTATTTCACTTCTTGCATGGAATTCTTCCTTAGTCCACAATTAATTTTCTTTTACTTTCCATTTAGTGACTCACTTTATTTTACACTCAAACATGTGATCTATTAGTGAGATTCTCCTTGAATTAAAAAAAAATTCAGGCTAATAAACTCTCATAATTCATTGCATATAGCCCAAGTATCAGAACTGTTTGACATTGTTTCCTGAATCTCCACTTCAATGTTTTTATGTTTTGAAATTTCTTGAGTTACTAGTACTTTTATATTCTAAGAAATTATTTCCTCTGCAAGTTTAAAATGTCTTATTGAGAATTAACACAATTGTGTACCATTGCAAAATAGGTGAGATTATTGTGGTGCATGAATATATTAGAATATTATTATGCTTTATAAAACAATGAATAAAAAAAAATCTGAAAAGCATGGAACAATTTTCCTGAAATGATGTTAAATAAGAAGATCTAAGAAAAGAATATATAAAATGACTATAGCAATATGAATAGAATGATTTTAAAAACATGAAATAGAAGTAAAAATAAAATTTAAAAACACAAGTATGGCCCAAAAAAGAGATGTAAAGCTATAATCCCATATATACCCTTCTTTGCATTGGTAGGAAGTCCATAGATGTGGAAAATTACATATAGTTTACACTTTTTAATTTATTGATTGGTTTTGTTGATTTTTTTCTATCCCAGTTTTCATTCCTTTAAAATATTCTTTGTTGAGCTGTAAGAAATGATGAGAAGATTAATTAAAAAAAAACTCCAAAAGACTAGACTACACATGAGATAACAGAGTGAAAAGAGTAGAATCAAGAGAATATTATATATAGCTAAATATTTAATATTTTAATATTTGAAGAATAACTTGTATATGTTCATTTCCAGAGAATGACCTGAGACCTGGAAAAATGAAAGACATCACATATACATACATACATATATATATATATATATATATATATATATATA
>NC_058131.1:374875045-374922451 GCF_016433145.1 Gracilinanus agilis | reverse complement strand
CTAGTTTTGTATATATTTATACATACATACATATATATATATATATATATACATATATCTTGACATTTCATACTTGTTCCCTCTATGTAAACTTCTTCTAGTTACCCTGTTGGTAATAATAATTTTTAATTTTTTTTAATGCTCTACCTATCCAATGGTGGAAATGCTAGAATGAGGTTTTCCTGATCCCAGATATTATCTATCAAAATATTTTAACCCTGCTTACCTAGCCCTTGCCCTTCTGTCTCAAAATGTTAGTAAGAGATGTTAAAACTGAATTAAGCGTTCCACTAAGGTGGCGGCATAGAAGGAGGGAATCTTAAAACCTCCACACCCTTACACACCAAGATAGAAAACAATGTGCTTCGAGAAGAAAGAGGACTGAATCTAAGAACGGGACAAAGCATGGGGAACCCTACTGCAGCATAACTAAAGTCGTATGCCAAGAAAAAGGCTTAAATACTTGGACTGTTGGGACTGAGGGCGTAGAAAGGGAATCCCAGGATCCCAAGACACCTCCCCTATGTGCTGTGTGGAGTCTCCAGCTGCCCGGAAATCTCAGGGCTGGTGGGTGCACTGGTTGGGAGAGAGGGTCTTGCTGGCATAGGACTCAGGGAGTCAAACACACATACTGGAGAGGTGGCTGGAGGAGAAAAACAGAGAAACACAGCAAAAACACCCAGAAGATGGTGGCTTAGAGAGAGCCATACCCCAGAGCGCAGACAGCTTGGTTTCCTCATACAGAAATAGAGAAAGCAGGGTTTCAAGAGGAAAAAAACCATATCAAACACAGTGGATAGCATAGGGGGACCCCCTGCTGGAGAGCTCAGTTCAGCAAAAACAAAACAAAACAAAACAAAACAAAACAAAAAAACAATGCTCCTTCTTGTCACCCCACCTTTTTTTTTTGTTTGTTTGTTTTTCCCTCCCCTCAAGGCTTTGAGGTTTTAGCCTCAGGGCAGACTAATCCAATCCATACAGATGTAATCCCAACAATTGGACAGACAAGAAGTCTTCCAAGGGTAGAGAAAGTAATTTACCCCTGATGGGAAGATCTTTCATCAAAGATCATTAATATACATCTGCTCAAATTAGCAGAACAAGAAAGGGGGAAAAACATGAGCAAGCAACAGTAAACGAGAAAACAAATGACAATTGACAGCTTCTTTCAAAGAAGTGAAAAGAGAGCAAATGAAACAGAAATAGAAGAGGAAGTAGTTCCAGTGAACTGGACACAGGCTTTGGAAGATCTCAAAATTCAATTAACTCAAGAATTTAAAACTCAATTAATTCAAGAACTTCAGGAACTCAAAAAACAATCAAGAGAGGCTGAAGACAATTTGAAAAAAGGAAATAGATGAGCTAAAACAAGAAAATAAAGTACTAAAAGCCAGAATTGGCCAGCTTGAAAATGAAGCAAAGAAGGCAAAAGATGATCTACAAAGAAAATCAGACCAGAAAGAGAAGGATGACCAAAAAGCCAGGGATGGAATTCAGTCTTTAAAAAACAGAACTCAACAACTAGAAGAAAATGACTTAAATGACTTCACAAGGCAGTAAGAATATATTAAACAAAATAAAAAACATGAAAAATTTGATGAGAATATGAAACACCTCATTGATTCAACCAAAGATCTGGAGAACAGAGCTAGAAGAGATAACTTAAGAATTATTGGTTTACCAGAACATCATGATAAAATAAAAAGTTTAGATAGCATTTTACAAGAAATTATCAGAGAAAATTGCCCAGAAATTCTTGAACAAGAAGGAAAAGTGGAAATTGACAGGATCCACAGATCACCTCGTACATTTAATCCACAACTGACAACTTCCAGGAATATTATAGCCAAATTCAAAAACTACCAGACCAAGGAAAAAATATTACAAGCTGCTAAAAAGAAGTCATTCAGATATCAGGGAACCACAGTTAGGATAACACAGGATCTGGCTGCTTCTACATGGAAGTACCGGAAGGCATGGAACGCAATAGTCTGCAAAGCAAGAGAACTGGGTCTACAACCAAGAATCAACTATCCAGCAAGACTAACTATATTATTGCAGGGGAAAGTATGGTCATTCAATAAAATTGAGGACTTCCAAACATTCATCAAGAAAAAACCGGACTTAAACAGAGAGTTTGCTGCCCAAACCCAGAACTCAAGAGAATCAACATAAGGTAATTAAGAGAATGGAGGGAGTTGAAAAAAATTCTTTTCTTTAAGGGACACAACAAATTCAATCAATTTATATCCCAAGAAGAAAAGAAGGTATTGGCAAATATTAAAAATTAAAAAAAATAAAAATAAAAAGTCATTAGCTTCTAATTATTCAATTCTAATTTTTAAAGACTAAATTTCTTCCATGACTTTTTGATCTTCCATTTCCATTTGGTCCATTCTTCTTTTTATTGCCATTTTTATTCTTTGGATTTTTGTGTCTTTCTTTCCAGTTGACAAATTTTGCTTTTTAAACTATTATTTACAATTTCCCATTTTTCTTGAACCTGTCTTATTTTATTTGAATTCCTTTTTGAGTTTGTCCAGAGCCTGAGACCAATTCCCATTTATTTTTGAAGTTTTGCTTGTAGTGGCCTGGATTCCATCATCCTCTTTTGGTTCTGCTTTTTGCTTTTTTCCCTATAGAAGTTTTGAGACTTACATGCTTTTTTGTTTACTCACTTTCAGCCCTTTGGGTTTTTTTTGTAAGCTCCTTGCTGATTCTCTAGCCTCTGATGGTTTGCAGGTTTAGGCCTCGGGGCTAAATCTTCAGTACAGCCAACTGATGAGACTTGAGATTGCCTGCCAAATGAACTTTTGATTCTTGCCACGATCTGGGATTTCAAGGAATCGGTATGAAATTCTTTTGCTGGTGAAGCCCCTGTCCAGGAATCTCAAAGGTAGTTTTTGTCCTATCACAGATGGCAAGGGTGCTCAGCCAGAACTCCTCCATGTGTAGTTTTGCTTCTAGTTCCTCCATATTCTATGAAAATCAATTCTCTCTACCTTTCTTTCAAGTTATCTTCAGCAGGAGAGCCACATGACTCTCTTTTGTTATTGTGTTTGGATTCATTGCATTTTGAAATGCTTTTTAATGATTGGTATCGAAGTCAGAGTGCTTTTGGTTTTTGATGTTACTAAACCTCCATAGTGACTCTGCTTCCCTAAACCTCCTTAAGAGTAGGGTGTATATTGAATCTTTTTTTTTTAATTTCTGTAATATTGACTAAAAGTGCTTTGCATGTAATTCATGCATAAACATATGAGTTGAATTCAATTATTAAATATCTATGAAAAGAGTGGATATTATAAGTTAATAAAAATAATGAAAGAACTTCCTTTAACTAGGGGACCATTATTAGATTAAAATTAGGGAAAAAAATATCTCAAGGTGAATTTCATGAGTACATGTAATACCTAACATCAATGGATATTTAAAATATCATTAATTAAATGTAAATTAAAGAACATATTTACCTTAAATGTGTTAAAAGATAATGCCAAAACAAAACCCTTTGCAAGTAAAAAAAAAAGGCTGTTTTAGACATCAATGTCACTATCTATTATCACATTACAAAATTATCTATAGAAAACTTTGGCTGAAGCTATTCCATGTGCTATTCTTCATGACCCTGGGTAAGTTCCTTGACCCCTAAGGTCCTCAGTCTCTGGATTTTTACTTTTCTTCTAACTCTGACACAATCGAAAGAAAATTAAAAGTTGCAGTCAGTCATAAACCTGGGTACCAAGTAGACAATAAATACTAGCTCTGTGAATTTGAGTAAGGTATAGTCTCTCAGAATTTCAAATTAATCACCTATAAAATGGGGATAATAACACTTGTCTACTGTTGTTGCTTATTCTTCTTTTTCTAAGAAGACCAATGACATCACCCAGAGTGATGTCTTGGTTTGCATAAGAATTGAATTTAAGTGAGGCCATTGCACTAAGTTATCAGCTTCCCTCTCTCTTTTAGATTTTAAAAAGTTCAGTGGCAAGAAAAAAGGCAGAAAGACTGGGAATGCCCCAGGAACAGAAGATGACCTTGGCGTCTACAGTCTTCCCAAGCTCTCAGTGCTTCACAGTTCTGCCTCCATTATCTTTATATGCTTGAGGTCTATATCCTTCTAACTCATTAATGAGCTTGATTCTTACTGGTTACTCAACCTGATTCATCCCATCTGCTAACAGTGTTTTATGAGGCACAGTTGCTGTGCATGCTACAACTTTTTGGAGCCACAGTTGAGAGTTGTTGACAAGTAGACACCAAATGTGGATGAGCAATCCTGAAGAAGTATTTGACAAATTCTCTCAGCAGAGGTATTATGCTTCCCTAAACACACCATACATATTACAGTGGCAAAAAGACACTATTGATGTGAGATGATCAGGACTAACAACCTGCAATAAATACTTTTTTTTGCTGACCCTTACATTTTGACTTGGTTTCATTTTCCTGGTGTCAGTTCTTCTCAATAGGGAGATTAAAATCCCCAGTGCCTCATTTTACTACTTCCCATCATTACTTCCCAAGAAAAAACTCATTTTTGTTTCTAGTCTTCCCTCAAAAGGGAAAGTGAAGGAAGATGTACAGTGAACAAATATATCTCAAATGTAAAACATTTTTTTCCATTAAGAAATTGGGATACTAAGTAATAAGGAATTTTTCCATGATCAGAAAGAATCTCATGACATCACTACTATAATCAGTTGGTGAGGATAAAATTTAAGCCTTGTTTAAATCTAATCCAAAAATTTTTATTAGAACCTAGTATGTACCAGATACTACACTGTGGAAAGAATTAATAAAAAGAAAGACAAAGCTTTCTCTCAAGGAGCTTATATTCTAATGGGAGAAGATAACATGTAAAAGGAGAAAGGGAAGCAAGGGGGAAAATGGACATCAGAGGGAGCTTAGTTTGGAGGTATCCTGTTCTATGTTACTGAAATCAGAAAGAATAGTAAAAGCAAAGAAGGGTGATCTAAATGTCCACTTTTTGTTGTATAAAACATTTGGAGGAATTTGATATTCTGTATATACCCTGAGAGGAGAGGAATCTAAAAGAGGTGGTGTCAACCAAGGCTAATACAAAGTCTGTCTGTAAGCCTGATAATCAGCTGTCTTATATTTAATCATTACCTGGCATCATCCAATCAGTCAGCAACAATGTCTGTTGAACATTCTATGCCAGGACTTCTTCCCCTTGTGGATTGTGTGCTTCAGCTGCTATTGCTGCCATGCTAGTCCATTATCCTGGTGCCAGCCTGTTTACTGCTGCTGCTACTGTCTCAGTTCTGATTCTGGAGCAAGGAATGTGGGGTGGGTTGGGGGGAAGAAAGATACCAACTGACTTTTAAGTTCTTAAAAGGTCTTTTACAAGAGAAAGAAGGCACAAGAGGGAGGCTTTTCATCCTAGGTTTAAGCCTGCCCAAGTACATTATCTGTTTTTGGCTATTATGGGATGGGGTAAGCGACAATGTTTCCATTTTACCCACTCAATTCTCATGATCATAGTTCTGAAGTATCTTCAGGAGAATTTCAAAGCTAAAAAGAAGAGGTATCCTGAGGAGTGGGTCACTCCTTGAATCTATCTAGATTTTTTCTTTTCTTTTTTTAAAATTTTTTTAAACCCTTAACTTCTGTGTATTGGCTAGGTGGAAGAGTGGTAAGGGTAGGCAATGGAGGTCAAGTGAATTGCCCAGGGTCACACAGCTGGGAAGTGTCTGAGGTTAGATTTGAACCTAAGACCTCCTGTCTCTAGGCCTGACTCTCAATCCACTGAGCTATCCAGATGCTCCTCTATCTAGATTTTTGACTCAGATTAATTCTCTGTAATCACACAGTAGGGAGTCCTTTAGTCACCCTGACTGACAGGAAGCTGATAAGAAGATCTAGGGCTCTGGACATTTAGGGAGCTCAGTAGATTAAAATCCAGGCCTGGAGAAGGGAGATTCTAGGTTCAAATCTGGCCTCACATACTTTCTAGCTATGTAACCCTGGGAAAGTAACTTAACCCCCACTGCTTAGCCCTTACCTCTCTTCTGCTTTAGAATACAGTATTGATTCTAATATTGAAAGTAAGGATTTTTAAAAAGGAAGATCTATGACTGAATCTAAATAGGTTGGGGATAGCATGACTTGACTGAAATACCAACAGAATGTTCTTAGAGTTGTTCCACTGATGAGGTTCATTCATATTAACTGATTTTATCAAGTAGTCCTGAGCTAAGTACTTAAAACTTGAGTTATAAGGATAATGAAGGTGAGGAGGAGGAAGAAGAAGAGGAAGATTATCAAGTGAAAGAGAAGAAGGAAGAGGAAGGAGGGAAAAAAGTATCCTAAGGTCAATGTATGTATGATTGAGAGCTATAATTTAAAAGAATGATCTATCTTAAGAAAAGAAAGTAGAAGGAAAATAATACCAAGGCTTTATTTTATTCCCATATTCGAAATGTAGATGACAAAAGTGTCTGGGTGTAAACAATATAAATAAGGTTTTAAGAATGTTTTTAGAAAGAGAATATAGAATTAGTAGTAGTAGCTAACATTTTAATAGTTTTCAATATTCTTATTATAAAATAACTCTTGAAGTAGATGGAATAATTATCATTCTGCCCATTTTATATATAAAGAAACTGAAGCCCATAAAAGTGAAATGATTTGCTAACAATCCACAATAGGTGATAGAAGTAGAAGTAGAAACAAGATTTTCTGAAACCATAAAAATTATCAGATTAAATGATGGAAATAAAAATAATTTTATGGTGGTCAAGTATGCTTGATGAAAATGTATTTTAGGAGACATAAAAACATTAATTTAAAATGAATGCAAAATACATGTTTTCTTCCAAATAGTATTGAAATAGGTGGATAGTCTTTGGTTTTGTAGAGGTGAAATTCCAAGAGATGAGATACCCACAGTGGTGAGGCCTACCAACACCTTGCAAGGCCAGTTCACTCAGACTCACAGACAAATGTACAAAATAGGTCATGTTTATTTTAAACCATGGTAAGCTAGAGGGGAGGATCAGGAAATAGGACATCCTGATGTAAGGGTTGTAACTAAACCACTCCCCTTTCTAAGACCCCTGCAAAGGGGTTTCTTCTGGTCTTCTGCATACTTTCCTGCTCTGTCTTTCTTAGAAATTGCTGCCTAATTACCTACCTGACATTAATAATCCTCCTAGATAACATTTGGTTAGGTTGTTATAGTCTTTCAGAGTAGTTAGGTTGACCTTTTATCTCAGGAATCAACCCTCTTTAGGTTAAGCCCAAGATGGCTTCAGGCCTTCCCCACAGACAGTTTGCTGGCTTGCCAGCAGAGATCTTCCCAGCAGTTGGGAATACTCTCTCAGGAAACTGGAACACTAGTAGATCACACAGTAGACAGGATTTATCAACTGAAAAACAGGATATGTAGCTTTGGCTTCAAGGGGATAGGAAACAAAACTCCTTCTAGGCTTGTAGAGATCCCAAGCAGGAGGAAGTTGTCAGCTTTGGGCTCTCCCAGAAACAGGAAACCAGGAAGAAAATAAAAACATTTATTAGTCACTTACTTTGCGTCAGTCATTTTTCTAACACTTTATAAACATTTACTATTTGATCTTCAAAACAATTTTGGAAGGTAAGTATTATTATTATTTCCATTTTATGGTTGATGAACCTAAAGTAGGCAGAGATTAAATGACTTGCCTAGGGTCATAAAGATAATAAATGTTTGAGTCTAAATTTGAACTCAGGTCTTCATTCCAGTTAAAACACTCTATCTAGTGTGTCACCTATCTGGCTCTAGGGAACAGCTGAATCAATAAGTCAAGATGGTTGATAATAATTTTTAATTACACATCATTTTGGAATATATTTTTCTATAAATTGGTATTTAAGGTTTCTAATGTTTTCGAAGCTCACAATATTTCAAATCACATAACCAAATCAATCTCTGAACAACGTGGTGGGAATTTATTAGCTGAGACACCAAAAATAAAACAAAATCTCAAAGTAAAAAAGAAATAGGTTCATTGAGAGAGGGCTGGTCTCACAATAAAGCTAGATTCCAGTTAACAACTGAAGACCTCTAGCCTTGTGATTGTCCCCCTTATATAGCATTGTTTTACAGAAGTGATATTGGTAGTATAGTATCATCAGACTAAGGTAAATTGACCACTGTGTTTTAGTCCTGTATCTTGGTCTCTACAGTGTTCAGTCATGCCATTGACATAGCCTCTGCATTTAGCACGAATATACTGTATTCTGTGCTGATTCAGTAGAGGTAAGCATAAAGATAGACTGTTCTGAACAGTTATGAGGCAGAAACCTGTGGATTAAGCCTAAGTCTTTGGTCCAGTGTCACACCAGAGCAGATGAGAAGGACATACAGCTTAGCCAGCTACCATTGAGGAGCGTGGGGGGGGGGGAGCAGCACAAATATCAATAAGAAATAGCTATAGGGTATTACACATTTATAAAATATATAAAATAAAATATCACAGTCATAAAGGGTATGGGATTTCATATTCACAACATCTGACTCAAGAGGGATCAGAAAGTTGGGAACTTCCTAATTAAACACTCAAGCCCTAATTAAATACCAGTTATGTACCATTCATTTTCTAGATGCTACTAATTTAGTTGCTAATGCAGACAAAAATGATGATAGTCTGTGCCTATAAATTCTTATATTTAAGTCCATGCTCTTATATTCTATTAGGAGAGATAATATGCACATAAAGAAACATTAAAAATATATATCTAAAATAAATACAAAGAAAACCAGGGTTTGAATGAAGGAACTAGCACCTGGAGGGACAAGGAGAGGCTTACTTTAGAAGGTGAAACTTAAGCAGAGTTGAACACAAAGGATTCTAAGAGATAGCGATGAGATGGAAATTAATCCTGTGTATAGGGAATAGCTAGTATCCCAAAGATAGGGAGGTGGAGTATTATGAGAGAGAACAAAGTCATTTTGTGAGAAGGGCAAAAAATATAAAAAGTAAAAAAGATAGATGGGAAAAGAGGTGTGAAGGGCTTTAAAAGCTAAACAGAGGCATATATATATATATGTTGATCCTAAATGCAACAGGGAGAGTGAAGTTGATTGAGGGAGTGATCAAGTCAGACACTGCAGGGGTACATCAGGATGGATTGGTATGGAAGACAGTTGAGGCAAGGACATGAATTAGAAGGCCATTGTGTCAATGTGAGAAAGAGGTAAGGAGTACCTGAACCAGTATGGTTGCCAGAAGAATTAAAAAGAAGGTGACAAACCAAGAAGTACTGAGGAGATAGAGGCATTGATTTAGCATATGATGGTATAAATGGGAGGAGACCAGGGAGACCTCTAGAACAGTGCCAAGGTTGCAAACTTGGGTGAATGAAATAGGAAAGTTTTCAAGGGAAGTTCAGTAAAGCACCAAACTAAGTTAAGTATTGGATTTTAGGATTCTTTTAGTTATGACATCACCTCTGACTTGAAAAAGGTCATTAAATGCTTTAGTTTACAGGACACATGCTTGGCTATAGTGTGTACAAAGAAGGTAAACTTGGGAGTAAGCTAAGCAATAGAAAATGAAAAAGTCCTAGTAATAATGCCTATACTACTTGCAAAATGGACATGCTACATAAATCTTAAACAGTTACCTTAATTAGTATATACCACTTCATTTCCAAGGAGCTCAAAATGTTTTGATGTTGACTATTAAATTTAATCTGCACTGTACCTATGAAAAACTGTGAAGAAATATTCTATACCCAGATACTTAAATTAAAATGTAAACACTTTGCAGAATTCAGTAGCTTGACAACATTCTTAATAGTGAATTTATGACTCTATGGACATCAAGAAAAATGGTATCTTCTATATGGAAGCCAAATGAACAAAAAACATTTTATGTTAGCTAGAGAAGGACATAAGGCAGCTGGCACATACATAGTAATTTAAGATTGTCCATCATATGTAAAGAGAAGCAAAATGACATCACTATGTTGTGGCAAATAGAGTATCTGATTATGGCTAATCAAACCAATAAGAGTTCACAAGTATCTCCTATTTCTCACAGTCAATACCAGAGCTCTTCAAAGAGACATTCAGAGCATCATTGTATTGCTTCTGACTTCATTTGAGAACTTGCCTTTTGTGAGTTCTCCGTAAAATAGTCTGAGACAAATGTTTGGCATTCAAACAGTCCTTGACATTTCAGCTTGAGAAAGGACCTCAGTGTCCAATGTCTTATCTTACCTCATATGAACCTTGAAATGTATGCATATTTTGAAGATGGGAGAATTGAGACTAAGAAAGGGCTCAGGGTCACATAGCTAGTTAATAACAGGAAGCATCTGAACTCAGGACTGTCTGACTCCAATTCTAGTACACTAGCAATTGCATGACATCTCTCTAAAAATAGAGAAGTTTGCAAAGTCCGTGGACTTTCATTTTAAGTCTTTAGAGGGAAAAAAGTAATAATTTTATGGTCTTGAAAAATTTAGCCTGTGCATATCCATGCCTTCCTCAGAGCCAAATCCATTAAGGATTCATTGTTCTTTCTATAAGTGTTGTTCTTCCTTCAATGGAAATCCCTATCTTCCTTAGTAGGCAATTTTTAGAAGCTATTGCTCAGAAATTCATTATTATATGTCTAGCATTCTCATAATGGTCTTTGGACTGCCTAAGAGAAATGAAACTCAAAACATTATATTAAATAGAATATTGAAACCGAAAGGTTAAAATATCTTAGCATGACTAGTAATTCTACATGATGGGTGAGGCAAAAGGTGTTGGAAAATGTTCTATTTGGTCTCACAGACTAACAACCTATGTTTAATAAAAAATAAACTTATTTCCCAAGGAAAAAATCCATTTAATATGTATTATTAAGCTTTATTCCTTAAGAAAAAAGATGAATAATTGAAAAAATATAATTTTATACTGTCCACTTAAAATACTTTATTTTATATTTTTTAAAAATGTCCAACATCTTTTTCTAGATTTCCACCCACTTAGTCAAATTATTTTCTAACATTTTCCTAATTACATTTAATATTTCATTGAATTTTACAGTACTATCAGAATGAGACATAGTGAAATTTAGGTGATGTTTTTATTTAGGTCTATAGAAAATCATTATGCTAGATGAATAGATTAGTATCTCTTGGCTTATGGGGGAGAAAAAAAATCTTCCATGTAATAAAATCCAGAATTTCATAGCATCCTCTAAAAGACCTATACAGTTAGTTTTATTGGTTCAACAGATATGCAAATAGAATGCCCAAATTATACGCTATAGAACTTCAAAGCTAAATTGAACATCTGTGCATTTCCTTTGGTGAAACTTGGTGATAGAAACAGGAAGTTGAGTTTGGGGTTTTATAAATGTCCTTGACTGATTTTCACAAAGGACTTATCCCCAAAGAAAGCAAGATGCACATATATAGCTCATTGATTTTACTTAAAAACCATATGCAGCAATGAATAGGCTTCAAAAAAGAAGTATTACAGAAGAATGTGGCTGAGATGCTTGTTTGTGTTTTGGACAAAGTCTTATTACTGAATTACTTTTTACCACTCACAGTAAGATCCTATGGTGGTGGCTATTGCTTGTGTTAGCGGCATCCAATGTAAATTGTAGCTAAGCAACCTTTTTCTCTTAATTGGCTTTGAACATTAGCTTCAGCTATCACTAGATTGCAGGTGACTCAGACTATAGATTTTATTTAAAGGGGTAAAACCAAGTTTGTAGGATCATAAAAAAGAAAACAACAACAACAACCCTGTCTAAAGGATCAGTGAAAAGTATAAAATTTGTTAACTATGCCAGAAGCCTCAGATTGGTTGGTTCTGCATGTTTAATGAAATTGAATAATCGAGTTTTAGTAATCAAATCAAAGGAACTTAGATATTAGGCAATGGGCCAATAAGAAAATGAACAATCAATGTTTTTCCTTTGTAATCCATTTTTGTGTGTGTGAAAATCGATGTGTTTGGGGGGGGGGAAACCTGAGAGAGCCACTCCCACAAGAGATATTTCTTATCCATCTCTTACTTTTTATTAGCAGTCTCTCCTCACTCCTCACGAGAGAAATTACTTGCATTTCATTTGCTTATATTTTGCACATAATAATCTCTGTATATTTTTGTTTTTTTCCCAGTAGAACATGCATGTACTTTGAAGGCAGGAACTATTTGTTGTCGGTCTATCCTTAGCATCTTTTACAGTTCCTGGCATGTAGGAAGTGTTTGATAAATGGTTTTAGTCTTGAATTGAATTAAATTGAATTGAATTTAGAGGAAGCAGAGGTAAGTGTTGGTTGGAATAGTAACAGGAAGTCATAAAAGGGCTGGCACTTGAGTCAGGTTTTAAAAAATGGGTAGAATTGGGAGAGGCAGAGGAAACAGAAAGCAGTAGGAAAGATTGGATCAAATAATCACAGATTTAAGACTAAAAGATCAGATAATCTCAATCCTATTTTTTAGATGATAAAATAAAGACAAGATAGTTATATGACTTTTGCAAGGTGATATATGTTTTACACACACACACACACACACACACACACACACACACACACACACACATATATATATATTGCTTTTACTTTAAATCCAACATTCTTTCCACTATACCAATCTACATCCCTTAGTGTGGGTCAGATTCGTGACAAGTATTTTGTTGTTGTTTGCCTATTTGTTTTTCTAGTTTTTGTCATTTAAAAAATGAAAAACAAGTTTTGTTCTCTGTGAGTAATGACTCAGAATGAAGAAATGAAAATGATTATGAAACAGGGGCTTAACATAGATCCTTGACAAAATATATTTTGTCCATTAGTTTTTTTAATGATCTTGGAAAATTAAAGTTGTGATGACATTCGTGGCATCCTTGTGGTCATTCCAAGTACCACTGTTGTGTTGAGGTAGGACATATGTACTGCAGAAAGAAAACAAACTTTCTTATTTAACAGAATTTATCTAAAAGAATCTACATTCACTGTGGAAAAGTTAAAGACATTCAACACCCCCTCCCTCCAAAAAAGGACAAAGTTAGTGTTAGTGCCTATTTCATGTTGAAGAAAGCTAGATTTCCTTGGAGGCATGGAAGTAACGCAGTGGTTAGAGACTTACACCTGGAATCAGAAGATTTGAATTCAAATTTGGCCTCACATATTTACTATCTGCGTGACTTTGGGCAAGATACTTAACCTCTTTATCCCTCAGTATTTTTATTTATAAAATGAGCTATAATAATGATATGTACAACTACTATTTCTAAAGTGCTTTATGTAGCTGCTAGCTTTTATTTTTATTGTTCAGAGATAGAGAAAATAAAATAGATTAGAGAATATATGAAGAAACAGGGAGATAATTATGCAGAGAATGCCAAGAATTTCTTAGTACTTTTGTTTCTCAGTCATCACTGGTAATATTTATGTTGATAATATGGGTGATTATAGTTTGGTAAAGAAATAGAAGAGAAAGGAAGTGAGAGATTGAGGAAAATGCATTTTACATTATGGAAATAATATACAAAACCAAGTAAGATTTAAGGAACAGCTGAAGAAGCTGAAGGTGAAGAACTAATAGAAGCAATAATTAATATATGCAACTTTTTTCTTTAATGAATTAGTATGCAAATGCAACCATTCAGAAAAAAAGTCATGGAGAAATGATTCTAATATATTTAGTTTCATGTCTGAGTAAATATATAAAGGGAACAGCATAAGTTTCTTTTAAATTTGAATAAATAATACAGTGACTTCAGTTTCAGTGAGCTATTTTTCAAAACTGACAAGTTTCATTTCTAATTGTCAATGTACCAAAGCGCTTCATTGGGTTATAAAATTTGGAAGCTGTTGGCACTTCTAGCTCAGCGTGTAAATGGGATAAAAACTGGTAGTTGTGTTAATCTCAAATGGAAAAATTATGACAATACTGGTAATCAGAATGTATGTATATGTGTACATACACACATATGTGTGTTCTATAGTGCTTAATATACAGATAAAATTATATCTATAGATATCATACATGTATAAATTTATACATGCACATAAACATGAGGGCATATGTAAAGATGATTCAAGAATTACAAAGTGGAGTACTTGAATGGTTTCCATACAGTTGTCTCAAAGTATCAGGGTTAAATCATGAGAGCAAATGTTATACAAAAAGGAAAACAACAACTTTATCATTTTTGTCTAAATGTATTTAAATCCAAAATAGAAATGTAAAAGAACTTGCCAAGCCACTTATTCATAAAAATGTTAAAGCAGGATGGTGGTGTTATATTGTTCAAAAATATATCACCACCAACCTGCTTTAACACACACACACATATATATGTATATATATGTATATATAAAATGAGAGAGAGAGAGCACAAGAGAAAGAGAGAGAGAAAAAGAAAGAGGGAGATAGGTATATTCATGGTTTTATATATATATATATTTATATACACACCTATGATTTATGTATGCCTGTATGTTGTGTATGTTTTCATGTGTTTATGTGTACATGTGTATACATGCATATGAAGACAACAATGTGGCTCAGTGGATAGAGCGTTGGACCTGAGGTCAAGAAAATATGAGTTCAAATCTGGACTCAGACACCTCCTAACTGTGTGACCCGGGGCAAGTTACTTAACCTCAATCTACCTCAATCCTCTGGAGAAAGAAATGACAAACCACTTTCACGCCTTTGCCAAGAAAACACCATGAATATAGTACATGGTTCTATGAGGTGATAAAGAGTTGGACATGACCAAATAATGACCAAATATATGAGTGTGTATCACACGTATGAGAGATATACAATAAAAGTGATTGCTGACAGCTATTGAATGAGTCACATGGGAGAAAGATCTATCTATATTTCAAATATGCCTAAAGAATTAGATCTACAACTTACCATTTCTTTGTGTGTATATCTGTATTATTTATATATCTATCTATGTTTGACTCTTTCAACATTTGTCACCAATTATTATTGATTGTCACATAGATGACTTTAATCAAAAACCTAAAGTTCCCTTCTTGATGAAATTCTACCCAAATATTAATGAATGTCCTTATAGATTTGTAAAAATGTTTTCCTATCCAGTAAGTTTAGAGGAAAAGAAGATCATAATGGACATAACGTTAAGAGGAAAGGCAACAAAAACAAAGATTTGAATTACTAGCCTGATTAAGTAATATAAATTCTAGTTAAGTGAATTGAGAAGCAATTGAGAATTATGAGGCCACCCGTCCCCATTTTAATCCTTTTCAGTGAAGATGCATATTTTTAAAAATGCATTCAACTGAGCATGGTTGTAAAACCCCATTTTCCTGTTGCTGGAACTCTGAGGCTACTGAGATGCTTGAATTCAAGAATATTGAGCTACAATAGAGTAAAAGGGAATCAGGTAGAGTCTGCATTAAGTCCAGGACCAATGTAATTAGTCCCTAGGATTTGAGGGTCACTAGGTTATCTAAAGAGTAACAAACTGGTCTTTGGTGGAAAACTGGAAGATGTTATATCTTCCATGGTAATGAGTTTTGGTATCAAGTCCCTTAATGTTTGATATATTTCCTCAATTAATATATAAATAAATGACTAAATAATAAACAAAATGATGAATAGGCAAATGAATAGATAAATAAAAATATTCATATACTTTAGGAACTAAATATGTCATCTAGTTTAAATAATTAGATATTCTTTGGAAATGGTGGGACTTGCAGTGCCTCAGAGTCATCATTCTGCCCATCTTGTCATTCATTGTAAAAAGATGTAGATAATTGATTCTTCTGCTGTAGTTCATGAATTATTTTAAAATATTATATATTTGATAACTATTCCAATAAATACAAGTATGCTAATACACTTCACTTCCTTTTAAATCTCATTAATTTTGTTTAAAAATTCTAAATATATTACTCATAAGTGGTTCATAGACTTTCCTAGACTACTTTAAGGGTCTATAATAGGAGAAAACAATTTTAAAAGGTTTTAAAACCTTGCTTGAAATAAAGAAAGAGCAAGAGAAGGGGTTAAATCTGTCTTCTTTTTAGGACATGACTTGAAAATCATTTAAAAAATAAATCCCCTGATTTAAAAAAAAAAGTCATTTTCCTTTTTCTACTAAAAGCTAATACAGACAACATATCACAATTAATTGAGGATTTGGGTTATTTGAATTCTAGGAAATCAAGTTTTACTGTATAACTAAAAAATGCAGTCATCCTTAGTCATGCCAGCTTTTCACACTTTCCATTTCTGGCAAGATCTTGCTTGCTATTCTTTTTGACCAGCCAGTCAAGAATGCCAATACAACAATTAACACCTACATGCTTCTAGAATGTGAATGCATATTTAAACCACACTTGTATCTCAGGAATAAAATTTGTTTTTCCTCAGCTGCAAGGAGAAATAGATCATCAAAATCTGCATACTACATTTTCCTGGGGATCATAGATTTAAACCTGGAAGAGACCTTAGACATTATCATATCCAATACTATAATTTTAAAGATGAGATTACTAAGGTCTTGAGAGTTTGTGACTTGCCCAAGAATAATCATAGGATGTAAATAGCAGACGCAAAATTTAAACCTGGGTCTTCCTGATTACAAATCCAGTTCTAAATCATACATATGAGTCACCCTCCTGAGTTATCTCAGTCAATAATTATTTGATAAATGTTAATTAGGCACTGAATGCATGCAACTCACCATGCAACATTCTGGAAGAAATTACAATTATAGATAAGAAATAGTCTCTGTTTTATTATTGCTTAAAAGCAATTTCACTAAACAAGCTTCTATTTTTTAATTGTTTCAGTTGTGTCAAATTCTTTATGACCTCACTTGGGGATTTCTTGGCAAAGGTACTAGAAATTGCCATTTCCTTCCTCAACTCATTTTACATATGAGGAAACTGAGGCAAATAGGATTAAGTGACATGCCTAGGGTTACATAGCTAGTAAGTTTCTGAGGCCAGATCTGAACTCAGGAAGATGAATCTTTTTAATTCCATTTCTCGCACTCTGTCTGTTGTGCTACTTAGCTGGCACTACTAAGCATACTAGTATACTACATGAATTACATTATGTTCCTAAAGTCATATAATGGCAGTATTCCTGTATATCTTATAATTGATTTTATGCTATCTAGTTCTTTCCATATAACTCATGGCCATTCTAATGAAGCAAATTAAAAGTAGTCATAGTTTTTAAATTTCTGATTTAATAGCAACATATGAGAAAATACAAGATGAGAGGAAATTATTGTTTCATGACAATGACATGGGGGGAACTGGATAGATTCACCCAACTAGAGACATATCCATAAACCCTAGAGATTGCAATTTAGCACCTTTTATGTATTTATGGACTGAACTCTGGAAATACATCTGCCAAGAATGCAATTGAATCATTCAGCAAACATTTCAGTGCCAATTATGTTCTGGGCTTTATGTTAGGTGCTAGTATAGCAAAGAAAAGAATGGAACAGAGCCTTGCCCTCAAGAAGCTTATATTCTAATGGGAGAAAACCAAATGTACATAAATAAGTAAATCCAAAGTACATATAAAGTTAATCAAGGTGGAAAGAGAACTGTCAACTGTGGGAAAAGGGATGATGGAAGTATCAGGAAAGGCTTCTTATAAGTGAAACCTAAGCTACATTTTACTTGAAACTAGGAATTCCCAAGAGCCATAAGTGAAGAATGAAAACATTCTATACATTTAAAGACATAGAGATGGGGGAGAGAATGTTGGATCCAACCAGTTTGGTTTGAACGTAGAGTACACAAAATGAAATAATTTTCTATCAGTTTAGAAGGTAGCAATGGTAACCATATCATAAAGAGATATTAAATAGCCAACTCCACCAGGCAAACACATTGCTGCCAACATTATTCCTGAATGTCATATTTACTAGAATAAAATGTGAGAAACACTTAACAAAATAAAATGCAATGGAACACAGACAAAGATAATGTTAATATGTGATTTTCTAAGACAATATGTGGCCCAAGAGGATCATTAGTGCTCCTACTCTTTTCTATTTGAATTTGAGACTACTGCTCTAACAGACTTTAAAAGTCAGAAAATACCAGAAGTGGCATGCATCAAAGAATGACCAAACACTTGAATAATATTTGCTTTATGTTTATGAGGAAATCCTGAATAAAGCTAAAGGTTTGTTCAAGCAATAGGGATAAGCCTAGTGTTTTCCCTGTATGCTCTTACCTAAAGGCTATCTTTCCCCAAATATTCCAATGGAAAAAATAGAAAATCAAGGATCCCCATGCCACATTGAGGCTGTCCTTTGAGAAGTTGGTAGAGTGTTAGGTTGAAATGATATAAAACATTGAATATAATAAAAAAAAAACTACTAAGGGAAAGGCACTGATATTGGTGAAACTACATGTATTCATATTAATTTATTACTTATATTGAAATACCACATCTGTCATGTTAAACGATTTCATTAATATCTAACTTGAATTCAACTTTACCTTAAAAGTGAATATGAAATCACAAAAATGCAGAACTAGGACAACAGACAATATATAACACTTGTCTTAGCGCAAGGCTCCTCTAGCACCACAATCCGACCAACAAACCAAGAACTTAGTGTGAGAAGCCAATGATACTGTTGTTCACATAGGACCATAGATTTGGAACTGAAAAGATTATAGAGTTTTATCCAATCCAACTCTATCCATTTAGAAAGAAGGAAAATAAGACTCAGAGATAAAATGACTTGCCTGAGGTCAGTTGGAAAGTGGCAGGCATAGGATTGAAAGCCACATCTTCTGAATCTAAAGCAATGGAACATTACACTATGTGGTCCTAGTGTTGAGTAGATTATTAGTACAATCATGTACCTGATCAATTACATATCAAAATAAGTTAGTAAATAAAAATATGATTCCCAAGATCACAGTAATGAAGTTCATTACAAAACTAAATTTATAATCCTTTTGAATAAGAAAAGTGTACTCTGAAGTTTTTAATGAATTTTAATAGAAGTACATTTATTTATTTTTTCTAGTATTATAGTGATTCTATTCATATTCTATTTTTGATGAACTGAACATCCTTGAAAGATTATTCAGAAACAGACATAGTGAATATATTTTATATCATTCTATGGTACAATGTAAGAGAAGGGAGTGGAGAAGAGAATAGAAAAGCAGAAATTGTACTAAGAAAGCAAATTTTGGCTCTACCTGAGGAAATGCTTTCTAAAACTAGAACTCATGAAAGTAAAAATGGCCTGCCTTGTGATGTAATGAGATATCTGTCACTACAAGGAAGAATTCATTTTGAGTTAATTAGCACCAACTTGACAGATTGCACGGGCAATTCTTGTACTAACAAAAAACCCCACATATTATCTATCAGGACATGGTGTGAAGGGAACTACTAAGAAGCAATGCAATGTTCTGTAAAAAACTGTGGAATAGGAGGAGGCAGTCCTTGGTTTTAGTCTTGGGAATTCCAGCAACTTACCAGGGTGACCTTAGTTAAGTCACTTTAGCTCTCTGGTTCTCAGTTCTTTTCTATAAAATGAGGGAATTGGAATACACACTGAAAGGTGTATTTCAGCTTCAATATCATGTAATTGTGTCTGATAACCAGGCCATGTGCTAATTTCATTAATATCAGTCTCTACTCTTTTCCTTTCCCTTGATCTTCCTTCTAAGCAACTATATCAGCATTTGCCTAACTTTATGTTCAAATAACAACAACAAAAAATCACCAATGTATGATTATAATTTTTTTATATAGAAGCTTTATGCACTGCTCTAAAACACAATGTCAATGATTTAATGGATTTTTCCTGTACAGTATTAGGAATTAATTTACTAAACATTATTTTGAGCTAGGATTGCCCTATTCAGTAGGCATGACTAATGTTCACTTATTAGCCTATTCTGTTGTCTTAATTGTCTGTTTATGGGTCATCATTCACTAATTTGACTAGCAGAGCAGTTTTGAGTGCAGGAGGACTATGATAAACCCGCAAGATAGCCTTGCATTACTTAAACATTAAAAGCAAGAATATTATTTCACATGACTAGGGTCCCACAGTTGGCCCTGCTGAAATAAATACACTGAGGTATAGTAATACAGTATTTGCATTAGCTATTGTGCCTCTTACATCCTGCTGCTCAAGTAGAATAGACTGTGGATCTATACTGAACGTCCCACAAAAATTAAGGCAGTTTGAAACTAACTGTTGAGTTAAAACTTAAAATTAACTAAGATCTTTAGGATATTCTTTAAACACATGCACACACATACGCATATACACACAGATGCTGTGTGTGTTTCCTTCCCAAATACTAAAAGTTTCTTCATAGAAAGGAGAAACTGTTAGGGCTAAAAGACAGGGCTTCACAGCACTTTTCATTCAAGTGATTTACTCAGTTTAAACCTTAAAAAAGTAGTTGTAGCAATAGATGAGTCAATGTTTAAATTTAATTCCTTGTATAGCCTGTATAACTGAACTAGACAATACAACTTTATCTTAAACTCATGCTGAGATTGTGGTTAGACTATTCTGAAAGGGGATTATATATTGAGAAAACAAACGAGTGAGGGCATTTCAGAGATTTAGTATTTATGGTACTTTGGGGATATACTAACATGTGGGGCTCCATTGGAGAAGAGAGAAGGCATAAAGCATGTTTAAATAGATTACTTATCAGAATTCAAGAAATTAAAAGACACATTTCGTCACACTAGTTGCTGCCACTCAGCTCAGAATCCCTGGAAATGAAGACATGTCATCTCTACTAGGTAATTTCCTGCCCCTGCTGTCATGGTCACCCTCGCTCCTTCTCTTTTCCACCTCAGATTCAGAGAACTGTAATCAAAGCAGCCACCATTTCCTCTGGAACAAATACATCCTTTGTTGTCTTTATGACTTCCCAAACCATAATTCTGTTCCTTGACAATCACCCTCCCAAGTATGTGTGTGTGTGTGTGTGTGTGTGTGTGTGTGTGTGTGTGTGTGTGTTTGTTTTCTCCTGCATTAGAATATGTTTCAGGAGGGCAAGACTTACTTTTTTTTATTTGAATAACCATTACTTAGCACAGTGCCTGGCATGTAATAATTGACTATTTCACATATCGGCATAATGCTACATGGTTTACAAAATGCTATTAATTTATTCATTCCTGTGTGATCAGTACTATGGCTATTGCTTTAATTGAACCATAAAGCTAGATTTGGAAAGTACTTTTGAAATCATTACAGTGAAACCAACTCATTTTGCAGATGAGGAAACTGAGTCAGAGAAAAGATAAGTTACTGCTCAAAGATTCAGGGCAGGCAAAAGATTTGGAGTTTGATGAGAGGTCTTTGACATTTTTGATGGATCCAGTGACACTTCTCATAGCATGTTAACACTCAGTTCAATTCAAATTTTAAAATGTATTGCTTTAAACTCTTCTTACAGAATTCTATGCTAGATCATGAGGGAGATACAAAAAACAGATACATATGAGTACCTAAATAAAGGTGTAACTGAATTTTTAGAAGCTCTGTATAGATAGATAACTGGCCTGGGAGTCAAGGAAGCAGGTTGACACAATCTGACACTTACTAACAATGTGACTTTAAGCAAGTCACTTCAAGTGTTCTAAGACTGTACAATGCTAGTCTGCTGTTATTGATCTCCATTGATAGAGGAAACTCCCTTATGCTAAAGAAACCAGAAGTTCATTGAAAAAAAAAGGGAGAAAATGCTGTGTGAGATATGGATATAAAGAAAGATTTTTACTGACTAGGAGAAAAAGATAAATCAACTTGGTTTTGATAAGGTTTGAATCAGCTTCAGAAAGTAAAAAACAGGTACTAATTCAAAGGGGAGAGAAAGGGAGGAAAGCAAGAGACAGAGAGAGACAGAGGCGGAGGCAGAGACAGAGACAGACATGGAGAAGAAAGGAAGAAGTACAAGCCATAGAGAATAAATAAATAAGAGTACAGAGGTAAAAACAAAGATTCATTATAGAGTCCATAGAGTAGTCTAGTCTGCCTAATCTTTAGGATATATGAAGGTATATAAATTGCAGTGAGGTTGGAAAGGCAGTATTAATACCATATTGAAGTTACTGAAAACCAGGAGTAGGAGTTTGTACTGTACTCAATAGCTAATAGGGAGACACTGAATATCTTTGAGCAGAGAAGTGACATGACCAGATTTTTGTATAAAAATATTATTCTAATAAGAGTGTAAAGAATGTATTAAGGGAGAAAGGAGAGATTAAAACATCTCTCAAAGGGCCATTTTAGTAGTTGAGGCTAATGGCAATAATAGCTGGATGGTAGCAGTGGTAAAAGAGATGAAAGTTTGCACATAAAAGATTTTTGAGGGAATTATCTATAGGTTCTGATTGATATGACAGGTGAAGGAGAAAAAAAAAACTAAAGTTAACTCCAAGGTTATAAATTTGAGAAATCAAATGAGTAGTAGTAAAAGAGAAACCGACACATAGAAAGAGTCACAGAGAGCTAGAGATAAAGATAGAGATACAGAATGGAGAAATCAAAGAATTAATCAGGTTAGGAAGAAAAAAATGAGCTACATCTGGAATATGGTTTGAGATTTTGGCATATATTGGAAGTCTATCTTCTTGGCACCTGGAACTTCAGATCTAGTGCTCAGAAGATGATTAGAGATGATGATAAAGATTCAAAAGTCAAATACAGAGATCTGGAGTTTAGTCTTTCATGTGTGGGTTGACCTATACAGCCACTGAAGTCCCTTGTAACTCTCAAATTCTATTTTAGTGGTTCTGTGAAGACAGGAATCAATTGAAATTGGGAAAGGAGAGAAGGGAAAAGAAAAAAAAAGAAGAGGACCCAGGACAGACAGGTGCAGATACCCATATTAGGTTGCTGGAAAGGGGGAAAAGAGCCATCAAAGGAGAAAGAGAATATTTTGATAGTTAAGAGGTGACTCAGAATAAAAATGAAGAATATTATTGAAGGGAGAACAAAGAAAAAATAACTTATCTTTACTTCATTTTCATAATGTCTACATTATCACATATACACAGACACTTTTACATACTTGCTTAAATTCCATAAATATGATTTGCATTTACTTATGTCACTAATAATATTTTCTGACTCATGGGACTTAGCTTTCCAACTATTTATTGGGCCATCTAAAGTCACTCAAGGAGGTCCAATTGAGCAAGTTATGTATTCTTCTAAAATATACCAGTATATGCAATGTTTCTTTAGGTTCAGTTCTCTCAGGGACATTGCCTTCATTTTGTATTGATTTTCAGTAAAAACTGACTGGCAAGCAACTGAAGAAGTTGGCCCACAGCCAGAGGCATTCTGGGGATGGGTTAGTTTGAGTTGCTATTTGATGATCAAAATTAACTTGTGTTCCAAGAACTGTGGACCACTAGTTACAATGGGGAGGTATGTCAGATATCAGGGTGCTGTTTACCTCTCCTGCTGCTTAGCCTGTAGTCTGCAGGTTTCCTCAACTTCACTTGGGGTTAAAGCTCAGTCTCCTTTGTTTATCTATATGATACTTTTGTCATTGGTCTCTGGTGCCAGGCGACTCACTTTCTCAGACCAGAGAAAAGAAGCCTCAAGCTCTATGAAAATTTGTATTGAAAACAAACAAGCCAGCAAACAAAAAGCCCCACAAACTCATTGGATAGTAGAACTGAAGGGGAATTTAAATCTCATTAGCCCATTCTCTTGGTTTTATAGACAGGGAAACTAAGGCCCAGACTAGGAGACATGTCTTACACAAAGTTTATATAAGCTAGTATGTGGTAGGGTCTGGAGTACTGAAAATCAAATCTTATAACTTTGAGCCTGATTCACTTTCTACGCTATGAGGTGCTTTCTAATTTGGGGGACCTAATATAGTTAAGAAAGTCTCTCCCAATGGCAGACCAGGCAGGTACATTTGGCAACAGGCTGCAGTCTGAGGAATTAACTATTTTCTGTAAATTGAAAGTTAATGGAACAAAACAACCACAAAAGTACTTTTTGTTGCAGGTTTTGGGAGGTAAGAAGAAAACTACTTACATCTCAAAACAAAACATATCAAAACACAGTACTGAACTGGAGAAAGAAATAGTTCTGAGTAAAACTTATGGGTTCAGGTCTGTAGCAAGCAGAGCAAGGTAGGCAAGTCTGTCTCCTTGTCTCCCTGCTTGCCTGCAGAGGAGCAGCATAGTATATCCTTGCAGCTCTTTTCTAGGGAATGATGTGGTGCACTGGTTCAGGGCTTTGTCTTTATTCACAACACATTCATGTGGCTCAGCAGGGGGGTGGGGGTGGGAGAACTGCACGGTTGCCTGCCAGCCGGTCCTCTTCCACTGTGTGCAGGATAAGCCGAATGATAACTCTCCGAGAGAGAGAGAGAGAGAGAGAGAGAGAGAGAGAGAGAGAGAGAGAGAGAGAGAGAGAGAGAGAGAGAGAGAGAGATTGAGAAGAGACAGAGAGAGAGAGATAAAGAGGGAGTGAGAGAGCACGCAAGAGAGTGAGTGAGGGAGAGAAGGATGCTCTCTGGCTCATTCATACATTAGGTCTCTTTGCAAAAGCAGGAGGCAGAAGGAGCAGCATCAGCAAGCTTTCCAGCAGTGATTGTAACTATTCCCCATTAATACCATGGTCAGAGCTACTTTGTGGAGGCAATCTATTACTTAAACATAGAGCTCTTCAGCTCTGCTCAGAACTGGAAGTTCAAACACCCCCCCTTATTTTCTGACTGATAAAGATTTTGCAGCTTTTACAAGCAGACCAAACACTATCAAGACAGACTCTGCCACGACAGGTAAGAACGCAGCTAAGATTTATCCATTTGTGACATCATTACAGGCGAACGCCCTTTAACAATGATTACTTTTTAATGTAATAGCCTGCCTCATGGAGAACTGCTGTGTTACATTTATCTTCATCTTAGTCTACCTGCAAATAAGTAATTTTATAAGAAAACCTGCAATTAAATTAAAGAACACCTACTAAATCTTTCCTAAGCAGAAAGCATCCGTGAGTATTTGCATTTCCATGAGCTTAGAGTTCACAGCTGGCAACTTGATCTCAAACTGTGACCTGAAATGCATGTCTTGATGTATTTCTATTCAGAATGTATAGAATTATTTATCATCATTTTAATAAGCCATAATCATTCATTGACCACTGTGTTAGGTTCAGTGCTCAGTAGTAGGTCTTAACTTTTCTAGTTTGGGGGCTCCAATGACACCACACTTAACTTGGCTTAGTTTGGAAATTCATCCCTGCATGGGGGTAATGCACCTGCTTCAGGAGCATGGATTATGGTCATCGAGTTTTTGTGCTAGTTATCATGGACATAGGGATAAGTGATCACTGTGAGTAACGTGCAATATTTTTGGAAGAGAAAAACTACGAGTAGTCAAGTCTGTATTCGGTAATGCACCCTTGAGGTCTGAGTTATTTTACTACATGATTAACTTTCTTCTTTGAACTCCCGAGAAATCTTTACATTTCAATAACTCTTTATCAAGTTAGTTCGTTATTGAGGACACACAGTGTTACTGGCATTGCTGGGAAACCAGCCCTCCTGCAACCATATTTACTATATATCATCTACATGACCTGAGAGCACAGGAGAGAAAGATTGGCAACAGGTTTGTAAAATTGTGCTTAACCGAGTTTTGACAGGAGAAACTGTTGTGGTTTTAGGCACTCAGATGTGTGTAATGTTCAGGTTGTTCACCTTATACTTTCCTGTTCTTGAAAAAAAGTAGACTCACATCACGGTCTGGGACCTGAGTACAAATAATTAGCCTGACCTGATCATAAAGCCATTTCTAGTACTTATCTCTTATTTTAACTTAAATGAACTCTAGGCACAACTGTAATGTGTTCAGTCCTACTTCTTCCTATTGAGATATATTCTTCATATTGTGATACATACACATGTGTATTCTTTTCTGTTGAGTGGTACTCAGATCTAATTACTTCACACCAAGTATATAAATGACAACCAGCTAAAGACATGGAGATGATGCTAAAGTTGTTTCTGAATTTAACAGTGACAGACAATAAAATATGCAGACAAATAATAAAAGCAGATATTAGCAGGGTACATGTTTAACTATCAAATCCTGCAGAGAAGTATTTGAAAATAGAAGACTTTGCATGCAAGGATACTTAATTCATCAGTAACCATGTGATTCTTTTTACTCCCTCTGCTTAGCTTATTTCATTTTCCAAATTCACTTATAGAAAGTTTAACTCCCTGGATAGGTTTTGTGCTGTTTTAGATTCTCTATCAAAATAGCATCTAAGAATCCCTGGTTTGGCTTTTTTTTTCAGTTAGGAAGTTTTTAAGGCTCCAAGTGGAAAAAGAACTTCTTTTAGAGTCTTTGGAATATTAGAGTAAAGATTGAGGGAAATAGGAGTAAAGGCTGTCAATAGATATTTAAAACTTTTCAAGTCCTAGAAACAAGTGAGAGAATCAAACTGGTAGGCTTCTACACTTTGTAATAGAAAATGCTGTCTTTAAGCATGACAGAAACTGGATTGACAAGAACCCTTCCTTGATAGAAATAACTAACAAACTTGGCAATGACATTTCACAGATATGAACGTCAGTTTTTGCATATAACATTTAAAACTAAACTCTCTTTAGTTCACATGTGGATATATAGACTATATAAGCTACAAAAACTGTATCTTGCTTGATTAATAAAGATGTCTACAAAAGAGAAAAATGTTAAAATGTTTTAAAATCTACTGAAATGTTTAAAACTTCATTTGCTCTAATTTCATCACTGGCATAGTTTTTAAAAATTCTTTTCATACCAAGATCAGAGTACTGAGGCAATGGTGAATAAATCCCTGCATAACTTCTTTGAAATTAGTTAAATATTCATTGGATTTTCACTTGACACCCCAACCATCCTATGATAAGCAAACCTATGCTCATCAGTATTATGTTCACAGTGATTACTCTTTCTTCTACTGCTCAGTCTTTCAAAAAATAATTATATACATTATGGCAGAGATTATCTTGCTCTTTGGAGGCAATGAGGAAGCACCATCTCCAATTAATGACAATATTTTGCAGTGTCTTAATGATTAGGTGATTGAATGCGTATTGTTAACCAATAATTTATACTCAATCTCTTTTTTGTTGCCACCATTTTCCTTCTTTTCATTTCCCTACAAGTGTGGTACAATTTGGCAAGCCTGATATTTAAGTTCACAATTGTGCTCAAACAATTGTGCTTCTATGTTGTCTTGAATTAGGTTGCATGTGGACATGTATACTCTATACATGTATATTAATGATCATGAAACCTATGCTCATCAGCATTATGTTTGCATTGATTACTCTTATACAACATAAAATATATCGATAGATATGGCTCTTGCCCTCAACTTGCTTACATTAAAATGTCCTTCTAAGCACAAGTTATTCTCAAGAAATTTGAAATTGTAGAGGATACTATCCTTTTGACCACTGGGAAGTTGAGACTTTGTTAGCTATTTGCCTACCATGAAATAACTGTTGAACTCAATATGACATTGTGAATGGTGTTTATTTGTTCTTGATGAAGAATTTGGCAAAATAGCAAAGATGAAGCTTCATAAAAGAAGAGCAAAGACTGTCTAGTTAATGACAGTTATAAAGTAAATACTAATGATTACTCTTAATATCTTTTCCTTTTCATTGGGATTGGCTTATGCCACTTCCTCTGTAGTAAGTCATAATGTGTGGCCATTTATAAGCTGTGAAATAAATTTTTCAAGTATATTTTACTGATCCATTGATGTAAGAGTGCTTTAGTTGGACTTTCATTATTTTTGCCAGATCTTACCTTTTTACCATTTAAATAGGTTCTAAGATTACTTTCATAAGGTAACACAGAACTTCTCTCCACAAAAGCATGAAAACAACAACAGCAAAAACCCAAAATCTCTCTATGGATTGATAGTTATTTTGAATCTTGGGTAGTAATAGCAAGATACAGAAATTTAAGATTTCTAAAACAAGAAAAAATAAATAATAATAACACCAGATGATTTCTGGTCTAGGGGTTTCACCTAAGGATACTCTTAGAGGTTAGATTTTTTTTGGACTCTGAAAACTACAACCTCTTCTTCTTTCTGGAGGCATATATAGAATACACATTCTCATACTGTCCTACTATTGCAAACCAGTTTACCCATGCGGATCATTCCTGGGGTCAGAATGGATATTTACTTTAGGATCATTAAATCAGAGGAAGAGAATGGATTGTCCAAAGGTGTAATGAATAATCATTGGTTTTATTTCAAAGTTTTAGGCAAGGTCAGTACATTTCTAATTCTAATTTATATTATGCTCATTTGAAGATTCTGTAGACATGCAAACAACATACATAAGTCTTTAGTTCTTTACTGAATATCATACTCTTTTCATATATTGTTTGTACATATATTTAAAGAAATTCACATAGAAAAGCAAACTAATTTTAGCAATCTTAGAATTCAGAAACACAGAGACATATGGAGATAAATAGAATCTCTTTGTAAAAGAACTTTCCTGGAGCATTTTAAATTCTTTTGTTTATATAAATTAGAAATTGAAAACTTTTCCTGAATACAAATATTATTTAAAATGCACCTGTGTATGTAAACTATGCGTCTATAGGTACAGCAAAACCTTCATTTACCAACGATTATAGTATATTATATATTATATAGTTATATTAATATTGAATAAATATTTATTACATAAATATTAAAGTAAATCAATATTAAATAAATATATGTGTATTCTTGTACTTTTTCTAGGTATGGGCACATGGGCAGTTACCCTTTTTAATTTTAATACTTCTCTGAATTTCATAAGATACAGGTAGGTAAATAAAGGAGAAGAATATATGTGTGTGGGTGTAGAAAGGTTAAGTTGATAGTTTTGTAGCACAGGAAAAGTCAACCAGAGACTAAAGAGTTTTTCTTTTCTTTACATGAACTTTCTTTATTAGATTAAAGGGTTCCTGACATTTTAGAAAAGTTCTGCTCAAATTAGCTCTCTGTGTTTTCCTTTAATCTGCACAGGCACATATTCCTGGCTTTAAGGTTGTTCTGAGATGGTGACAGATTCCAATTAATTAGGTCCTACTGTCAGATAGGTATATTGTAAATAAAAACCATAGGGTTCCAATAAGGAGGTTAATTCTATTCCTACAAAGGAGAATCAAGATCAATATTCTCTTTTAAGTACAAAGGGGAAAAGTCTGAACACCAGGAAGTTATTTAATGAATGCAAAATTTACTAATTGCGATTACAAAAAATATTGCATTAGCATTTACTATAGCTTTCTACAAACATATAAATGATTTTACACCCTCAAGAATTTCACATTAATCAAAAGAATCTTAGTTTTCTGCATGTAAAATCACTTTTTAAAAAATTTTAGAAATGACTAGCTTATAAACCAGATCAATTGGCATAGAAGTTAATTTGCTATTATTTAAATTCAAACAGCCATTATATTAATTACTTAAAATAGTGAGAAATCAAGTTACAAAAATAACACTAGTGCTACCAGATATAATGCTCTCATAACCTTTCTTTTCCTATCTTTTACCATAAAAAGCCAACCAGTATTCAAAACCATTGTATTACCCATACCTCAATATCTAATATATCTTTGGAGTATCACCTCATTTTCTTTCAGCTACATAAATAATTAAAAAAAAGATACATGTGGTGAGTCCAGATGTTCAAACACAATGGCTCCCCAAAGACATACAGTTACACGTTGATTCAAGTATGGCTATGTCTAAATATATACATCAGAAAGTTAATTTAAAATGAGAACAGAGTATGAACTGCAGTAAAAATAGCTAAGGACCACATCAAGCTGTCTGAATTTTTTGTGTAAATAGAAAATATATTTTCTTTCTCTAGAGGAATACACAATTTCCCCATCTGTACAATGGGGATTAATTAATTATCATGCTATTTATATTACAATTCTATGAACAACTATTTTTATTATTATAGCAGTGATTATATTTATCATAGAAGATACAATGGGATACAGATATACAAGGTACTTAATACTGCATTTTAAACCAGTATTGTTCAACATAGTTGATAAATTCTTCCTACTTGTTGGACTTCAGGATTCGATGCATCTGAGGTAATTTGTTGTAGTAAATAATAATACTGTTATATATATATAGGTATATATATATATATATATATATTTATCATGTATTCTGTACTTATCGGATGATATTTTAAATTATGTTCGATGTGTAAATATCATATTTCCCATACAAAAATGTAAACTCCATGAGGTCAGGAGACATGTCTTATCTGAGTTTTTATCTTCTACTGACTAACACATTACAAAATAAATAAATGTTGAATTGAATTCATTTGAATTAAATATTGATTCTCATGAAAGTAATATGGATAACATAGGGGTTGTCCCTTCTACCTTCTTGATAAGTTGGGAATTCCATTGAGAAGGTGAGAATTATCCTTTTCCCAAGTCTGTTTTTTTTTCCCCACAATAAAGACATTTTTTCTTAAGATTAGTTGACATCAGGATAAGCCTTTTAAAAAAAGAGAGTGTGGGAGCTGGGATTAGACCTAAATACTGAATTTGGAAGTTTGAACTCTGCCTGTAGAGACACCTTTAAATCAGTTTAGGTCCTTGGGAAAGCCCTGTGTTTAGAGAAATTATCACCAGATGGAAACAAACCAATGGGAAGCATTGATCTGATGACAGTCCTCTGTTTTCTGTTAAATTAAATAAAGCAAATTTTATGTGCATTGTTTTCTTACTCTGAATGTTTTCAGGGAGTGTTGAGTCCTTAAAAAAATAACCACATTCTGATATTCCCAGGAAAACTCTGGGGGGAGAGATAAAGAGATTTTTACTAAAGATAAGCCACAAAGCCTGAACATGGTCCGACTATCATAAGAGGAGTATTTAAGGCACCATTTTACTCTCATATTACAATATGTTTCCTTGAAATGTTAAGCAGGCCTATTATTACAAAGGTTTATAAAATCACTTAGTTTCCTGAGGGTGATCTATTATTTGCTAATAATAATTTTGTTTTCTGTTGTCCAAATTATCAAGAAAATAAAGTATTACTGAAAACATACAGATTACATTAACTTTAAGATGACTGTTGAGTATGCTTGCTGGATGATCACTTTATAAATTTAAGTAAACTTTCCACATATTTGTGAAATCTTATATAATTTGTCATTATTTGTCAGTGCTTGTCTTCTTCCTTTCTCCCCAGTTTCTGTAAGTAGGTAAAAAGTAACAAAATGATACTAATTCTTCAACATTTTATTAGTTCAAAAATAATCATGCATATTATCATGGAAGGTACCAAATCTCTTTATTATTATTATTATTTTGAATTCAAGCTTATACATACCATTACTCACTATTCAGTTACCAAAATAAGAATAACCTTAGTTCTGATATAACCAAAGGAAACTCCTTAACATTTATCTGATGTAAATCAGTAAATCTAACTCATATTTATCTCTAATATTCCTAGTAAAAAATACTCTCCAGTTGGAGAAATTTCCAGTGTTAAAAAACAAAACAAATAAAACAAAAAGATGACTGGAACTTTAGTTGCTTCATTTTAATTCATACAAAGTGAGGCAATGTGCAAACTATTAGCTTGTAGTAATGAAAAGGAAATGATACAGTGAAATAAAAACTCAGAGCATATATAATTTAGGGAAATGTTCATCTTCATTTCGGATTCTGCCACTTGATTCTCTTCGTAAATCAAGTTTCCTAATTCTTACTAGTTAATAGCTGAATTACCTCATGTTACTGAATAAAGCAAGTATATTTAGGAAATTATAAACAATAAAGATACCAAGCTACTTCAGGTACTTAGCTGGAACAGTTACAAGGTGCAATAAAATTCTACTCAAATACAAATGCCATGACTATATAAGAGTATGATCTCTTTTGTTAAGTCTCAAAAAAACCCAAACCCAAAACAATGAAATTTCACTTTTCCTACAGTATCATGTACCTTTTTTTCAAGGTAGAACCATTTCTAAAACTAGAAAGTATATAATGGAAGCACCAGTCCATGTAGGTTGCTTCCACATCATGAGGCATACAGGAATTTACAAAACAAATCTCAGAAAATTTCAGAGTTTTATTTGAACCATAAGAAGAGGTTTTTTTTTTAATTAATTAGGAAGTAGCCAAAAACAAACCTGCTTTTCATAACCATCTAAACACAACTAAATGTCAGGGTTTAGCCTGAAGAAAGAGGAGAGCTTGGAAATTCTTTTCTAATGTCCTTCCCCCTATCACTGCCCCTATTCTACCTTACTAAAATAATGAGCTTGCTCAGTGGTTAGAAAGCCAATCATAAAGTTAGGAAGACCTGAGTTCAAGTGTAATCTTATTGTGTGACCACTGGGCAAGGCAGTAAAACACTTTTGGACTCTTTTCTCAACTGTAAAATGGGGATAATGATAGCTCTTCCTCCTAGGATTGTTGTGAGGACCAATTGAGGTGATATAGGTCAAGAGCCTTGCAAACTTTAAAATACAGTATAAATGTTAGCTATTATTACCTTACATACCTTAGGGTACAAGTTCAACTGAGCCTGTTTGCTTTTCTTTGTAATTTCCAGGTGATTGAAAAAGATCTTATGGAAGGGCATGCTATTAAATAGTTAACAACAGGTTTTGGGGGTAGTATATGTCTTGGACATATTTTTTGTATGACTTGCATTATTAACATTTTCTCAATCACTTTCTTAAGTCTTGGCAATTAAAAAAAATCAAGCTCTGATTTGTTGCTTATGCTAATTTTTAAGGTATATATACTCACAATGAAAATTTAACAACCAGTTCTCCTTTCCAACTGGTCCAGCACACTTCTAGTACATGCTATTTCTTTTCTGATCTTTTTCAAACGTAAGTGTCTTAAGAGAAGAAATTATAACTAACAATATGGGTTGTAAGTTACTCAAAAATTAGGCTTTGCCTACACTGCTGGACAGGCCATTGAGGTAATATTTCTGAGCTTCAGAGTTCCTGGTGTTATTTTATGAGATTTAAGATGATAATCAGAAGTATAGATTAATTCCTTACTTAACAAACAGGAAAAAATAGTATGATATTATGAAGTTTCATCTATCTATAAGAGAACTCGCTCACCTTAGAATTCCAGTGTTTGTTTACAGATCAATCTAAATCATTTAACCATAGGATCTTAGACTTAGAAAAGGAAGTAAAGAAAGAAGAAAGGAAGGAAGGGAAGAAGGAAGGAAGGAAGGAAGCAAGCAAGCAAGCAAGGAAGAAAGGAAGAAGGAAGAAAGGGAGAGAGAGAGGGAGGAAGAGAGAGAGGGAGGGAGGGAAGAAGGGAGGAAGGAAGAAAATAAGGGAAAAAGGAAGAATGAAGAAAAGAAGGGAGGGAGGGATGAAGGAAGAAAGGAAGGAGGAAAGAAAGGAAGGAAGGAAGAAAGGGAGGGAAGAAGAGAGGAAGAAAGAAGGAAACAAGCATTTATTAGGTGCCTACTAGGTGGCAGGCATTGTGTTAAATGCTTTACAAATATTATCACATTTGATTCTATTGAATTCAACACTAGTTGAGTGTAGGAATAATTTACCTTGCTCCTATTACTCCAACTTTTTTTAAAGCTGAATATCTTCAGTTCTTTTAATCAGTTTCCATATGGCACAGCCTCAAAAGAGGAAGAGAAGAAAAGAGAAGGAAAAGGAGGCAAGTATCTATTGTGTAGCAGGCACTTTGATAAGCATTTTACAAATATTATCTCTTTTGACCCTCACAGTAGCCCAGGAAAGTAGGCACCATTTTTATTCCCATTTTACAGCTGAAGAGACTAAATCAGACGGAGTTTAGATGACTTGCTCATGGTCACATAGCTCTCAAATGTCTGAGGCTGGATTTTAATTCACATCTCCCTGAACACATGCTTAGGACCCTATCCGTTAAGTGTGCATCTAACCCTAACCTCTCATTGTGAAGATAAAGAAATGAGGCCCAAAGAAGTTCAGTAAATACATGGTGAAAGAGGTAAGTAAGTGCCAGAGCTAAGTATATAAGCAACATTCCTTGATTGTGATGCTAGCATTTTTACTGAAACTCCCTGCCGGTTTATATACAGATTACTGGTTGGCAATAGAACATTTTGGATCAGAAAATCCCAAACTAAATAAGTTAAGAATGAAAGAAAATTGAAAATAAATTAGAAGTGAAAATTAAATTATACAAGAAAAATAATTTTAAAATGTTATAAAAATTCTTTACAAAATTCAAATTTTCACTCCTTTCAGATAAACATTTATAGTAGAATGTAAGAAGCATCTTGCATTTTCAAAACTACATGACAATCTTAGAATTGTAGTTTTAGGGACCTTAATAGTTCTAGTCCAACTTTCTCATTTTACAGATAAAGATATTGAGGGTCAGGTATTAAATTACTTGCACAGGCTCATGTGAGGCAGAACTTGGACTTGAACTCAGATCGTGACTTAAAATCCAGGTTTCTTTCTAGTGCACCAAAATACAATTTTGTCCTTATTATTGACCTCAGATTCTCAAAAACTGTGTGTGGACAATGTCCCCTGTGATCCAGAATGCTTCCTCAAAAATATAAATTTACCCTGAAAAATCTTATTCAAAAGACACCTTTGAAAACACTGAATAAAACAATTCTTATACATATTATCTTTGCAGATTCATATATATGTGAATATATATATATATATATGTGAGTGTGTATACTGTATACTTACACATACACATTCATAGATATGTATTATAATACACCTACACAAAACACATGTTTATATATATACACATTCTTACATATGTGTGTGTAAATTCAATATTTTGCTTAAAAATTGGCTTAGCTATTCTTACAAGAGGACAAAAGAAATCTGGGTTAATTGGTAATTGTCAATCAGTAAAATAAGTGCATACTGAGGACCTTCAAGGCATGTAACAGTCTCCTAAGTATTTGGCAATATAAAGTCAGTCAAGTGAGGGAATGTTGGTGCTTAGTCAGGCTTGGTGGAAACTGTGAGTCCAGGCAACCACAGGGCTCTTTATGAGCTTATGGAATCAATTAATGATTGTCTGACTTTCCTATAGGTGCCTTTGTAGACTGTTGCAATAGGAGAAGCTATTGATGTACTCCATCATATGAAATAATCTATAATTACCAAGGTAAGCTGAGGGACATCCAGGAGAAAGTTATAGCCTAAAGAAGTCTTGGGAAAACGATAATATATGATAATCAACAATCATCAATAAATTGTCAATCAATAAACATATTTGTACACCTACTATGTGTGCTATGAGCTAAGGATACAAAAAAAAGAATGAAGTAAACTCTACTCAAAATGAGGTTATAATCTTTTGGGAGTCATTAAGAACCTTGAAGAATCTGTATGGAATTTAGAGCTTGAAACTGCAGATTGAGAATACATAGAAAGAGATCTCTAGGAAAGACCGTGGACCTTAGGACTCAAAGCCCAGTAAAGGATGAGAAGCAAGAACTTTGTCCTCACATGGTTATGGGAAGGAGGAAGACAGGCTTATCCCATAACAATGGAATAATGGAAAGGGACAGAGTAGGGTGGACTAGTGAGGAAACCACTGTCATGGAGGTTCCAGAGGATTAAGTTTAATTAAACTTTTGATTCAGGCATGTTTTCAAGATGAGCGGGTAGCTCACTTGATGAAGGCAGGCACTGGGGAAGAGGAGGAATTTAATGCAAGGACAGTGAAAGGAAGAAAGAACACTGGCAATGTGTTGGTTTCACATTGATACTCTGGGATAAAGTCTAGGTTGCCTTGTCCTGGTTACTGCTCTGCTCTGCACAGTAACAGATATACACTCACACATGCACATGCACACATGCATGTACACACATTCATCATGCTGAGACAAGTGAGAACAATCCACTGATTTCTTTTGGACCAGTCTTCAATCCAGTAACTTAGAGGGACTACAGAAAAGAATCTAAAAATTCTACCATAAAGGAGACAAGAAAATGAAGTAGAAAATCACCACACCAATACAGATGATAAGTTTCAAGAAGAAAGTGAAGGCAGAAATAAAATCAGAAGACTTCCAGCAAAATAAAAAAAAGAGAGAGAGAATAATTTCATATCATGTCTCCTATCTGGGTTTATGTAGTTGTTCTCAGTCTACAGTCTCCTTCCTCTTGGTTGACTAGACCTTTCCCCAGGCCAAATTTGAGTCTCTATTAATCATCATTTATTTAATTTACTAAAAGACTCATGCCATTGTTGCTTGGATATTTTCAATAGTTAACTTCTTATGCAATATTAGCATATTCCAGTGACTTACAAACATCTGTCTATAACAGTAACTATTCCCTTAATCTACCAAAGTAGAGTGAGAATCATTAGTTTTAAGGAGAAATTAAAAGTCTGCTAGAAAAATATGAAACAAATAATGCAAAAATATAAGATGTTTAACCATTCAATTACTATATTTACTACCTGCAAAGTAACCAAAATCTTTTTCTGCATCTAAGATTGAAGTGCAAGGAATCACTACATGATCTATCTCAGTGTAATTATTATTTTTTTTGCATTTTCTCACAGACTTTTTTGTTATATCTCCACTATTTTAGTGGATTTTATTTTCTATTACACTGTAGAGTCCTTTTGTACTGAAATAGATGTTCAGCTTTTTTTTCTAATTGCCAGAAGATACTGTCCTGATGTGTTTTATTTTCTATTGATGCAAACTACTTTTCACAGCTCATTGTCAAATCAGAGGCATTTCCTACTTCAGGAACTAGATCATCCCTACAGCTATGCTGCAGAAATAGCTATTTATGCCTGTAGGCTTTAAAAAGAGTGTCACTATCTTCACTGGCCATTTATACTTAATTCTAGGTGACTTTGATTTAAAGAATCTCTTCTGCCTTTCTCAAAGGATAATCAGAAAAAAGCAGTAGAAGAAAGCAAAACAAGGCAAGAGATAGCATTTGATTCAACAGACTCTCTTCTCTCCTCATTTATCACAACTTTTGATTTCTTTATATAATTAAAGTGTGATCTACAAGATTAAAAAATATGCAAAAAAGTAATCTCCAAAGAATTACAATAGCATTGTCAGAGAGACACTTTTGTTCTTTGAAAAATTGTATTGGAATGGCAAGTTTGAATTATTACATGTATGGAATTTTGCTCTTCCTAGTTTCAGTGGTTTAATATGATTAACTTTAGGAAAATGAATATCATATTTCAGTAGTGGAAAAACATCACACACACACAGGCACACAGACACACACACACACACACACACACACACACACACATATATATATATATACACACACACACATACTTGTAGGATATATACAATTTAATTAGGAAACTAATGAAGTACAATGGACAATCTGATTGTTAAAAAACTGTAATAGTAGCTTCCTATTAGAAAGCTGATATTTCTCTTTCAGCTTTTTACATTCATCCAAATTCTGATTCTAGAATTTTAGTATTAGAGAATTGCTACCCTGGACTTCAGAAATCATACTTTTGTAAAACTACTGAATTAATTTTAATTTAGGGTAAGGGAACTTCTGAAAAAAAACTTAACATTATCTGTGTTTACATTTGGATGGCTACATATACCAAATGTGGCAATTAATTGAAAACATAAAATCAGCAAAACTGAGACCAAAATAGAATTTATACACAGTATAACAAACTTGACTGAGTCCCCAAATGTCACAGTAATCCAGGGGAGCTGATATGAAAATATACACAATTTTATAGGAAGAAAGACTTTATTTGTAAAAACAGAAATTATAGTTGCTTTTCTAAGCAATTCACATAACCCTAGATGTAATTATTTTGTCATACATATTATTTTGTATTTTTATAACCAGAGAATGCTTTAGGATTTATAGTTAAATTCACATTTTAGAAATATTTTCATGCTTATGATTCAACTCTTTGGATTTAGTTCACACAAGCATCATAAATTCTAACTGATAATAGTGTCTAAGGCAGAGCTAGAGTTGACACAGTAAATCAACAACTTTCTCTGTTGTTACATAAAACTATCATTCCATCGTTTAGGACTTTGTTATAAATTTTAGTGTCACTGATAGAAAAAAAATTAAAGCTCTTATTTTAAATCAAGACAATGTAATTATTTTGAAGAACATGAGGTGAAAGTTACTTTTCATATTGTAAAGCAAAATTTCTTTGAAATGAAGTCCTCCCTTCAGTGCCATTTCTCTGGCCCCGCCCCAGGCTCAACAAGATAAAGCTGATGGTTGAAAAACCAAAACAAATATAAAAATGGGTAATTTATTAAAGTAAATTATTGAGAAATTCATTTGAAGTAATTTTTCCCCATAAGTTGTTTGAATAGAAATAACAATTTAAAAAAAGCAGCTTTGTTGAAAAAGTGTTTAAGCTATCAAAACTATTTCCCACAATGAATTGCTTTTTCCAAGAAAACTGACAGTCTGAGGGTATATATATATATATATATGTATGTATGTATGTATATATATGTATATATATACTCACACATATATATACATATATATGCTTAATAGTTAATATTGAAAATGTTTTCTTAAGCAAATAGTAAATGTGGAGGGCTTTGAATATTAGGAAGTTTGGGATGTTCCCTTCATTGAAGACCTCATAGATTTTTGATAACTAATTGTTTTGTCTATTAATGCAGAGATTCCTTTTGTATATTTTCTCCTAATATTCTGGTCAATTATTTCTTTTATAATTCAGCAAAAAATTCAATTTCGCAAAAATTTGTTAAGTGCTTACTATGCAAAAGACCATGAAAAGGCTGCTAGTGATGCAAAGATGAAAAATGAGTGTGTGCCCTCATGAATCTTATAGATAAGACATGTATACCAAAAAATATGACACAAGGTAGAATGGAATAAATATAAAATAGAGACAACATGGCCACTGAAGATAAATTCAAGGGAAAGGATCACCTTCAATTGATAAAGAGAGGATTCACTGTGAGTATGTTGCAGTGGCCTGGATTGGGCTTTAAAAACTATTTTTAATAATAGTTTATTTTTTCCTAATTTCATGTAAAAACAACTTTTTAACATTCCTTTTTTCCTTTTGAGTTCCAAATTCTCTACCTCTTTCTCACTCTCCTTCCCTGCCTCACTCCCATTCATCTTCTTCCCTGAGATGTTAAGAAATTTATTACATTTTTTCTATTATTTTAGTTATGTAGACAGAGCTCATTTTAGGTAAGAGGAGGAGAGAACTGGTCTACACAAATGCACGGCAACCAAAGAAGGCAAGATAAAATTCATGAACATCTAGTACTAACATTTACCTGCTAAATAGAGTATGTGAAATATATTCATTAAAACTGAGGATCACCTCAAATGGCAGTCTAAAGTCCATCTTTTGTCAAGGAGACTAGGAGGCACTGAAGTTTTCTGATCTGAGAACTTTCATGATCAGACTTGTACTTTACCAATTTTGCATGCATGCACACATCTACTTACATATACACATATGCATAAACATATATATGCATATATATATCTGTTCTGTGTTTGCATGTGTTCATGTTAAACTGAGACTTGAATCAGATTTATATAGATACAGATATATGTAGATATGTAATTATATGTTGATAGACACATATCTACTGACATTATATATATACATATATATGAAATTGGATATCATATATACATTTAATAATTTAAGGTAGTAAATGATTGAAATTACTAGTGAAGAAAGTATAGAAATAGAGGAAAAGCTAGTAAAAGACGGACTTTAATGATATCCACATTTATCAAAGATTAATATAGTACATTGAAGGACAAGTGAGAAAGTAAAGAGTATCAGGAGAAGTCTATATCATGGAATACCAGTGAGGGAGAGAATATCAAGGAAGGGACTGGTTAGATGGATTTGGAAGTCACATTATAAGAGGTCTAGAATTTGAAAGAGTAAAGGAAAAAGTATAAGTGACAAATATACAAAACTCTAATAATAAAAAAAAAGAGATGTTAACTTGAGGTAGCAAGTTAAATACTCCAACAGAACAACCATGTATTAAGTATCTTTTGTGTTTAGAACTTTCTGCTGTGCACTTCGTTTAGAAAGGTGTTGTAATTGACATGGCGATGAGGCTTTAAAAATGGTAATTATTAGATAAGAGTATTGTTATTGTTCAGTCCTTTTCAGTCATGTCTGACCCTTTTTGACACTATTTGGTGTTTTCTTGGCAGACACTATATTGTTTTGCCATTCCCTTCTCCACCTCATTTTACAGATGAGAAACTGAGGCAAATAATTAAGTGACTTGTCCATGGTCACACAGTTAATATCTGAGATCTGATTTGAACTTGAGAAAATGAGTCTTCCGAGCTCCAGCAGAGTGCTTTCACTGTGTCAGCTAGCTGCCCCTAGAGAAAAGTGTATACAATCAACTTAAATATCACATCCTCATGAGAACTTTTCTAATCTCTCAGCTATAGTGCCTCCTCCCCCAACTCAAATCTCCTAGCAATTATTTTCGACATTCTTATTATTTATATAAATACATATATACACACACAAGTATGCATATATCTTTGTGTCTCTCTATCCACCTATCTATGTATAGATATATGTTACATGTTGTTTCTCCCCAGACAATATAAGCCCCTTTAGTGTTTCATTTTTGTTCTTGTATGGCAAGTAGAATAATTGGCAGCCCATAGCTAGTTTCCAATAAATACTTGTTGATTAATTGGAAATTTACAAATATTTCAGACTGAGGTCTGAAGAAGAAGGTTATTACTTGCTAGGAGAAAACAAGAATAGCTTCATGAAAAAGTTGGCAATCAAATTGAGATTTAAAGAATGTGAAGAAATTTAGCAGATGAAAAAAGGGAGGGGATATTTCTGGGAAAGGGAACAGTGTAATAATAATAAAAATAATAATTTACATGCATTTACATTAAATTTTGGAAAATGCTATACCTATTTTATTTCATTCGGTCCTTAAAACAATATTTTTGAGGTAAGTGATATGACTCTACAGATGACAAAAATGAAGTTGAAAACTTCACAGCACTAGTAAGTGTTTGAGGCACAACTCAAATTTGGATCTTCATTATACCTTCAACAAAGACATGGAGCATGTGAACACATATCCTTTTTCTGCAAGGGAGATTCTCCAGGTCTGCCTAAGGATCTTTTGTTAATAGTAATAGGAATAAGATGAGATATATCAGGAAATATAAGTTAGACCTAGATTTTAGAGGGCAAATGAGACATAGTCTAAAGGGAGATAGGGTAGAAAAGTAACTGGGTAAGAATAGACACATGAGGTACATGCAGATATGTAGCTGGAAAGTGGACCATGAGCTAGAAGAGACCAAATAGAAGCATATAAAAAGTAGGAAAATGAACAAAACTGATCAAAAAAAGTATCCAGAAGGTAGAATTAGTAATCAATGACAAAGGTCTAAAGGTCAAAGAGTTCAAGGACTTCCGTGCCAGGCTTTTTCAGATTTCCCCAATTTCTGGCACTGTATTCCACCAGATTAATTATATTTTGGATTGTGGAGTCATCAAACTAGATTTGGAAAGGTACACATATCCTGTTGGGTCTGACCCTTTCATTTTGCATAGGAGGGAATTGATACAAGGAGTATCACTTGGCCAGAGTCACATATTATCCCATATTATTCCAGTCTACTCCCCCATACTACATAAAGAATGTATAAAAGGGGCAAGTTCCTTTTGCCTTCATCCCTCTTTCCAGTGCAGGTTCTATAGTAGATGTTAAATTGTATTCTAAATCAATAATTATTGAATGAATGAATGAATGTAAAATAAATAGGTAGTTGTCAGATAAGGCTTAATGGAAAAGGTAGCATTTGAGTTTTGCAGAGGGAAAGAAAAATGATTTAAAGAATATTTTTGCCCTTAAAGTAGGGAGAGAAAAAAAAGGCTCTAAGAAATTAGGGAGCCTGATGAGTTGTGGAGTGGGAATGAGGAGGCTCATTATAGATTATCTCAATCTCTATGGAATCATAAGGATTAAGGGATTTTGCTGATAGAAATACAGATAAGTAGAGTTACATATTTTGAAAACAAGAAGATTTAGAACAACTTCAGTAGGGAATGGGAGAGGGAGTTCTTCAGAGATAATCTCAGACACAACAGATTTCAAATCTTCACTTTAGACAATGGTTCTCTCTGATTTGTTTTTATATGGTAAGATCTCTTATTACATTTAAATGATTTCATATCTAATTATGTATCTGAGATAGTGGGGTGAGATGAATGGCAGAGGAGGGAAAGATAGAGAAATTCAATTAATACAAGCCATTGACTTATGAAAGATTGATTAGAAAATAAGATAAAATTCCTCTGAAATGCTTATGTATACCAATGGAAAATTAATAAACACATTTTCAGGAACACATTTATAGTTTAAAATGAGATATATCTTCATTTATCCTAGGTATTTTAGGGCTGGCATGTCCCCAGGAACTTCTTAACCAGCTTCCTATTATAATTAAAACATTACATTTGTTTACAAACTATTTCAGTTGCAGTTTTGACTTTATATCAGGTGATAACTAAAGGTAGGGATGTTAGGGATAAATTGTGTCCCTTTAGATAGGACCACTCACTAATACCCACTACAGACCTTGTGTCTGCTATTAACAAGTTCTATACCCAAATGTGTATTAAGACAGTACCTTTATTTAAATAAATTTATTGTTTACTACCCATTGATGTAAAATCAGGAACCTCAATACTATCATAAATTACACCTGAATTAAAACAAATTTATTAAATGTCTGCTATGTGTAGGACTCTTCCTAAGTTCTATGATACAATTAAAGAATGGAAGAGTTTCTTCTCTAAAAAAGATTATATCCAACTGAGAATATAGTAGTTATCATCACTGACAATTAGGTAGCACATTAAAGTTTGAAAAATAATAAAATTCAAATTAATTTGAGGGATAGTAAATAAAGAACTATTCATTTCACTCTTGATCTTTTAACAATTCACGGACAATTAACTTTATCATGGATTATAAACTCCTTGAGAGCAGGGACTATACTTTATTTAGCTTTGGAAGAATCTTGCTTAACACAAAAAAGAAACACAGGAGGATGAGTTGGTTTGAGAATGAAGATACCAGTTTGATTTGGGACATACTGAATTCAAGGCGTGGGGGGCAGAATCTTTATAGGCAATGATTAACAGAAGTTATTTTCTGAATGAAGCTGAGGAAGTAGAACAGAGCAGCATATTTAGGTCTGGCAATTATGAAACTGTTTAAAATCCATAGATATAGAAGAAATCTCCTAGGGAGAGAATATAGAAGAAAAAAGAGAGAGAAAGAGGAATCAAAGATGACTTCCAAATTTTGAGCTAGATCCCTGAGAAAAAGGTAGTTCCATTTAGATTAACCAGTATTGTATTGGTGAGGCATCCATCATTCACTATTGCCCAATTTAATAGAACTTTAAAACAATAATATAGTTTTAAAATATCTGAAGTCAAACCATGTTGTCTGAAACCTATAATTTATTTTATTAAGTATCTTCTATGGTTCAAAAGAGAGGTAGTCATAGAGTCGTGATGGCAAATCTTTGATCATTGTCGATGACACATGGCTGCATACAGAGAAGCATGGGGCCAAGTGCCAAGAATGAAACATTTGCTGTAGTGTAGTGTAGACACTTTGTGCACTATAGATGACAATTCTACCTATATTAATTTACCTATTTTGGTTTATTAAATACAGTTATATATTACAATTATACATTTTTATTATTTATATAAATATCATGAAATTATGGTTTTTTTCCTCAAAGTGACACATGACCCTAGTTATGCTTGTTTTTTTGGCAAATTTTGACACACCAAGCTCAAAAGTTTGCCCATAACTGTCAGAGAGTAATGCGACCCTTGGGGGCAACCCCTAAGTAATTCTTTAAAGATGATAAATTGTATAGTAGTTTATCAAGAAAGGTAAAGGATTTTTCCTTATTTTGAATTTATGCCACTGAAATCATTGGTCTATCCCAGAACAAATTTGTGCTAGTCCCTATGCCAAGTATCATAGATAATAAAACACACACGTATATTATTATTATATTATTGTTCTATTAAAATAGAATAGTTAAATACTAGGAAATCCAATCTTCATTCTGTGTCTGAAAGGTAGGATTATAAAGGAACACTCCTGAGGTTAAGAGAATATTTCAGTTTTCACATACAGAAAGGTCTTATGCAGATCTAGCAAGCCCTTATACAAACTAAGCCAACTGTGGCTAATGGTATGACCCCAACTGGACCCAAAAGAGCTGCCTTGAAGATTTATCATAGTGATCAAAATAGTCATTTTCTTAACATCATATTCATATTGTTTAGAATTAAACACTCAGAGGTTGTCCCAGAGCTAATTATGTTGTTCCATACTGCCCACAGTTAACAAGAGAAGGACTGGGGCAATTAAATAAAATTTGGAGCCTAAGGTGTTTCATGCATAACCATCACTACTCTCTGTTATATATCTTGTTAAGAGGCAAAAGAAAAGGAGCTATAAACAAGGAAGTGGGGCTTTATGATTACTTTGAAAAATACAACAAGGAGACACCACATACAGAGTAAAGTAAGAAACTTCAATAAATAAGCAATAGTGCATATCTATCATAGGGAAATTCATTGCTTATTAATCAAAAACTAGGGTTATAATGGTTTATCCTTGTTTCAAAGTCCAATTTTTCTAAACCCAAAGTTAGCTGTTTTTTTCCTAATTAAGTTGGATTTCTTCCAGTACAGCTCAAAGGAGTTACTAAGATTTATTCTACTTATTTTTCCTCACATGAGCAAAACTAATATAAATAGCAGGTATAAAGATTTTCTTTCAGCCTTAAAATTCCAGTGGATGAGGCCCTCCCTATATTAATGCATTTCAGCCATTTGACAAGATAATACTCCGCTGATGTTGTATATCTGATCTAACCTTTTTTCTCTGTCAGTAAAAGAAAGAGATTTATCACAGAAGTATATTAGTTAAAAAGAATACAGCTTGTCATTTTAACAAAAGGTCAGGACATTGTGGCGAAGCAATGCCATGTTTTGGCACATCCGTATCATACTTAAAAGTAAGTGCTTCCTTTATACATTAATGGGAACTATTATTAATTTTTTGTTCTCAAGTATGAAAGCAAAAGTCCATTAAAGATTTTAATCCAATAAAAAAGTCACATCTTGAAATGCTGATCAGTTTTTGACAATGACTGATTTGATTGCCCATCATTCATTAGTCACAGGAAGACTTAGGAACTTTCTGAACTTAATTTTGTAAATGATTAGCATCATCATCTATTTTTTATTATATATGCTTGGTTTATACTTCTGATTGGTAATAATCCTTAAAGCAAGTATTAAATAAGAATATGATATTTTATTTAATAGAAGCATCCAGACTATGGTTTCACTTAGAAGTTAAAGGCTCATCAATTTCTTTCTTTTTCCACCTTCTTTAACTACTAATAAATTAAAAGAAATAGCCATATTAAGCTCACTAACTGAAAAGTGGAGGAATAATCCTATATTTTAATAGAAGTAATTATCTCTCCTTCCATCCTCTGTTGGAAAATAAATGCTAGGAATGCTCTTATATTGATTCTGTTTCATGCTATATATTCTTTTTTGAGAGTCTTTTTTATCATAATGACCTTTAGAACTTAAATGGGCTTCTTAATTATAAATATTAGAACCCTGTACTTAGTAAAATCTGCCATATCAAATCTAAATGTTCAGGCTAACAAATGAATAGCAGCTTTGGTTATTCAGAGATTATATGCATGTGTGTTCACAATAATGGAGGAATGGTCTGCTATGGTTAATTGGGTATTCTTTTTTAAACAAAAAATTACTCTTCTCTAATGATTAAAATATTATAAATATGATATATACATATATATGTCATAGTATAATATGAAAAAGAGTGTTAATATGGAATAATGGTTGTAGAGGCTAGCCTTGATGTCAGGAAAGCATGGGTTCATGTCTTACGACAAATACATAAAAGAGTTGAATAATGGACAAGTCACTTAACCTCTTAGCTCTCTCACACTATGACTGTGTGTTAAAGAGAAGAGGTTAGTTTTCTGACATGTATAGAGGAAATTTCTTTACTGGGATTTTTCCACACTGGTGAAATCATAGGCTCAGGACCTGACTCTGAAATTGTCCTCCAATACCAAATACAAAAACTTTACCGAGTATATAAATTCATTAAAGTATTAATGAGTGGTGTGAGATCTTTTACTAAGACATCATTACATGCTGTAATTATTATGAGACAGAATTTTTGAGAATAATTATTTGATATTTTTTTATATTTTATTTCCTAAATGAAGGACATGTATTGAAGAAGGGAAGAGAAGGGATGCATTTAAAGGGTTCTATATCACATTTTTCTCCATTATTAAAAAACCCCCATAAAAGTCCAGAATCTTATTTTCAAATGAAAAATGTAAAAAACCCTGTGAAACAATTTTTATAGATATTGAAAAATCAATTAATATTTATTAAACATCAACTATGTCTTAGGTACTAGGCATACATAGATATAAATATAACAGCCCTCTCAAAGAACTTAAATTGTATCAGGGATTTGATTCTATTTGAAAAGAGCCAGGAATAGACTAGGGGTAAATGACCTCAACAAGTTAGTAGTGTTTAATAAACCCAAGGATCCCAGATTTTGGGACAAGAACTCACTATGCTAAGAAAATTGGAAAACAGCATGGGAAAAATTAGGTTTAGATCAACATCTTACACTCTATACCAAGATAAATTCAAAATGGGCATATGATTTAAAGTGTGAAGTCATAAATAAATTAGGTGAACACAGGATAGTATACCTGTCAGATCTGTGGGAAAGGAAGGAATTTAAGACCAAGCAAGCGACAGAGAACATTACAAAATGTAAAATGAAACACTTTGATTATATCAAATTAAAAAGTTTCATTCAAACAAAACCAATGTAAAATTAGAAGGAAAGCAGCAAACTGAAAAATAAATCTTTATAACAAAACTCTCTAACAAAGGTTTAATTTCCCAAATATATAAGGAACTAAGTCAAATTTACAAAAATCAAGCCATTCCTAAATCAACAAATGGTCATGGGAGACGAATAGGCAGTTTTCACATAAAGAAATAAAAACTATGAATAAACACATTAAATTCAGAATGGGTGAACGACTTGAATATAAAGAGGGAAACTATAAATAAGTTAAGTGAACACAGAATAGTATACTTGTCAGATCTCTGGGAAAGGAAAGACTTTAAAACCAAGCAAGAGTTAGAGAAAATTACAAAATGTAAATTAAATG